>NC_083337.1:137793071-138133415 GCF_019175385.1 Lycium barbarum
ACTTAACCACAATTTTTATTGATAGAGACTCTCTCAAATATTTGCCAAAAATATGTTAAAGTTGAGGTTCGCACCTCCGACCTTGAAAAGCAACATATGGCGTTTAACTATTGTGCCAAGCGACAAGCGTTGTTCACTTTGTTCCTATTTATCATTTTCATAGTATTAATAATATATAGTCAGTAAAAACTTATGACGAAGAGGTGTCACGTGACACAACTTCGTTCCACGTGTGTCCGCCCCTACCCTGATAGTGAAACTTTTCTATCAGTGAATAATTTGAACATGTTCCTAGACTTTGGCCGGGAGCATAAAAAAGATTTAAACTATGAAGAATATAAAATTAAAATGTAAATACCTAGATATCCTTTTAAACTTGACACGATTGTAAGTTAGACACTCCAATTTAACTGGTGATCGCATAAATACTTTTACCTGAAAATGTATGCTCGTTGAACACAAAGTTTTTAATGTAGCAAACTGCGCGTGTTAACATTAACATCGAGCGTGTGAGATTCTTTTAAAAATAGTTGACATGTTAAAAGATTGATTTTTAACTTTTTTTTTTTTTTTTTTTTTTTTAATATCCTTAGTTTTTATTTACATAGGAAAATGACCTTAATTTTTTTTTTCCCATCTCCATCCATCTATAGTTGCCGAAAGAAATGCACGGACCAAAACTAGTAGAAATATTAGCAGTCGCCGCCAAACTCCTTCATTTGTGCCCTCTCCTTCGCTGATTATTAAGTCATCACTTCCAACATTTTTCTAGAGTCCGCAACTTAAATGACCCAAAAAGTGAGTTTGTGGACCAAAATAACGGCAAAAAAAAAGGGGTCGAAAGTATCTTTTGCGCACTAATTTAGTGCGCAATAGGACTAAATTGTAACTTTCACAGTTAAGTCCTATTGCGCGGTAATTTAGTGCGCAATAGGTATTATTTTCATTTTTACAACACTTGTGTAATTTCAAAGTTTTGAAATTTCACCTTTTTTCCATACTTTGATCAAAGATTAGTCATGTTTCAAAACGCCGGAATATCAATATTTTATATAGAACCTGATATGTTTTTCTGCGAACAATAATGTAGGCTTAATACATCAAGTATACCTAAACGTTTGGATCGTCGTTTTAGGAGTTGTAAAGTGCCTCGAAGTAAGTTTTGTTTATTTGAAAACTTGTTATCTTTAGGTTTAAGTGTTTTATTTTATAAGGTTTTGATTTAAGCGTTTTATTATTTAGTCAAGGCATCACTTTATTTTGAATATGTCGAGATTTTTTTCATAATTAATTTATGTCGTCGCACGAGTTATTAATAAACGATAATAAAGACTAAGATAACTAATTATCATTACAAAAAAAAATACCAGTAAAAATATAATATTAACATAAAATATACAATTTATTTATATACACACAATCTCCATCCCCCTTCTTCCTTAGGTCCCACATGTGGGCCTTTAGAGTAACCCTAAGCCTAAGGCGATCCCCACTACCCTCACCATCATCTCCATCCCGCTTCTTCCTTTTAATAATAGGATGTTTTATGTCATGATCATCCTTCCTTCCCTTCCTTGCACCCTTGAGCATAACATGCTTCTTTGTGGGGCCGGTATGGGATTTGTATGGTCTGAACCTCATCAACATCAGGAACTGGGTCAATCTCAACAGGAGACGGGTCCACAAGCGCAGAAGAATGAACTTGAAATAACATATAAACAATTTAGTTTAGATTTGTTCTAAACTAAACCTGAAATAGCATATAAACAATTTAAAAACCTAATTATAATTTAGATTTAATTAATACATTATCTATTTGTAAACAATCAAGCCTGTGTGTCGACGGGCTCTTGAAATGGACGATGAGAGGGCTCCCAAGCTGGCTTCTCAGCGGTCTCCCGAACGAGCTGCTGAATGGGCCTTGGAGCCGGAGATATAGATGGTGCCAGATCCTAAGAAATGGAAAATTATATAATAATTCGTATAAGTATTTTAATTTGTTAAAATAATTATTTCAAATACTTACATCTTGGCTTCAGCTGTCAAAGTCCAGGAATGTGTAGTAATACTCCAGCTCCTTGCCACCCTGTAGATCACGAACTGGCCAGTCACTCTGTGGATGACAAACTGGCGGAGGATACGCATGGTATGCCTCTACTGATCGCCAGTCAATGTGATCTGAATATAGCTCCGCCGGCGTATATAGAGGTGTCGATGGTGGGTAAGAAGTAGATAGGCGCTCTGAAGTCGACGGATGTTGCCGAGCTGAAGCTGGAATGGTAGCATGCTCATCAGGCTCATCTATTAGACGGAGGCCTCTACCGCCTCCACCTCGGCTACCATCCCCTCTAGCCCCAGCCCCTCTGTCCCTACCACCTTGGCCACCAGCTTCTCTGGCCCCGCCGCCTCTGTCCCTACACCCTTGGCCACCAGCCCCTCTAGCCCCACCACCTCTATCACCACCGCCTCCATGAGCACGACCACGACCATGACCACATGCTACAGGGGCCTGATACGGGATATCTAAAATATGCTCATGGATACGTCCGAGCTCTTGTGATTGTTGCATACCACTATCGGCTAGTTGAACCATCCGGGCTGCGTATCCTGCTGAATGCATATGGCCCATGTTCTCCCAGCGCATCGTCTGTACGGTTCGTAGCTGCATTTGTTGGCAAATATTAATGATTGAATAAATTTGTAACGTAATAAATAAGACGATTAATTAGTTTAAGTCGGGTAAACTTACCAACGTCTCATACTGTCCCTCGAGTGCTGCATATCCTCGGTCATCTGCGTGACGCATCCTGGGGTTGCCAATCAGGCTGCGTGTGATTTGCCGGTACCACTCCATGTACTCAAGGATCGGAGTCGTATGTCCGACCACCGCTAGCGACCCCATCCTATGATACCAACAATGGAGCTGCGCCTGCATAAAGGCCCGAAATGCAGCATCAACGATCGCACGCTTGTCCCACGTATAGTGGTCGTGCTCCCAAACAACCGGCTCAGGTATATTCTGTATATGCCCGAGCTGTTGTAAGACGCGGTGGGGGCGCGTGATCCTCAACGATATCCATGTGTATCAACAGATACCGCGACCTCCACATATGCTCACCAACCCTACAAAACACCGACAAATAATCCAAAATCTGATCATATGGCCTCCATATAAAAACTGTAAAAAAAATTAAATTAGTAAACAATACAAGACAAAAATAGTTAAAAAAAGTAAAAATATAATAACCTACCATGTCCGCCGTCATATGATCTAGTTGATCCCTGAAAGGAAGAAGTCTGTAGTGCGTATCCACATCTCAGATAACGCCTTTCGTTTACCTCCTCGCGTAGGGCATGCCCCACAATGAAGTTAGGCCGAGGGTGTGCAATTACGGGCTGAAAAGGCCTCATCCTAGACCACACCCATATGTGTAAGGGTTAATTAAAAAATATATTTTATTAGTCGTCGTTTCAAAAAGCTATATTTAGAATAAAATTACACACTTTTGAATATATTACCTGGAGGAGCGAGTGAAATCCGCCGACTTCCACACGCTCGCCTACAGGCACTCGACATAGTGATCGATACAGGTAAGCCAAAACAGCAACTTCCCAACTATAACATCCCAACTCGCCTAGATCCTCCATATATAGCAAATACCGTAAGCTCATATGGGAACCCGATGTGTTCGGGAACAAGATGCCCCCGAATATGATGAGTAAGTATAGACGGGCACGACGATCGACCTCTATTTGAGGTGTGTCCTCTGTAATAGGATGCTAGATGTCTATGAGGCGCAAGTGAGTACAGAGGGAAACCAACGATACCCGAGTCTGTCCCCATAAATCACGCTCCTCCAACACGAAATCAGTGAGCCTAGTCAACTCCTGCTGATACCAACTGGGCTGTTGAGGCTCCTCAATATATAATGAGCGTCTATCTACCCATATACCATATATGACCTCCACATCCTTAAGCGTGATAGTGGCTTCACCAGTACGGAGATGAAATGTGTGGGTCTCCGGTCGCCATCGCTCAATTATGGCCGGCACAAGTGCTCTATCATGTTGTACCCGACCAACAGCGACGCAATGGTAGATACTGCCCTGATAAGGTATATCTAATTACGTGACGATATGGGGGTCGAGCCCCCACAAGATCCCACACATGTTCTATCCTACGGGAACGGAACAACGTACTAGAATGTTTCTCCCCATCCCATAATAGCTGGGACCTATGAAGAGCCTGTAGATAAAGTACTGATGCATCGAAGGGTCTCGAATGAAGAGGGTTGGAATCCATGAAGGTGTCGTATCTGTATTAATAATTTTTAATTAATCATTGACATGTAATATTAATTACGGAAAAGGGCCAAATATACCCCTGTACTATCAAAAAAGGGTCAAATATACCCCTCGTTATACTTTAGGTCCAAATATACCCCTACAGTTATACTTTGGGTGCAAATATACCCCTCCACCGTTAAAGTTGACCAAGGTTAATATTTTTAATGAAGAAAATGCCATGTGGCATGCCACCTCATTGCCCAAATCCAATTTTAACCCTCCCTCCTTCCATGTCATCTTTCACCATTTGCACCTCCCCTCTACCACTACTACACCACTATACCCACCACCATTTTCACAATCTCGAAAGGTGGAAGAAATCAAAATGCTTCAAATGACTCATCCCAATTAACTGCTTCATAGATGTACATATTTTGGTTTTTCAAAATTAGATTATAAGCAGGGCATCGGAATCCCGAAGTATTACTCCATGTTTGTATATACAGAGCAAGCCCTTTTACTTGCATTGCCAATATTCCGACGTCATTCATGTGCACCAACTTTTAGTTTTCAGTGTCTTGTAATGTGCACGTGACTTTTTGCTCATGATATGTTCTTGTTGGATTGGCTGGACTGCACTACACAGTTGAATTAATCTCATCATGTCTTTAAGACAAGAAGCTGCTCAATGGTTTGCCTATGATCAAATGCTCGAAGTAGATGTACCTCAAAGTTTAATGGCTCTTCTGGCTTCCAATTGATGGGAAAGCAGTTAATTGGGATGAGTCATTTGAAGCATTTTGATTTCTTCCACCTTTTGAGTTTGTAAAAATGGTGGTGGGTATAGTGGTGGAGGGGAGGTGCAAATGGTGAAAGATGACATGGAAGAAGGGAGGGTTAAAATTGGATTTGGACAATGAGGTGGCATGCCACATGGCATTTTCTTCATTAAAAATATTAACCTTGGTCAACTTTAACGGTGGAGGGGTATATTTGCACCCAAAGTATAACTGTAGGGGTATATTTAGACCCAAAGTATAACGAAGGGTATATTTGACCCTTTTTTGATAGTACAGGGGTATATTTGGCCCTTTTCCGTATTAATTATGTAATCCTTTATCGAAAAATTATATTAACTAACTAATCCTTTAACGGAAAATTATATTAACTATCTAAATTTGCGAAGTAATAATTGTTAATTAATTATTATACTAACTATAATTAACTAACTAATATTATATTAATGATATTTTTAATCTTAAACTAAGGATGTTCAATCCTAAACTAAGTATTAACTACAATTAACTAACAAATATAATATTAAGGATATTAAGGTTTAACTATTTCTAATTAACAATTGATAATTAATTAGACCACTAATTAGCACATTAACACCTAAATTAGATAACTAATTAGCACATAAAATTAGATAACTAATTAGCAAATAAAATTAGATTAACACATAAAAATAGATAAATAATTAGCACATTAATAATTAACATGGATTAAACAATTTTACAAATAAATAAATTAACAAATAAAGATATTATTAGGAGATTAGTATATTTCCTATAATCAAACAATTAACAAGAAATTAAAGATTGACATATCATTATCAAATAATTAACAATTAACTAATCAAACAATTTAATATTAACATATCATTAACAAATAATTAAAAATTAGCTAATCAAACAATTAACAAAAAAAAATTAAAAAAGGGGCTGATCGCACTGGACAGCCCCTATTGCGCTTTTTTTTTTTCCCGAAATCCACAACTATTAAACATTAATCATGCTTAGGATAATAATATATTTAACAATGTAATAGAAAATTCATAGTAAAATACCTAGATTAAAGTTGTTTTTGAGTTTTTGAAATCGAGTTCTACGCTGCTTTATCTCGATATTCAAGCTTTGAAACTTGTTCCTTAACTTGAATATACCAAGAATATTGACTTTCAGGTTAAAAAAAATAACACGAAAACGATGTTTTTGAATGTGGGACCTTGGGTTTTTGACTTTAATGGCGGTGTTTTTTTGTTAAAAGAGGTGGGGGACTGATCGGGTAAAGAAAATGGCGGGGCGTTTTATTAAACCCCTATTGCGCACTAAATTACTGCGCAATAGGAATTAATTGTGAAAGTTACAGTTTAGTCCTATTGCGCACTAAATTGGTGCGCAAAAGGTACTTTCGTCACTTCGCATCTGGTCCCTTCAATACCGGAGGGGCTCATGGAATCTGGTCTATCCGGAAATTGAACGCCTTAAATTCCTTCTCGTTCCGATCCAATCGACTATTTAATTCTTTTCAAGCCAATTGGAAAGGGCCTCCAAATATTGCATAATGTCTTTGTCATCTCGGGTCTCACCGCTGCTTTCCCTGTGCTCATCATTCGTATTGGCTAAGTTTGTTCCAACATTATTTATTCCTGTTCGTAACTCAGCAATAGCCTTTTGCTGCTTTTCCAGCAGGTCCAAGAATTTTGCTAGCCCTAGGTTTGCAGCTGCTACTTCTTCTTCGTGCTTATCATTAGGAGTTAAATCGTTTCCGGTATGCTTGGATCCACGAGGAGAAATCTTTTCTTGATGATTCCCCACCCTAACTTCTCCTGTTGCTGGATCTCTTTCTGTGCATTAGTGTTGTTCAATACTCCATCAGTTTGGTTTCCAGTGTTCGTCATTGTTAGAACTACCTGGTAATAGAGATTAAAAGATAATAAGAAAAGTAATTAGAGCAACAAAACAATATCACTATTTTCCTTAGCCCCACGGTGGACGCCAAATTGTTTACCCTAAAAAAGAGTATAGTTAAATTTATTTGAGGTCTAAATGATACGTGAATTGATTTGTTATAAACAGTGGATAATAAAGCCAATAATGACTAGAGAAATTGAATGAATAAATTAGTAATGCATTGTAAAGCAATAATGAATTAAATAAGCCTAGGCTTTGTTGATCCTTAGAGAGAATCCTTTGATAGGTTTTCGTCTGGTGGAACAGCTATTTGCTTCGGCGTTGCTAAATTAATGGTAACCCCGTACAAAAGAATGATAAAATAAACTTAATTGCTAAAAATTGGATAGAATGAATGTGTGTAAGTTGTTGTTATTGGATGATTCTTTTGAGAGGCCTTCAGGCTCCTCTTATAATATAAATACATCAGCACTTAAGTTGAAATTAAATTCTAATAATGAGCAATAATAGACAATAAATGCTGTTTAAATTCTAAATCGTAATGTCTGCTTCGAACCCGGACCGGTCACATAATGTTTATCTTCAATTAATGACCCGAAACAACTGACTCGCAAGTTCGCTCTGGGGTTAATCGGGATGTCTCACTCCGACCAAGTTAAACGACTAAGCAGTGTTTCACCTTCAAATGCCACGTGTTACTTTCTCGTCATGCCATGTGTCAAGCTGTATTTTATCATGTATACAAATACTTTTTATGTAGTTTCTGAATATATAGATTTCATATTTACAAACTTGGTAAATCTATGTCAAAATTTGCGGTCAAGGCTATTAAGTTTGACCCTTGTACTCCAAAAATGTTCACATAAATTGAAACAGAGGGAATAGCTGGGTCGAAGGTCCCACCCAAAATTTCTTCCTTCCTTTTTCTCTTGTTTCATATCAATATTTGAAGAGAGAATATTGAGTTTTTAATTTTGTTTATGACCTTTTTGTCAAATATGAGTAACATTTTGGACTACTGTAATCTTGTATAGGATGATATTGTTTACCATTTGGAAGTTATAACCAACAGTCTCTCAATAAGGAAGAATATTAAAAAAAAAATTATAAAATTAATTAGTCAAAAGAGGTAACATTAGAATGGTCATATTGGTCATTTGTAATTAGTTTATGTTAATATTAATATAGTTTAAAATAATTGTTACAAAGAAATCAAAATTACAAACCACAAGGAAGATCATTATTATGAAGCCAAACTTAGAGGGAGATCTATGAAATTATCCGTAAAAAATAAAAAAGAAATTGCACGAGTTGTCCTTCAAATGGATCTTTAATTTTCAGCATGCAGGGCATAATTTATGAAATATTATGATGCGAAAATATAAATTTATGCTCCGAAAAAAGTTAGAATTTTTATGAGGGCCAAAAATTAAAGACCCATCACAAAAGAGAGACATGATTAGAGGTGTCAATATGGGCTGACCCAGCCCAACCCAACCCAGCCCTAAAGGGGCAAAGAATTAAATGGGCTAGGACGGGCTGGCCCTTTTAATTGAAGAGTCTGCAAAATGGCAGCCCAACCCAGCGTAAGCGGGCCGCGGGCTAGGACGGGCCAGCCCTTTAAGTTTTTTCGTCTTCTGAAATAACATTTTCTAAGTGATTTTTGGTACAATTTGAACATGAAACTTTTGCAATATGAAATAGAATCTTTTACAACCCATTCTTGCGCAAATTCATATCATAAAAGAAAAAAATTTAAGAGAACAAATATAAATTATTATTTTTATCACTAATTCAGATCACGTTCAAAAGAAATTAAACATAATATAACTTCTAAGACTAAAAAGTATTACTCTAGTTTCTAAATTACTACTTAGTAGTAAGTACATTTTTTTTTTTCATTACTTTTTGTCTTTTTGTATAATTTACTTATATTTTTTTTAAAATTAATTTTTTTTTTCTGGCCCAAGGGCTGGCCTCAGCCCAACACTTAAGGCCGGCGGGCCAAGAGAGGCTGCGCTTTTGAGCCTCACTTTTATATGAGCCAAAGAAATCGTAACCCAACCCTATTTAAATAATGGGTTGGGTTAAGCCGACCTCGCGGACCAAGCCGATATTGACACCTCTAGACATGAGTGCCAATGATCCTAAAATAAATATACGGGACCACATTGTCCTTTGGCATAGTAATTGATAGTAGCCCAGTCCTAAATAGGCGGTTGGAAATAGCCCCTGGGGCCTTAAAAATAAAAAATAAAAAATAAATAAATAAAAGCTGGTGGTTGGTCACATTGTTAATTAACAGCCTAGCTTGTTGGCATTTCATCGACCCTTATAATTAAGAGGGTTATGTGCGATAGCCATATTATATGGTTAATTTTGTGATGGCTTTGGTTTGTTGGAGTGCCTTCTTCTTTTTGGTGTTGTTAAATCCCATTGAGGGACGAATAGGATGCTTCAACTCCATTATTAGTTTCGGTGATTCTCTTACTGACACTGGAAATGAACTTCACCTCACTCGAAACAGAAATCCTCCTCCCTATTTCGCTACCCCACCTTATGGTGAAACCTTCTTTCATCGTCCCACCGGTCGCTTTTCCAATGGCCGTCTTATTATCGATTTCATTGGTACGTACTTAGAGCACAGTGTCTGTCGTAGTACTAGTCTTATTCACGTAGTTTCTTGATTTTGATAGCTGTTACCATATGTTGTTTATTATTTTTCGATTATCACACTGTTTTGCTGTTTGTTACTGTTATTTTTCTGAATGCTTTGTAATGGTTTCCTTATTAGTTGTTATGTTTTCTTCAATACCATATTTCCTTTTTCATAACTATTTTGATTTGCTGCAATTGAGCCGTGAATCTTTCAGAAATAATATCTCTGTCTCAACAAGGTAGGGGTAAGGTCTGCGTACACTCTACCATTTACAGACTTCACTTGTGGGATTACACTAGGTAGGTTGCTGTTGTGGTTGTATTGCTACATACGTCTGAATATACAAATTTAATTTTCAACCATGTACGTAGTACTATCAACATTGGTTGATAAATGGATTATTTGTCGAGCCAGATCCATACTTGTTACTGTGTTTTTGGAGTCCTATTTAATTTGTGAGTTTTTGATGCATTCCTCACTTCTTCACGTGCACCAAAAACTGACACAAGTTTCTTTTTTGTAATGACTTGTTGGATTTGCAGCTGAGAGTTTGGGGTTGCCATTAGTTCCACCATATTTGGGAGGAAAAGGTAAAAAATTCAGGCAAGGTGTGAACTTTGCAGTAGGAGGAGCAACGGCACTTGATTCTGCCTACTTGACGAACAAGGGAGTAAGAACCACGACCAATGCGTCTTTGGTGATTCAATTGGGTTGGTTCAAAGAAATGCTCTCTTCCCATTGCAAATTTCCCTCAGGTACTATTATATATTTCCTACAATACATTTCACTATATAGAAATTAATTTTAATTTGGACTCCTAATTAAGCACCTTAAGTGTATACATACGCAATATATTTTATTAGTACTTTCTCTGTTTCATTTTATGTGTCTTACTTAGTTACTTTGATTGAGCATGAAGTTTAAGAAAAGTAAATGAGACTTTTCAATCCTGTTGTCTTAAATTTCAAATATGTATAATTTACCAAAATGTTCTTTGAATCTTGTGGTTTTAAACGTGTTACGTAAGATGTTAGAATTAAAAGTTACTAAATATAGAAAGAAATATTCTTCTTTAAACATATTAAAAGTAAATAAAACATATAAATTGAAATAGAGCGAATAGTAACTTGTGATACAAGTTTGAATTGTTAGGACAGGGAAAAAAATACAAGATTAACATGCACACTAGCAAAGAGGTTCAATCAATTTGGACGTACCAAAAAGGTAATAAAGTCATATCTTGAGATAAAAGTAGTATAAAATTAATTAATCTCTCAAGTTAAACAATAAGAAAGAAGAAGAATCTGCAAAAGAACCAAAAGATCACACTAAGAAGGCATATATTTTTTCAAAGAAAGGCATAAATATGTATTTCAGACACTTATAATGTGTTAGTATAAGTTTTATTCAACATTTGTTAATTACGAATTCTTTTTATACATCTCACATCATGTATAGAATGCAAGGAATTTCTACGAAAGTCATTGATACTGGTGGGAGAAATCGGAGGCAATGATTTCATCTATGGTTTCTTTGGAAATAACACTAAGGAAGAGGTTGAATCATATGTTCCAGCAGTCATCAACACTATCAGCTCAGCTATACAGGTAGCAATAATATAAAAAAAAAGAAACTTTATGGCATGGTATAGAATATACTACTTGCATTAATTTTTATCCAATACATTTTGCCAAATTGAATTTTATTTTGAGAGCCTTCATATTTCTTAGCATGTGATTTGCCTTTACCTAATTACGATCGGATTACATTGGAGTAAAATGGTTCTAGCGAGCCTAATCTTGCTGTTGCAGTTGTTGGGTTTAATTGATAGGTTGAATGGGAAATGAAGGGAAAAGAAGTGGAGGGAAAATGAGTTGTTCCTTCTTGCTTTATGAAATAAGCATTTGTCCCTCATAGGTGGTGGAAAGAAAAGTTTTTCCACTTAAAAATAGAAGCACTCCTTCTTGTTGCTAAAGGGTCAAGAAGAGGGCCTCCCCTAGCATTGTCGTCGTCGCTCGGCTCGGCTCGGCTTCGGCTTTTGATTTGGTCAAATGATCTGATTACCCGACCTGTTTCTTTCTTTCCCGGATTAATTTAAAACAATTTCCCTCCATTTTTCAACGGAATTTTTCTGAAAGGTTGCACACCTTTTCTGAAAAATTGCAAACCTTTTCTCAAACAGGCTATATATTCCTGTTGATCCTCAGAATTTTTACTTACGAAATTTTCTGATATTCTTCTTCTTCCTTCTCTGCACTTCGTAAAACTTTTCGTGTGATATACTACCTTCGAGTGGTTCGTAGTCATCAGAATTTGCTGTACCGCTATTTTGGTGAGTAAATCGTTCTATCCTGGGAGGAAAGATTCCAATACCTCAGGTACATTGAGGGGAATAATTTCCTTAAAGACACTGTGAATTCAGTGGGCTCGATTTCATTTTTCCTTACAATTTAACATACTGTTCATAGTATTTTCCAGTTTCTGCTAATTTCGTTATTTGCAGTTTGCAGAATCTGTCCAGTTTCTGTTTTTCCTGTTACTGTTTCAAAGTATTTGTTGCAATACAGATTTAATAACAATCTTAAGGAAATTATTGTTTATATATTTTAATCTGTAATATGTTTGTAGACTAAAATGAGCCTCAAACATTTAAAGCAGCAATGTCTTTTTCTGATTCAGCATTTTGGAAAGAGGTAGTCAATAGTAAGATTGAATCAATTTTAAACAACCATACATGGGAATTGGTTGATCTTCCTCCTGGAAATAAACCTTTAGGATCAAAATGGATCTTTAAAAGGAAAATGAAAGCTAATGGCACTATTTGATAAATATAAGACAAGACTTGTGGTCAGAGGTTATAGACAAAAAGAAGGCCTTGATTACTTTGACACATATTCGCCGGTAACAAGAATAACATCTATTCAGGTGTTAGTGGCACTGGCAGCCGTATATGGTCTTGAAATCCATCAAATGGATGTCAAGACAGCTTTCTTAAATGGAGAATTGGAGGAAGAAATTTACATGGAACAACCTGAGGGTTTTGTGGTTCCTGATAAAGAAAGGAAAGTGTGCAAACTTGTTAAGTCACTTTATGGACTTAAACAAGCACCCAAACAATGACATGCGAAATTTGACTAAACAATGTTGGCAAATGGATTTAAGATTAATGAGTGTGACAAATGTGTTTACATTAAAAATGCTCCAAATCATGAAGTCATTGTTTGTTTATATGTTGATGACATGTTGATAATGAGCAGAGATATTGCCGATGTAAATGCTACGAAGTGTATGCTTGCTAGCAAATTTAACATGAAAGACTTAAGAGTTGCTGATTTGATCTTAGGAATTAGGATCCATAAAACTCCACAAGGTCTAGCATTATCACAGTCACATTATATTGAAAGGGTATTTGACAAGTTCAAGTATTTAAATTTCAATATTACAAAGACTCCAATTGATGTAAGTTTTGCACTTCAAAAGAATGAAGGTAAAAGTGACTCACAATTGGACTATGCACAAGTTTTGGGAAGTTTGATGTATATTATGAATTGTACACGACCATATATAGCATGTGCTATTAGCAAGCTGAGTCGATTCACGAGTAATCCCAATCAAACTCATTGGATGGCAATGAAATGAGTCTTGGGGTATTTGAAACACACCCAAAACTATGCTTTGCATTATAATAAATATCCCGCAGTAGTTGAGGGATATAGTGATGCAAACTGGATCACCGGATCATCTGAAGTTAAATCCACGAGTGGATATGTTTTCACCTTTGGTTGAGAAGTAGTGTCTTGGAAATCATCAAAACAGACATACATCGCCCGCTCTACAATGGAATCTGAATTTAGAGCTTTAGACAAGGCCGGTGAAGAAGCTGAATGGCTCCGACATTACTTGGAAGATATTCCATTTTGGCCCAAACCTTTGGCACCTATATGTATACATTGTGATAGCCAAACGGCTATAGGTAGGGCAGAGAGGTTATGTATGACGGAAAATCGCGTCACATTCGACGGCGACACAATATCGTTAGACAACTACTCTCTAGTTGTGTTATCACTATTGACTACGTAAAGTCAAGAGATAATGTATTGGATCCGCTAACAAAAGGCCTATCTAGAGAGGTTGTTGAAAGATCATCGAGGGGAATGGGGTTAAGGCCTAGGACAAGTCATCATAGCGGTAACTCTACCTAGTAGACTGGAGATCCCAAGATCCAGGTTCAAAGAGATCAAACAAAGTTATGAATGACGGTTTAACATTGTCAAATAACTCAACCCATTCTCGTGATGAAGATAATGTTCAGAAACAACGATAATACCTTAAGGCTTTTTAATGAGTTAATAAAGCATTAAAGTTTTTTAATGATTGTCTAAGTCTGGCAGAACACGATCAGATAGTGTGTCTATAGGACTGCACATTTAGAAATCACCTATGTGAGTGTGAAGTATAAGCCGCTTCAAGGGGAATGACGGTAAAGGCCTATTCTCTATGCATTTACGAAACCAGGCGGTGTTCATGGCTGAAACGAACACAACCGTGAGAACCATAAATGGTTGAGGGTTAATTGTGTGACTTATGTTGTCTAGGTATCCAACAAAGTTCGACGGTTCAAAGATATCACATCTACCGATTGATCGAGTATATCCGATATAAGTTCACTACGGAAAGTTCAAAGGGAAACCTACTTATCCAGATGCAATTAATCTTCACTTGCATATCACACACTTGTCCGTGCATTCCTTTATCTTATAGCCATTCCCCATTCATGTGGGGAATTGTTGGGTTTAATTGATAGGTTGAATGGGAAATGGAGGGAAAATGAGTTGCTCCCTCTTGCTTTATGAAATAAGCATTTGTCCCTCATAGGTGGTGGAAAGAAAAGTTCTCCTACTTAAAAGTAGAAGCACTCCTTCTGTTGCTAAAGGGTCAAGAAGAGGGTCTCCCCTCGCGCCGTCGTCGTCGCTCGGCTCGGCTTCGGCTTCGAATTGGGATTGGGATTGGGATTTGATCAAATGATCTGATTACCCGACCCGTTTCTTTCTTTCCCGGATTAATTTAAAACAATTTCCCTTCGATTTTCAACGAAATTTTTCTGAAAGGTTGCACACCTTTTCTGAAAAGTTGCAAACCTTTTCCGAAACAGGCTATATATTTCTATTGATTTACTTACGAAATTTTCTGATATTCTTCTTCTTTCTTCTCTGCACTTCGTAAAAACTTTCGTCTGATATACTACCTTCGAGTGGTTCGTAGTCATCAGAATTTGCTGTACCGCTATTTTAGTGAGTAAATCGTTCTATCCTGGGAGGAAAGATTCCAATACCTCGGTACATTGAGGGGAATAATTTCCTTAAGGACACACTGTGAATTCAGTGGGCTCGATTTCATTTTTCCATACAATTAAACATACTGTTCATAGTATTTTCCAGTTTCTGCTAATTTAGTTATTTGCAGTTTGCAGAATCTGTCCAGTTTCTGTTTTTCTTGTTACTGTTTCAAAGTATTTGTTGCAATACAGATTTAATAACAACAGTTACATTTAGTGATGTTGTTATTGCTGTCGTTTTGGCTATTGTTATTGTCGTTGTTGTAATCGTTGTTATTTGTTGCTGTTTTTATTGCTATTTTTTTGTTTGTTACTGTTACTATTATTATTGATATTGTTATTGTTTATTGATATTGTTATTGTTTCTGTCCAAAATTTATTTCAAACTTCATAATATGGATTTGTGAAATTTCTATTACATACGAACACCGTGACACAACAACTGTGAGGCCGGCACACATTCTAAAAAAATTTTAAATACAGTCAGACTCCTCCCTTTAACAGTCATCCTCTATAACAATATTTCATTATAATAACTATGTTTTCTGTGAAACCGATCTTTCCATATTATGTTATATTATATGTTATCTATAATAACATCTCACTATAGCCTGTGGCGGATGTAGCATGAATGCATGATAGGTGGGGGTTCAACTAACTTTTGACGCGGAGCATAAATTTGTGTAAAAAGTAATTAAATTGCAATAAATAGTTGACATGAACCCATAACTTTTAAAATATGAAGGGTTCAAATTAAAAATCTAAAAAAGTTGAACCCATAGAGTTTAAATCTTAGATCTGCCTCTGACTATAGCAGTTAAGAAAATATTAGAACAATGATGTTGTTATAAAGAGATTTGACTATACATGATGATGCAGGAACTAATGGAGTTAGGAGCAAGCACACTGGTAGTTCCAGGGGGTATGCCAATTGGATGCTCAACAGCTCTTCTAACAAAATTTATGCTCTCAGATAAGGAAGATTATGATCCAATTACTGGTTGTATTAATTGGCTAAACCAATTTTCCCAGAATTACAATGATTTTCTTCAGAAGGAACTTCATCTTCTTAGAGAGCTTCATCCTTCTGTTACAATCATCTATGCTGACTACTACAATGCTGCCATGCAATTTTATGTGTCCCCAAACACCTATGGTACGTTCTCCCTCAGTTTCAATTTGTTTGTCTTAGTTACTATTTGGATAGTCAAAGGATATTTTCTTTGACCACAATTTTTTCAAATACTTTCTAAATATTTTGAATAGTTAACTATTGTGACTCATAATACTTTTTATTTCGTTTTTAAATATGTAAACTTTATTTCATAAAAATTGAAGATTCTATCTGATTTCACACCAAACATTACAAAATTTGTTACAGGGTTTACAAAAGGAGCTTTAATTGCATGCTGTGGAGCAGGAGGGCCATATAATTATAAATTTTTTGAATTATGTGGGGATCTAACAGCAAGAAATATTTGCGGTGACCCTTCACTATATGCTAGTTGGGATGGAATGCATTTTACAGAAGCTGCCTATAAATTGATATCCACAGGTCTTTTAGAGGGCAATTTCACTTTTCCTCCTCTCCCTAAAATATGTACAACTAGTTTGAGTCCAAATTTAAACCATTTTGACTCTTAAATCATGACTAGGAATTTCCCACCTATATTTGCTTTATTTCATTATCACAAAGACTTTAATGGAATAGTTTCTCCTAGTAATGAGAAAGTCTTCATTATTGTTGTGAAGAATTTTAGCGGTGAAGCCAAAACCTTAGGGCGACAAGTGTAGCCCAAAATCTTTACTTTTTTGATACATGTATATTCATGACTACTATTGTGAAAGAATTTTAGCAGTCAAGCCAAAATTTGAAGGCTATTGATGGGTGTTGAAATTTACATGAAATTTAAGAATGAAACGGATACAAGTGAGAAGGATTATTCAATTGTCCTCAAGGAGTCAATAACTTCAATTTTTATTGAAAGTTATTGAAAGCATCATGCCTAATATATTGAACAGAGAGGCATTCTTTTGCACACCCGGGCCCGATCTCAAATGTATGTGCCTGTGGACTGTGGTTGAAAGAGATCCTGTCAAGGTAGTACATGCATAAGAAACAAGAGCAACTTCTGTCTTGTTTTAGTTGAAAATAGGGTGATTGTTCCTGTATGTGATCCAAGAATAGTGCATTATAGGTTCTTAAGCTACAAAAGGCATCTTCTAATAATCATGGATTCTACTGGTAATGAGAAACTAGTAGTTATTGTTGAAAGAAATGTCAGTCAAAACTACATAGAGGCTTACAAAAGACGCATTCCTTGATGTTTCTACATTGAAATTGAGTGTGAGGTTAATGTAGACCCCTTTATGACACTTGATGCTGGATACAAGACATGAAAATGTATACTTTAAATTTGAAATGAGGATGCTCTTAATGAGAGCCTAATGGGTTTCATTCATTACTTGAGCCTTGCATTTTAGTAAACTGTATGGAACAAGCTTTTTCTCCTTTTCCTTCATACTTTTGAGTCCAGCAAAAAGGGAGCCTGAAAAGTCATATCCTATCTTGTGGAAATATTACATTTGCCATATTGTATGAGGAGTAATGAAGTATCGAAACTGATATCTCTCGTATAGATGAATGTTTCTCTGAAGCTGACATTTGGTTGGTGCTAAAGATATATATATATAGTTATATATATATATATATATATATATATATATATATATATATATATATATATATATATATATAGTTTCGTCTACTTTGCATAATTCGACTAACATTTTATATGAGAAAAAACATGATTCAGCTTTCCTGAGATACAAAACTTGGCAAGATGCTCATAACTGATCACACGTATGAAAGTTATTAGGATATAAATAGAAAGCTGGCCTATGGAACTAATGGACATGAGTGGAGAGTTGGCTTTCTTTATGTCCTTTTGTCCTCTAATTTCCTATTATTTAGATTGAGAAGATAGTTAATTAACTACACTAATACTTACCGAGATCAAAATCTAGTTTTAATAATATTACTACTAACATGCACTACATTGTAAGTTGTGGCCACATAACTAATATTGATTTAATAAATATTAAATAGCTAAATTAAATTAAATAAATATTAAATAGCTAAATCAATATATTGAGAAGTTAACTTGTGGTATAACTCCCTCCTCACGTGATGGAGAGTGGGATAAAGGAGTTGTAACTCCCCAACACAGTTATGGGTCCTCTCTCTCTACCTTTAAATTGGGAATAGCGTATACTCCTGTTTATCCCGAATTTAGGTAATTAATTGAATTTGTAAGTGAGGTATTGGATATGTGGGTGAACTTTAATCTATTTGATTGATAGGAAATATATAGAGATTCGCTGCAATAGATATGTGTCTATATGTGTGATTGCCGTGAGCAAATGAATCGAAATTGATGATTTATATCAAATATATGTATTAAATAATATGTAAGTATTGGATGAGTAAATAAAGCTAAAGAAGAGCACACAAATCCGGACCAATATCAGAGAGAGAGAGAGAGAGAGAGAGAGAGAGAGAGAGAGAGAGGGGGAGAGATTTTTGTATATTTTGTTATTACAATGTTCTAGATTTGAAAAAGCTAACCCTTGAAAGTAGGGAAATGTCCCCTATTTATAGTTTTGTCTTATGAGCATTCTATACGACATAAAGCCCTTTTGAATAAAGAAAACCCTAAAAGGATAAGGTTGGGTCGTACGGTCTAACACCCGTACGATTGACAGTACAATGTGGCGGAACGGTCTTGACGCGTGGCAATTGTGTAACTGCACACCCGGACTAACGGCCACGATCACCCGAACTAACGACCACGATCAACTCGGCTATGGAGAAACCGGACCAAACGATTTCCTTTGCTTTCTTCTGATCAGCCACTTCTAGTGCGATACCTCCGGTCCGAAAGAAAGTCTTCATGCCCGTGCTTGTTTCTTTCTTCCCTCGATTCCCGATCTCACCGGTCTAGCATAAATCCGATTTTTACCGTAGACAACTCCATCAACACACTATTCTAAAAGAAATCGTTAAATGAAAAGAGCAAGAAACGAGTTTCTAAAGAAGCAGAACAATCACGCATCCCCCTCAAGATCAAGAAAAACATAACGGATTCGGGTACGTTTTTCTTGATTGAAAATTATCGTTTATGTGTTTACGTGAAAAATCATATAGTTCACGACCCTCAATAATTGATAGGATTTCATGCTAGATTGTTTACGTTTTACAATCGATTAAGATAAAATCCTTACATACATGACTCGGTATACATGCGAAGAAACTAGTATATACATATATAAAATAATTTTGACCTTATATATATAGTGTAATTTTCTAGCGAAAGGATGAACCTCTTATGCCCCTAACTCTAGCGCCCCTCTTCTAGGTATCAAGTAATAGTTTGTTTGGTCAAGCTTCTAAAAACAATTTATTTTAAAAAGTACCTTTCTCAAAAGTATTTTTGGTTAAAAACAATTTGTGTTTGGCCAATTAATTTAAAAATTACTTTTGAGCAGCAATTAGTGTTTGACTAAACTTTTAAAAAGTGTTTCTATGTGTATTTTTCTCAAAAGTACTTTTCAAAAAAGTGCTTTTGGGCAAAAGCTATTTTTTTTAGCATCTGAAAAACTGCTTCTGCTACTCCCCAAAAGTACTTATTTTCTCCCAAAATCTTGGCCAAACATCTCTTTTTTTTTTTTAAAATAAGCACTTATTGAAAAAATAAAAACTTTTTGGAAAAAATAAACTTGACCAAACAGGCTATAAATAGGAATATATTTGTGCCCCTAGTAATGAATTTGGACGGTTGTTTCCTGTCTTCTTCAAATTTGTTTTTCTTTTTCAATTTCATTTGTGTACTATTATTTATTTATAATAGGGATCTGGTAGCTCAGTTAGTTGGCTATCTGAACTTTCACCTTGTTGGTCAGAGTTCAAATTCCCACATTGTAATTCCCTCTTCATTTCTCTTTCCCTTGCCCCATGTAATAAAAACAATTTTTTTTTTAAAAAAGTACTATTATTTATGGTTATGTTCAAATTTCAGGTCCACGTTTTCGAATATAAAACAGATAAGAAACTTTTCGGAACTCTAAAAATGGTTCTCATTAACTAACTTTATTATATGGTAATTATAAACGGAACAAAATTGCATGAGAAATGCTTCTACAAGGAATTTAATATATTTATAGTCTGTTTGTCAAACTCTAAAATTTTGTTTATTTTAAAGAAATGAATTCTGTCAGAAGAGTACTTATCCAAAAAGTAATTTTAAAGAGTAGTAACTTGCTAATCAATTGAAAATCATTTTTTCCAATATTGTAGCTAGTAGCAATCGTGCTTGGTCAAACTTACATATGGTGCTTCTAGTGAGAGCTACTTTTTTCAGCTTCTGAAAAACACTTCTGCCACTATTAAAAAATATTTATTTGATTCCAAAAGTTTGGCAAAACACATTAAGGCTCATTTGGTTTTAATAAAATTAAGGCGTTTGAATCTGAATATGCATATGAATATTAAGATGTGCATTAAAATTTAGAAGTTTGAGTCTGAATACCAAATAACTAAGACTGCTTATTTTTTCAACATTTGAATATATAAAACTTGTCTTTATTTATAAAATTAATAAATACAAAATATAATAAAATATTAAATTAATCTAATATTATATCAATACAATATTTTTAAAAAGTTATACAACAACGGTGGTGATGATGGTTGTGGGTGTCGACGAGGGATGGTGTTGGCTAATGATGATGCTGTAGGTGGTAGATGTAGGTGATAATAGCTGGCATAGTGGGTGGTGGTGGTAGTTTGTGGTGGCGGCTGATAGTTGTTGTATATAATAGTGATAGCTAATAGTGATGATGAATGATGTCGCCAGTAGTCGGCCGTATATACTGATGGCTGTTTGTGGTGATTGGTGATTGTTGTGGTGACAGTGATTGGAGGTGATGATTGTAACTAGTGGTCAGTGGTGGTTGTGGTTGAGGATGGTGATTATGGATGGTAGGGTAGGCGGCGACAACAGTAGTTGATAATGGTAGGCGATGACGATCGGGTGAGCTGATGGAATTGGTGAACTGCCACCGTGTAGATTTCCTTGATTAGACATTTTAATGATAATAAAATTTTATTATATATCTTAACCATTCAGATCTATTCAAACTCAATAAATGATTGTAAAATATAAAAATAAAACTCACTTGATGGTTAAATCTGAATGATTAAGATTCAGACCTAAAAAGATAAACACACTTAGTGACTGCAATCAAAATAGTTAAGATTAAAACTTTACTTAAATACAAACAAATACGCCTAATTCTCTAAGCCAAACAAGCTATTAATCAAGTTTAGGATAGCTTTGTGTAAAAGAGTTAGTTATAAGAATTGTCACATGACATCTTACGTTGACGAATTTTTCAATCGTAGAAGGATAAGTTGCGATGAAGACCATGATATTGACTTAACCCATCTTCGGATACTCATGATTTTTTTTATTTTTTTTAAGTTCGAGCAATTAAAGATTTGTTATCATCTAGATCAACATATAAGGTGCTTAGCAGTATGGAGTACTCATTGGGGGTGTATAAAGTAAACCGATAAATCGCACCAAATCGATAAATCAAGTCAAATCGAGAAAAAAATCCGACTAGTGGTTTGGTTTGACTTGGTTTGGTGTTGAAAAAAAAAACCCGACCATAATTGGTTTGGTTTGGGTTTAACTAAAAAAAGTCAAACCGAACCAAACCAACCCGACATTACATGTATTCAATTTTTAAAATATTTTATACATAAAAATATTTATTTGTAATGTAATTTATAAATATTTCTTAAATTTTTTCGTAGTTTTTTTATCTATTATCATATTATTTAAGCTTGAACTTAGAATTTTGAATGTCAATAAGTTTTATATCCTATAGTTAGTAACTCAAATAAAGTTCAAGCCAAAACCAACTCAACACTAATGCTAACAAAAGAAATTCAATTTACCATTAGGAATGACAATAATGTTGGATATCTATTCTTTAGTTTTGCATAATTGATTTAGAGAGTGAAAATACATAACTTAAGTTTTTTTTCTTTGTCATGTAATTAATACTTATTAGCCGTACTTATTTTAGCATGACTTAATATTTTTAGATTATGGTCATTTTCTTTATGGCTTGTTAATTAACAATATTTATTTTAACCGATTTTATTAGCTTTTGTTAAATATTTTAATACAATGTCATCACTCTTCTCACATTTTATGTTATTTTCTTAAGAAACACCTTAATTATATAGTTGTACCTTACTAGGACTAAAGAGATATTTGAAGTAAAAGTTATATGTTTTATATCAAGACTATTCCGAAAAAAACCCGAAAAACCCGAGAAAAACCGAGGTTGAAAAATCCAAATTTTATTGGTTTGGTGTATAAATTTAAAAACTCGATACAATTAATTTGATTTGGTGTTTAAAAAATCCGAACCAACCCGATCCAAGAGGTACTCATAAGTCGTAAACGTCACATTCATCTTAATTGGAAGGGATAAGAAATTACTATTATATATAAGGGAGGATCTCAAAATTTTGTAGTCCTCACATGAAATTTTTTGTCCATTTTATCCCTAATTGAAGGTTTAATTATTTTGTAAGCTCTCACCTATTTTGGTAAATTTGAATAATTATGTGGGCTAATTAAATTCTAGGAGGGATGATGTGGAAGGGTGATAGTGACACCACAAAATATTATTAATTCAACCAAATTAAAAATTGATTCAAAAGTTTATTGTCTTTCTTTTATGTGGAAATGATTAAATTTGTTTCAATTTTTTTTCTATAAAATTTATTACGGACAAGTAAAAAAGTTATATACCTTAATACACGCTTAATTATCAATTTAAAATTATTTTTCATATATAGCTAAAATATTTGAAAAAAGTAATTAAAGAAATATTGTAGCTCTCCAAATAATAATAATAATAATAATAATAATAATAATAATAATAATAATAATAATAATAATAATAATAATAAATTGAAAATGAGAGTAATCATTTTCACATTGTTTTGATATTGAAATGTTTTACAAAAGATGTGATAAGCAATGTTTTATATAATTCAGGACAAATAGTTAGATAAACATGAAACACTAAAACTACATACACGTTTAAGAAATTATAACAGTTCATTAAGAAAAACAAACTACAATATTTTTAAAGAAAAAGAAAGATTAAAGTAAGAAAAACAAATAATTTCATTAACTTTCCAGTTCCTTTTTGTATGGTTTAATCTGAAGAAACATCTAAAGTATTTTGTTGTATCAAGACTTTTAATTATTTAATTTTAAATGCTATCTTTATTTATAAGTTAACTTTATTGATGTCATTATACAACAATTTGTACCATTAAATATTTTTTTATATTACTTGAATATCGTAGTTATTTTTTTCTTCCAAAAAATGGGTTAGCCAATATAAGTTTAATGAAAAAAAATTAAGTTGAAATCTAACGTAAGGTAAAACTCAATTTGGATCAGTAAAGATTTCTCAAAAAATGTAGTAAAATAAAAGGGGGAAAAGCTTTGATGCATGCATTAATTTGTATGAAAATAAATAGGAAGTCTAAATATATTCTAAAAAATGTTGTTTTTTAACTTACAATTTTTTTTATATAACTAAATATCTTAAAAACATTGAAAAATTGTCAACCTACCTTTACAATTCATATGATGATACAAAAACAACACAAAAAGCAGGAGTAGGAAAAAAACATTAAAAAAAATAAAAAAGAATTGCAAAATTAAATTTTAATGTAGCTTGGGCCCGGGCTTAGCACGGGCCAAACGACATTAGTCATGTCTATATGACTCTTGTAGGCAGGGGCGGAGCCAAGTGTAGTTGAGGGGGTTCATCCGAACCCCCTCGACAGAAAATTACAGTGTATATTGAAGGTTAAAATTATTTTTTTATGTATATATGGTAGGTGTTGAACCCCCTTAGCTTCTTGTATATTTACCTCTTTATATTTTTAAACCCCCTTACTGAAAATCCTGGCTCCGCCACTGCTTGTAGGCGGCGTGTTCAAATTAAGATCATATGTTGGTTTTTTTTTTCCTCATCGCTAGCCAATCGGCGTTGTTCCTTCGTCACTCAACCATCAAAATATGATTTACAAACTTTTTTTTATACCATCTCTTTCAGCAAATGAGGCCCAGAAAAACTTGTCCTTTGCTATTAATTGCCCACTTGCTAAGCCAGAAAGGCAGAATAATGAAATATAGTAGGGACGTTTTGGAATTTCATTAATATTGAAGGACGATTGTCCCTTAGCTTGTTTTCATATTTGAAAAACTGGAAAAGGTTCATATTTGTTCCTCTACTATAAAAAATAAGTTATATTTGTTATCCGTCATACTTTTTCAACAAATATATCCCTATAGTCATACTTTAGAGTTATATTTACTACTCGCAAGTTAAAATTAGCTATATTTACCTCTCACCCGTTAAAACTTCATTTTCAGCTTTAAAAAACCACGTGTCATACTTTTATCGAACGAAAAAATCAGCTCCACAGGAAAAATAGATGTCACTATATCTTTAAATGATATTTTTTTTATATGTGATTGATAAATGAACAAGTTGGTCAATATTAAGAACCACAAAATAGATGGTTTTTTGTTTGTATATTTACTGACTTACCTTTGAGCCACGAAATCGCAGTGAATTAATACAACGGACCCAAATTAAGAATTGATATTTGAATTAAAATACTGGACCCATTTACTGTTAGGATTTAAATCCCAAATCCGACCTTTGTAAGCAGGTTCCCAGGAAAGATTGGAGGGTCACAGCTGGACCACTTAAATACCAACCTCCTTAGACAGAACCTACTTACGCCGTGATGTAAGCGAAGAATAAATAGCACACACAAATTTATAGTGGTTCACCCTCAATGTGAGAGCTACGTCCACGTTGCTGCTGCAGATCTTATTAAAGAAGAAATATTACAAGTGTTTACAACACTCAACCTCACAACCCCAATCCCAATTACACTCAAGAATTTTACCACAAAAAATTCTCTCAAAGACCTTCTCTTACTTAGGCCTTTCACTAAGAGTATTTCTCTTAGATTTTTTCTCTCTTGGGATGTGTATAGCAAATGATCTTAATGATATCTTACAAATGAACCATAAGCTACCTATTTATAAGAATGAATTTCCTATGATGAGGTAAGCGCTTACATCACGACTATTATGAGGTAAGCGCTTACATCACGACTATGTGAACAAAAGAATTGACTTGTTTGGCCAATTCCACACCTAACAAATCTCCCACTTGAAGACTAATTTTAATTTGTCTTCACACTTTGATCGATGCAGCAGCTCTTTCCTACTTTCATACTTCGTGCAGGCCAACTAAAGTTGAGCATAGCTTCAGTTTGTCTATCGTCACTGCCTTTGTCAGCATGTCTGCTGGATTCTGACTCCCTGCGATCTTCTCAAGCACCAGCGCTCCATCTTCCAAAGCTGATCTAATGAAATGGTACCGGAGTTGTATGTGCTTCGTTCGAGCATGGTAAACCGGGTTCTTTGCCAAATGAATGGCGCTTTGGCTATCACAATATAGCACACTTCCCTCGTGGTCCTGATCCAATTCCCGCAGAAAAGATTGTAGCCACATCATTTCCTTTGTGGCCTCCGTCACAGCAACGTACTCAGCCTCACAACTAGAGAGAGCTACTATCTTTTGCAACTTGGAAACCCAAGAGATTGCAGTACCTCCGAAGGTGTAAACATACCCGGATGTGCTCTTTCTGCTATCAATATCACCACCGTTGTCAGCATCAACATACCCTTGCAATCCTGTTTTTGATTTTCGGAAATACAGAGCTGAACTCGAGCTGCCTTTCAGATATCTGAATATCCACTTCACAGCCTCCCAGTGTTGCTTTCCCGGATTGCTCATAAATCGGCTGACAACTCCCACTGCATGTGCAATGTCTGGCCTTGTACATATCATTGCATACATAAGACTACCGATTGCAGATGCATAAGGTATCTTGTCCATCTGCTTCTTCTCATCCTCGGTTGTCGGCGACTGATCCTTTGACAACCGAAAGTGTCCAGCCAAGGGAGTGCTGACTGGCTTGGCATCATGCATGTTAAACCTTTTGATAACTTTCCTCACATATTCTTCTTGTGAGAGTTTGATGCCCTCCTTGCTTCGGTTGATTCTCATCCCAAGGATTTGCTTTGCAGCTCCCAAATCCTTCATTGCAAACTCTTCCGATAACCCCTTTTTCAACCGATCAATCTCCTGTAGGTTTGCTCCTACGATTAGCATGTCGTCGACATAGAGTAGCAGTATCATGTACGAGTCTTCAAATTTTTTGAAGTAACAGCAGTGATCTGCCTCGCACCTTGAAAAATCAGCTTTCTTCATAAAGCTGTCAAACTTTAAATACCACTGTCTTGGAGCCTGTTTTAGTCCGTACAGACTCTTTTGAAGTTTTCACACCAGATGCTCCTTTCCTTTGATTTTGAATCCCTCCGGCTGTCGCATGTAGATTTCCTCGTCTAGATCACCGTGAAGAAATGCAGTTTTCACGTCCATCTGTTGCAGATGTAGATTTTCCTTTGCTACCAGCCCAAGAACAGTTCTGATAGTCACCATCTTGACTACGGGAGAGAAGATCTCCGTATAGTCAATGCCTTCTTTCTGTTGAAATCCCTTTGCAACCAGCCTTGCTTTATAACGCTTGCTTCCATTGGGTTCTTCCTTTATCCGATAAACCCATTTGTTTTGCAATGCCTTTTTATCCTTTGGCAACTCGGATAATTCCCATGTATGATTTGCCGATAGTGAATCCATTTCATCCTTCATTGCCAGCTCCCACTTAGTCGATTCATCGACTTGCATTGCTTCTTCATAACATTTCGGCTCCCCTCTATCAGTGAGTAGAATGTAGTTGAGCGATGGAGAGTACCTGTGAAGCGGCTTCCTGATCCTGGATGATCTACGCAGCTCTGTGATTGGCGTCTGTTCATTTGTTTCAGAATCAGCACTTTCATCAGCACCTTCTCGGATTGTTTGTTCCTCTGCCTCGGTTGTACCTGGCTGTGGCTCAGGTGCCGGAAAGTCCCTCAAATCGACTATTTCCGATTCCTTGTCCTGACATTCTGAATTCTTTTGCAGCTTGTCTTTGTACAGTACCTCTTCGTTAAAGACAACATTCCTGCTTCGGATGATCTTCCGATTTTGTTCATCCCAAAATCGGTACCCAAGCTCGGTGTCACCATAGCCAATAAAGTAACACTTCTTTGATTTTGGATCAAGCTTGCTTCTAGCCGTATCATCATTATGAACATATGATAAGCAACCGAACACTTTCAGAAATGAAAGATTTACCTTCTTGCCACTCCAGACTTCTTCTGGAATTCTGAAATCCAAGGGAACTGACGGTCCTCGGTTAATTAAGAAGGCCACGGTATTGACTGCATCTGCCCAGAATGTCTTGGGCAGTCCAGAGTGTATTCTCATACTCCGAGCACGCTCGTTCAACGTTCGGTTCATTCTTTCGGCTACTCCATTCTGTTGCGGCGTTCCAGGAATAGTCTTCATCATCTTGATCCCATTATCGGCACAGTACCGTTTGAAATCACCATCAGTGTATTCTCCGCCGTTGTCGGACCTCAAACACTTCAACTTGAGGTTTGTTTCATTCTCGACCATGGCTTTCCATCTTTTGAATACACTAAACACATCAGATTTATTTTTCATAAAATAAACCCATACCTTCCTGGTTGAATCATCAATGAAGGTCACGTAGTAGTGTGATCCTCCAAGGGAGGGTACAGTGGTAGGTCCCCACACGTCTGTGTGCACCAATTCCAGTTTTTCGACCTTCAACTCTCTGCCTGCACTTGAGAAGCTTACTCGCTTTTGTTTTCCGAGAATGCAGCTCTCACACGTATGAAGGTCCACCGTCTTCAGCTCCGGAATTAAGTCATTTGTCACCAACAACTTCATCCCCTTCTGGCTAATATGCCCAAGCCGACAATGCCACAAATCTGTCTTCTTTGTGTTGTCAACCACAGCAACAATATCACGACAGCTATCCGTCATGTAGAGAGTGCCAATCTTCTTTCCTCGGCCAACTACCATAGCACCTTTCGCCACCTTCCAAGACCCATTACCAAAGTTGAGATCATATCCCTCATCATCAAGCTGACCTACTGAAATCAGGTTTCGCATAAGCTTTGGAACATGTCTAACTTTTGTAATCTTCCACGAGGATCCATTTGACATCTTCAAATTAATGTCTCCCGTGCCAACAACGTCTAGCGGCTCTCCATCGGCTAAATAAACTTTGCCGAGATTCCCAGCCACGTAGTTTGTCATTATATCATGATGTGGGGTGGTATGAAAGGACGCTCCTGAGTCAAGCACCCAAGAGTCTATCGGGCTGTCAACCGATAGCAACAACGCATCGCCAATGTCTTCCGTAGCAGCGTTGATTCCAGCCCCCTTGTTGTCCTCTTTCTTTGGCGCCTTGCAGTTCTTCTTGAAGTGACCTGGTTTTCCACAGTTCCAACACTCATGTGTTCGTCTTGGTCTGGATTGACCCCTGCCATTCCTTGACTTCGATCTGCCCCTATTTCGGTTGTAGTTTCTGTCATAATTTCTGCTTCTGTTTTCAACATTAAAAGCAGAACTCGTCGATGCCTCTCCCGAATCTGTCTTGCGCACCTCCTCAGCAAGGATACGATCCCTAACATCGTTGAACTTTAGTTTGTCACTGCCGACAGAATTACTAACCGCTGCTCTCATTGGCTCCCAACTAATTGGTAGGGATGCCAACAAAATTAGAGCTTGTACTTCATCATCGAAATCAATTTTTACCGATGACAATTGATTTACAATGGTATTGAATTCATTTATATGTGCAGCAACATGAGCATTTTCCATCATCTTTAGATGAAATAGTTTCTTCATGAGAAATACCTTATTATTTGCCGAAGGTTTCTCATACATGTCAGACAATACCTTCATCATATCTGCGGTGGTCTTCTCCTTTGCCACGTTGTGAGCAACGTTCTTCGACAGCGTCAGTCGAATGACTCCCAGAACTTGTCTGTCGAGGAGATCCCAATCTGCTTGCTTCATCTCCTCTGGTTTCGGACTCAGAGGTTCATGAAGCTTTCTGCCATATAAATAATCTTCAATTTGCATTCTCCAGAACGCAAAATCTGTACCATCGAATTTACCGATGCCGTGCGTCGTACCATCTTCGCCTCCCATCGTTTCTAAATCACAACACAACCTGTTGCTCTGATACCAGTTGTTAGGATTTAAATCCCAAATCCGACCTTTGTAAGCAGGTTCCCAGGAAAGATTGGAGGGTCACAGCTGGACCACTTAAATACCAACCTCCTTAGACAGAACCTACTTACGCCGTGATGTAAGCGAAGAATAAATAACACACACAGATTTATAGTGGTTCACCCTCAATGTGAGAGCTACGTCCACGTTGCTGCTGCAGATCTTATTAAAGAAGAAATATTACAAGTGTTTACAACACTCAACCTCACAACCCCAATCCCAATTACACTCAAGAATTTTACCACAGAAAATTCTCTCAAAGACCTTCTCTTACTTAGGCCTTTCACTAAGAGTATTTCTCTTAGATTTTTTCTCTCTTGGGATGTGTATAGCAAATGATCTTAATGATATCTTACAAATGAACCATAAGCTACCTATTTATAGGAATGAATTTCCTATGATGAGGTAAGCGCTTACATCACGACTATTATGAGGTAAGCGCTTACATCACGACTATGTGAACAAAAGAATTGACTTGTTTGGCCAATTCCACACCTAACATTTACTGGTACAGACATGAATTATTGGAATGTATAGATAGTTTAAATGCAATGACGTACTACAAATCCCCTCTTATTTGGCGTGGAATGCTCATATTGTATTGGGTCAATTGAATCCCTTTCGTTAGAAAAATTGTATTGCGTATACAAGGCGAAATCTTATATTTTGTATATATATATATATATATATATATATATATATATATTAATTTTGAATCCTTTATCATGACAAAAAACAGTTCAAAAATTGCTTAAGGCCATAAGTTTGAATTTTTTGAATTGTTAAAATTCCTAGTTTAATTACGCTGACTCATAAATTTTAATCTGCCATCATAAATTTTATGGGATTGGTATTTCGTTTAATAAGAGCATGACATGCGGGTTTTTAAAGTTGGAAATGAAACTTTCACAGGTAAGGAATAATTATAGCTAGTTTTAATTGGTGAGGGGTAAATATAGCTCTAAAATATGACTGTAGAGATATATTTATTGAAAAAGTATAATGGAGGACAAACATAAACTTATTTTCGATAGTAGAGGAAATAAAAAAGACAGATTCATCATTGACAACCACTCAAATCAAGGAGGAAATAAAAAAAGACAGATTCATCATTGGCCACTGCTTCAGAGAGGTCAACTGAGGGCATCAACACTTGCAAAGCATGTAGTTGATGGAGGTGTGGAGTCAATCTTCATTGATGCTATCTCATTACCTTGGCATTGTTTACCCCGATGTTGAAGAATGACCAAGACAACCTTCCAAGCTTCAGGATCAAAGCCAAAAAGAATCAATTCCAATTTGTCTATGATTGATCATATTTTCTTGATTGCTGGCTATGGTATTTTAAAGGGTTTCACAGTAATGTGATCACCTTATCGAGCTCTCATAATGTTCACTCTCTTTTTCAAAAAAAGTCTCTTTTTTTTTATAATGATGAACTATTCATCCTATATATTACCCCTAGGTGGTATTTTTGAGCATGATTGTAACAATCACTTAGATGTTTTCTATTGGATAGTACCAACTCATCCATGTAACGGAGAGTACATGTTTATAGCCCTCTCCCAATTGTAACTTTATTCTGCTATTGATAAACATGATAGGAGTTGATGCCAAACCCCCACCACCACGGAAGGTGAAAGTCTGGATGGATGGCTTATTAAAAAATGTTATATATATATATTCTCATCTGCCATTCCTGTCTATGTGACCCAAGAAATTTATTTTATATATTTTTATTGGTTATGAGGGGTTTTACGAAAATATGGAATCATCTACCTACTTCTCTGGCTTCATAGCATACCGTTTCTGCATATTTTTGTTATGACTTATTAAATGTGATGCTTCTTCAATTAATTTGAGGTGAAGTGTATATGTAAAGTTTGATGTTTAATTTGTAGATATGAAGCATATAAAAATATACATTGATGATCTGATCATAGGGGAAAAACATGTCATAAATTAAAACAATTTCATCTAAAAAATTTAGAGAAAAAACGTAAATTGAAACATTAGTTAACTTTTGCGTAATAAGTATGTGGTAATTAACAAGTAGCTTTAAGTCTACTTTGACTAATAGCTTATGCAATTTGTGGCTTTAAGTCTGTTTTGACTTGGACCTTTTTTCCCAATAAGATCTATCTTTAGAGTCAAATGAGCCAGTTGTACACATTGTTTATTTGGTTAAATAATATTTTTTCTAGTTTAAGAAAAAAAACTTATTCTTTTTTGACTCATAAGCACTTTAATTAAGTGTTTATCAAATGTATAAATAAATAAAATTTATACGTCAATTTGATCAGCTTATAAGTTTAACTAAACACTCTCTAAATTTGATATCCCTAACTCGTTTAATTTAGTTAAACGTTCTTGCTCCCCCCACCCCCACGCCCCGGCGGCACCCCCACACCCCATATTATGCTTTCCACAAAGACCATTTCCCTTCACTTAAGATCCAAAAAAAAAAAAAAAAAAAAAAAGAGAGAGAAAGAAATATCCTCAAGAGATACCATTGATCTCCTTCACACATGGACAGATTAAGCTAAGGCCATGAGTGAATTATAATACGTCCAGTCAAATACTCTGCAATTAAGGATATAGTTGTCAACTTTAATTTTAAACTCTTAAAAGTAATAATTATTTTGAAGCAATTTTTTGACTTAAAATGACTGCATGGAGAGAGTACCAATTAAAAACTTAGCGTTCCGGTTCGTAGAAACCCTGTGGATAATCTAGAATTTTTGACAAATACGTGGAAAATTCGCAAATTTTTAATATTGACTTTTCATTAAAATAGTTAAAAAAAGATACAATTTTTTTTTAATTATTGAGAATGCAGAAGAGTTGTCCATAGTCGTGGGATTATATAAGAGGAGAGAAATTAATTAAAGCAACTTGCTTTTGTACTAAAGGATACTTAATTAATGCGAAAACCCTGAGATGATTCTTTCTGCTACTGATAATTTCTTCAGAAAGTTTAAAAGAAAATATAATGGGGGTTCATTCAAGTATACTGCTCGAAAGTCAGGGTAAATATCTCAAAAGGTCATTGAACTTTGAGAAATTATGTAGAAAAGTCATTGAACTTTGCTACATATTAATAAAATCACTTAATTTGGGCCTATTATCTCATAAAATCACTCAACTGCATATGTCATCAAAAAAATCTGACATGGCAATATTAATTAATTATTTTATGTCATGTAGATGTGGACCCCATAATAAAATAAAATAAATTCATATCTTTATACTCACACCCCCTCACCCGACCCACAAGGTTACTGCTAAAATAATTAGAAATTTACCTAGAAGTTTCTAAAGAACGTATATACTTGCATAATTTTTTAATGGGGTCAATAATTAAATACCAGTCTTTTAAAAAGTAAATTCCACGTACATTGTCGATCTTAATTAGGAGTGCTAAAAAATTCTGCATACAATTGTTTGTTGAGTTAACAACGTAATTGTATAATCCTTTTTCAAGGGGAGGTGTTGATTGTCTTCATTATAGATATTTAAAAACTATTTCTACTTAATTATGTAGTGATCGGATAATGGTTTTCCCCATTTTTAAAGCGTAGATCAACAAAATAGTAAATACATGTGGCCACTTGATTCTATTAATGAATTCCATCTCATATTAGCAATCTCTTTAAGTACCATCTTATAGAACGTAGCTGTTAATTTAGAAGTATAGTTTTCTTTAAGTACATATTTAGTAGGAACCAATGGCATTGAATAATTATGGGGCCCACAAGGTTTCGGATTTATTTTATTTTATTGTGGAGCCCACGTCTACATGATATAAAATAATTAATTAATATTGACATATCAGATTTTTTTGATGACATATGTAGTTGAGTGATTTTATGAGATAATAGGTCAAAGTTGAGTGATTTTATTGATATGTAGCAAAGTTTAATGACTTTCCTACATAATTTCTCAAAGTTCAATGACCTTTTGAGATATTTACCCTCGAAAGTCACCATCCTTTATTTTGTCGCATACATCATTTTAATTGTTTGTCAATTTATTTAAAAATCACTTTCATATAAATTAAAACTTATATATATTCGAGTTTCCAAATACTTAGTGAGTCTCAACTATCCCTTCACTAAAGCTGGAACGAGAGTTAGAAAAACATGTTATGCATACTAATATTTTGAAGGCAAAAAGCATGAAACAGTTAAAGCAAGTTCTAAGATAATAATAGTTTCGAAATATAAGATCTGCTCAAATCTTTTTTTCCTTCTTATAGGGATTACCATCTGAAGTCTGACTAATCTGATTTGATTTTGTCACCATATCATCAGAATTGTGGACGAATCCCTGCCTGATCACCTGGACTCTGTTCTTGTGGAGGCGCATAGTTCAAGGTTCTAGCATGCACACATTTTATGCCTTACCGGGACATTTTGTCATAGTACCCGAACAAGCTGTACACTAATCTTGTATTCTCGCACGAGTAATTTCAGGGTAAGACATGTACCAATGTAGGTCATGAAACCCTTCTCAGAAATTTAAGGTTACTCCCATAACATCTTTCCGAAATTATTCATGTAACCCTCCGGTCAAGTTCTATTACTAAAATTTTCTTGAAATTCGTTGGAACAAGTTCAAATTCTTGCAAGTGAAACGGTAAATTTATGAGTCATTTGATGTCAAAACATAGTATATGTGTAAACTTTCTACTCTTAAATTTTAAAGGTTTTTTCTAGCTTTCTTGTCTTTAAACAAATAGGCATGGAAACAATTGCTAAATATTCTTAGAACACATATATTATGAAATTCTTAAACACCCAATCAAGCAAAAACACTACCATGGGTTTTGCTCAACTCAGTGGCGGAGCCACATGCTTCCAAGGTACACCCCTTCGTCGAAAAATTACACTGTGTAAATACGTAACAAAAATTTTTTTATGTATATATACTATGTATTGAACCCACTTAATTTCGTCTTATATTTAATTTTTTATATTTTAACACTTCTTAGTAAAAATTCTAGTTCTTTCACTGGGTTCAACTCACCGGTCTTAATTAAACTCATACTACCATTCTAAGACATTTTTATCAAACACCTTAAAGACCTTTTTGGGAGAGAAGAAATTTAGTAGACACTCTTAACTCACCTTAAAGTCCTTCTCTTATAGAAAGGTGTGATCCAATCAACTCAAATTATGTCAATCGGAATCTACATCCAAGATTCATCATACGACTCCTACAATTACTAGCACCACTAACACCTTCTTCAACCTTCAAGAACCCTAAATTCAAGATTCAAACCTTATAGTTATTATGCTAATACTCCCTCTGTTTCAATTTATATGAACCTATTTTCTTTTTAGTCCGTACTAAAATGAATGACTTTTTTCCTAATTTGGAAATAAATTCATTTTATGAACGGAAAAGGGCCAAAATTACCCCTGAATTTTGAAAAATAGTTCATCCATACCCTTCGTTATACTTTAGGGCCAATTATACCCTTACAGTTATACTATGGGGTCAATTATACCCTTCTGTCTAACTGTTGCCACGTGACATCATCCCAGCCCTTCAAAATTATTTTACCCTCAAATAATTTTTTACTCACTAAAATAACTCAATCCGACCCGAATTTTTTTTCAGCAAAAATAATATGGATAATTTTTTCAGAAAAAAATATAAAAATTATCCGTATTATTTTTGCTGAAAAAAATATTTTGGGTCGGATTGAGTTATTTTAGTGAGTAAAAAATTATTTGAGGGTAAAATAATTTTGAAGGGCTGGGATGATGCCACGTGGCAACAGTTAGACAGAAGGGTATAATTGACCCCATAGTATAACTGTAAGGGTATAATTGGCCCTAAAGTATAACGAAGGGTATGGATGAACTATTTTTCAAAGTTCATGGGTAATTTTGGCCCTTTTCCGTTTTATGAATGATTTACAGCCACACAAATATTCAAGACTTATTTTGAACCACAAGTTTCAAAAGTCTTCCCTCTTTCTTAAATGTCGTGCCCAGTCAAATGGATTCACATAAATTGAAACAGAGGGAGTACTAATTTTCTATCTAACATCACCCTCAATAATCTTAATCCATCAATATTGTCAAGAATCATGTTAATCTCAAGGATTTAATTTAAAAAGTGTGGTGGAAAACTTACCTTGGAGTTGCTAGTGTCCCGGGGTTGTTTTTTTTTTTCTCTCTCTCTCTCAAAATCGTCCAAAGAAAGTGTGAAACTAATCTTAGAAACGTACTTAAAATGCTTGCTTCAAGACTCAACCGTCGCAGTGCTCAACTTTCGATCGCTGCTATAGTCGCCACTGCCCAAAATTTCCAACAACTATTTTTGGACTATCGTAGCGCGCGTGCCCAACTTTCGACTGCTGTGACGGTTGCTACTGTTTGACCAAAACAATCAATTTATTTCTAACTCCAAGTCCACTTCACTTTTTGTTACTTCTAAACACTCATATTACTTTCCAAATATAACTTTTGAGTGTTTGAAAAATCTTGTGGCATCTTAACCACATATTAGGCTTATTTTAGCTATAATTAGCGAGTATAAATTTATGGTACTCTATGCTTCTCTTTTACTCTATTCCGGGAAAAATGTCACATTTTTATATTTTAAAATAATTCAACACTAAATTTCTCATTTCACCTAATCTAAAACTTATTTTAGACTACATAAATTTTAATTTTTTCCTTGTTTTAATTTTATATCTAATCAAACAGCACCATAAGACACAAATTAGATTAGGAGTAAGATGGATTTATGTGTCGGGCATATGGATAATAAATTCAACCATATGTGAAGCTAATATGGTAGCTAGCAATAGGGGCGGATGCACTAAGAGGCTAGGGTGTTCACCCAAAAATCCTGGAGAAAAATTACAGTGTATATTTAGGATAAATTTTCTGTGTTCATGTACACATATTAACTTTTGAACACCCTGAACATATATTACAGTGTATATTTAGGTCCAGTTATTTTACCGAACACCCTGAGTGAAAATCCTGAATCCGCCACTGACTAGCAAAGGTAGTTAACATTTAGAAACTACGCACCACTGATCCACGAGTAACAGATAAAGCATCCTGTTTTTTTTTTTCTATACCTAACTACTTATCTATGATGGAGACGTAGTCAAGATTTAGGATCCGTTTGGCCATAAGAATTATTCACTTTTTTCCGATTTTTTTTTTTCACTTTTTCAAAAATTAGTATTTGGCCATGAAAATTCCAAATACAATTTGAAGTTGCATTTGGAATTTGAAAAATAAGAACAATGTATTTTTCAAGTTTTTCACTTTTTACAAGTACATTTCAACAAAAAAAAAATACTATTTGCAAAAACTATGGCCAAACACAACTCTTACTTCAACTCCAACTCCAAAATTTCAAAAAAAGTGTGAAAGTTTTTTATTTCTATGGCCAAACTCCTACTTAAAATTTATGAGTTCCTACACTATTCGCAAGTTGATATTATTATATTAATTAACCTGAATTTACAATCAAATATTTATGAATAGGAGTATTTAGTAAATTTCTTAATATATAATACGGGATCTAAATAAATAAGTGAATTCATAACCGAGCTTCTAGAGCTCATGATCTGCGATAGTATTTAAACACGTGCAATTTGAGAATAAGGCTTGTATGTCCCTTTTAGCTACTCCAAAACAGAAAGTTCACAAATGGCTCCTCCTTCTTGTCAACCCATAATAATTTACTTTCTTTCTTGCAATTTTTTCCTATTTCTAGCTTGTGCTAGAACTTGTACAAGTTGTTACACATCCATTTTTGGATTTGGTGATTCACTTACTGATGCTGGAAACTTAGTGCACCTCAAACCATCTGGTATAAAGCCCCACATGTATTTTCCTCCTTATGGCGAAACTTACTTCCATCGTCCTACTGGTCGCTGCTCTGATGGCCGTCTTCTCATAGATCTCATTGGTGGGTATTTACTTTATTTTATTTTTTGATAATATTTTCCTTCAACATCATTTTAAAGCTTCACATTTGTTGAGGATATACGGGGTTTGGACGTTAGTAGTGGAACCAAATTTTTTACTAAAGTGAGATTTAAAATAAAAAAGTAAATACGCAAGGAAGCTAAAAAAAATTCAACACTTAATACACACATGAAAACGCAATTTGAACCTTGTATAGAAAATGTAATTTTTTTTGGTGAAAAGGGTCCGGATAATCCCCATTGAGCTCCCTAACTCCGATCCGGTTGACACCTTATATAGTTATATGGTACGGAAAAGGGTCAAATATACCCTTGTACTATTAGGAAAGGGTTAAATATACTTTTCGTTATATTTTGAGTTCAAATATACTCTTCTGTTATACTTTGGATTCAAATATACTTTTTTTCCATTAAAATTGTCTAAGGTGGATATGAGATCTGATATGACACTGATAACTCGGTGAGTTGGACACCACATGACATGCCAGCTCACCGCCCAATCCATTTACTCCTCTCTTCCTCTTCTGCTTTCATCACTACCATCTTCTCCCCCTACATAGCCTTTGCCACCATTAGCACCACCACACTATCATTTCCATTATCCAACAACCAAGATAATAATATGTTTGAATTGTCATAAGTAAAACTATGTATAGCATAGTAATGGACACATAACACGCAATCTTCTGCCTTTAACAGCAGGAAAATAGGGGTCCTCTTTTCCTAATAAATTAATGTCATGTCTAGATCTTATATGACATTAAAAAAAAAAAATTACTTCAATATCGATCTAATATTATTTATGACAGCTTACTTCGATATCGATCTAAGATTATTTATGACAGCCTAATACGAAGACAAAACAGTGAAATGTACATATATCTAGCTGGATTTTACAATTACTTGTCCTTTAGAAGTCATCAACAGAGGTAATCTGGATTAGAAATTTGAAAAAAGAATTATAGGTGTGGTAGCCCCCACTAGATCTCATCAATTAAAATCAGCAACTTTTAATTTCGTGCTGGTACTGATGGTGGAAAAGGTTGTAAAAGGGGAGGAGATGGTACTGGTTGATAAAGAAGAGGAATAGAGAGGTAAATGAGTTGGTGGTGAGGTAGAATGTCATGTGATGTAAACCTCATCGAGTTGTCAGTGTCACATTAGATTTTATGTCTATCTTGAACAATTTTAATGGAAAAAAAATATATTTAGACCCAAAGTATAACAGAGGGTATATTTGGATTCAAAGTATAATGGAAAGGTATATTTGAACCCAAAGTATAATGAAGGGTATATTTAATCCTTTTTTGATAGTACATGGTATATTTGACCCTTTTTCGTATATGGTATCTAATTATTATTTTTTATTTTTCATTTGGTGTCCGGCATCCGCATTGGAGCCAAACTATATCCAAATTCGCGGCGCGTTAAGCCCATTCGGAAAAAGCGCTCCCTAACTAGAATTTTTTTCATACCTAGGATATGGTATTTAATTGTGGTCACCTTGTAAGTAATTAGATTTTAGAGTCTAGTTAAATTCAAGGTTCATTGGTGGATATTTAGTTTTTGAAAAAGGGTAAAATATACACTTAACATATAAGAAATGTCCAGAAAAATGCCTTCTTTTCAACCTATTGGATTAAATCTGCCCTTCCGTTCAACTATTGGTTAAAAAATGTCATTAAAACTATTATAAATGGTTTAAATTTTACCTTTTTTCCACCTATTTGACCCATTCATGAACCAATCAAAAACAAAATCCATTTTAAATTAACACAATTAAGCGATAAAATCAGTTTTCAGCTCCAGCTTTAAACTAACTCCTGTACCAACAGTTTTAAGAACTTATCTTAATCTTTGTTCATGCACTTGACCACTTTACTAAAAGAATCAATAGAGCTTGTAAATACAGACAAGATCATTTAAAATTTGTCCAGATGATTAAACTACTAAAAGAAAAATCAAAATCTGAACTCTAAAAAACAGCAACAACAACAACCCAGTGAAATCCCACAACGTGGGGTCTGGAGAGGGTAGAGTGTACTCAGACCTTACTCCTACCAAGGTAGGACTGCTGTTTCCGAGAGACCCTCGGCTCAATAAAAACATAAAAAGAGGTCAGATAAGGCTAAGAGATTCAAAGCAATATGGAAATGATGTAACGCAAGCGAAACAGATAACATAGAATAATCAAAGCACAGCAAATAACAGATAATAACATAAATCTGAACTCTAAAAAAGAACCCAAAAAATGACCTCGGGCGGTCTGCTTAAGACTAAATATTTGTAACAAAATCGACCTCCGAGGGTCGTTTTTTAACCCAAAAAAAATTGCAAGATACAAACCGCTTGTGGTCGATTTTTGCAAAAAAAAATTTCAAAAGAAATCGACCGTGGATGGTTGATTTTTTTTTTCACGAAAAAATGAACTTGAAAAGTATAAATAAAAAATCAAAGTTTTAAACCAAAAAGCACCGATGATCTAGTGGTAGAAGTGTATCTTACCACAGTAAAAAGGGGGGCCGAATCCCTGAGAAGTGCATTTTATAATCGTGTAATTTAGAAAACGACCTCGGGAGATCGGTATCTTCTAAAAAAAAAAGTTTGTTTAAAAAAAAGAAAGAATATGTAATACCAATATCTAGAGGTCAATTTTTTTATCAGTATTGCTAAAAAGTCAACCTCCGATTTTTGAGCTTTTTTTTAGTAGTGTTAAAAACAATTCATGTGATCACTTTCTACCATTATCGGAAGCAGTACAAGATTCATATTGTGGTATATACTCATTTCATCCCAATTTGTTTTTTACTTTTTTATTATTAGGCGTTTGGTCATGCGTTTTCAAATCAGCGTTTGAACATGCGTTTTCACTCATGATTTGAAATCATGCTTTTAACTTTTTTAAATATAAAATTTAACTCATAAGTTTATATTTTGTAAAAAAAAAAAACTCATAAGTTGGTTGATATTTTTAACAATTACCCCATCAATCATTTACTAAGCTCATTAACTTCCACCAACCTTTATTTATATCTACTAATCTTTAAATTTATGTGGGAGGATTATATTAAAAAGTAGTTACATTACTATTCATGTTAAATTTTCGTTTTTATTGAATTAAAGTTTGATTAATTGATGTTGTATTTTTTAGAAAGGCCTTTTAGTAGTGTACTAATTTTGTTGTGAATTATGACTTGCTCATTTGGTAAGATCATATAAAAATTGAGAATGTTTTAATAGTTTTCACAATTTATAGAATTTTTATGTCTATAAGAAAAAATTTAACTAAAATATTCAAATTACATGTCCAAATATGATTTGAAATGATGATTTCAAACTTAGCTTCAAACTATGTCCAAACTGGATCTTAGCTGTGTTAATTTAAATCAGATAAAGAACTCACTTTAGGACCTGACAAAAAGTTATACCCTGCGTGGAGGACAATTATTACTAGTTGTGTGAGGGAATTATTTAATATTAAATGTGGATCCCACCCACCTGCTCCTTTTTCTTCCATTCCACTTCCATCTACCGTACTTTTTCGTTGCTTTTATCTTCCCCTTTCCTCGCACTTTTCTCTTCTCTTCTCTTTTTTTTTTTTGTTTTTGTTAAATCTCATTTTGTGTTTTTCAATAACTTTGAGACTAATTTTGTCAGGTCCTAAAGTGAGTTCTTTATCTAAAAAAATATTTTTTAGTGCAGTATTTGCAGTTAAAAATCTTTTGACAACAACTTTATTTTTAATAAATCTAAACCTTAAAAATAAAAAACCTTAAGCTAATGACAACAAGTCTTCAAACAAAAATGGACGTCTATGTATATATAGAACACTTAAAACTAAATTTTACAAATAAAATTTACTTCGGGCACCTTTTCAACCCCTAAAATGACGATCCGAACGTTTACGTATCCTTGATGTATTGAGCCTACATTATTGTACGCAGAAAAAAATATCAGGTTCTATATAAAATATTGACGTTTCGGAGTCTTGACACACGACTAATCATTGGTCAAAGTATGGAAAAAAACACTAAGTGTTGTAAAAAATAAAGTTGGCCATTTTTTATTTTTTTTTGGTATTGTTTCTATAACGCAGTACTTTACTGCGTTATAGATTTTTTTTTAACAGCTTCTATAACGCATTAAAATACTACGCTAAAGTAGTTAACGACTCCGTTTCCGTGAACTGCTTTAGCGCAGTAAATTATTGCGCTAAAGGTAGTTTTGTAACATTTTTTTTGTTGGGGTATTTTGGTTCAAAGTGATTTTTTTGGAGGCATTTTGGTTCTGGACTCCTAATTTTATACTCCCTCTGTTCCATAATAAATGTCACCTTAATAAAAACACGCATATTAAGAAATTAATCATGCAATGTAAAATTACTAAACTACTCCTATACAATAAAAATAAATTACTTTTCCCTTTTGATTAGAGCATGCATGAAAAGTAAGCCTATTGACATTGGGACTACAATAATATCAAGTTTCTATGTGTTTTTTGTATTGAATACATAAATTTGTCAGTTTTTGTCTAAGGGCATAGTTGAAAAAAACTTATCAATATATGCATTGATTTCCTAAAGTGACACTTATTATGAGACAAAAAAATTTGACTAAGATAATACTTATTGTGGGACGGAGAGAGTAATGTATACGGATCATAATTGTTTAAGATATTATTCAGTTTCACTGTCCAATTTTTAAATTCTTTCGTGATTTGGTTAGAAATTCAAATCGATTAAATAAGTGATATATTTTTTTCAGTTTGATTTGGACGATTTTTAATTTTTGAAAACGAGAATATTTGATTTTAGGCTCAAATTATTATATATATAATTTTTATAAATAATAGTATTTTATATAATTTTTCATCAAAATTTTATTAAAAATTACTATTAATTTTAACTCTAATAGACTAATAGATTTTAGGCTTAAGCCCATTTCTTAAAAGCAAAAACATAAATCAAAATTAATTTATGAAAAAAAAACAATGAGATTTTTACTCAGATTTTTTTTTAATATATTTCTTATAAACATTATTCACCTAACTAAATGCTCATAGATCTCAAGACATTCTTCATAATCCAAGGAAATTATAGCTACTATAATAAAAGGGCAGTAAATGATTATTGTTAACAAATAATGAAAATTATTTTTTAGTTGTAGGAAAAATAATAAAACCCGATAAATGTGTTTATATTTTGCTTTGGTTTGATTTTAATAATTAAAAATCGACTAAATTGATTTGATTTTAATTTTAACAAAAAGCCGACCCAAAAAATAATGTACAACCCTACTCAAAGCTTATATATTGATCACAAAAAAATTTACCCAAAATTCACTACAAGAACAAAGAAAAAGGCCTAAAACTAATTATATTGGCTAACTAAAACCCTCAAAAATCATTCTTCAATAAACCTTTGAAGTACGAAAATGTTCTAAATTATGTTGCAAAAATGATCCATGAACAGTTTTTGTAGAATTTTTAGAATGCATTCAATGAAATGGAGAAATAAGATACTATGGAAGTGGAGTGAAAAAAGAAATTAATAGAATGAGGAAAAAGTCGCAGGGGATGTTAAGTTTGGGAGAGGAGAGGACGTGGTCATTGATTGCTAGGAAAGCGAGACCTATATCAGTCATTTGTCAATAAAATAATGCCTCACACGAGTATGACTTGGCATGCCTCACATATAATAACATTTTTCTCGCGGGAAGAAGAAAAAACTACCAAAAGCAGCCCAACTAAACACTTTTGTCACTTTTCTACTGGATGATATAAAATTATTGTACTTAATTCGTTTTTTAAAATTAAAAGAAAAATCGTTTTAGGTCTTCTTATTCTTTCTCCATTTTTCCCTGGTCGTTTTTTTCTCCCTCTTTCATGTTTGTCTTCTTCCCAGATGCATTTTCTCCATTTTAATCTCCATTAAACACATAGCCTCTTTCAGGTATTAAATGAGCAAAAGAGAAAAAATGGAAATGAGATTAAAGGTTGAGAAAAAAAAAATTCAATTGGCAGGAAAGATTAGAGTTCAACGACACCATTTTTTTCGATGAGGTGGTTTTTTATTATCTTACCCTCTGTTTGGATGGTTGTTTCCCATGGTTCATTAATGTATAGTATGATATGGTACAGTATGGTGTTATATTGTATTGTACTGTATTAATGAATACAATGTTTGGATAAACTGTATCGTTTGTTGTGATTTAATAATATTTATATTGTTTGATTTGACTGTATCGTACTGTATAATAACTTGTAAGTTTACTAAAATATCCTTAACTCTTAATTGAAAATTAATTTATATATATATTAATAAAACTCAGATAAAGAATAAAATATGAACTTTAAAAAATAAGTAGGTAGTGGATATGGGTGGTGGAGGGGTGGGTGGTTGTGGGATGAGGGTGGGGTAAATTGTTGTGGGGTGGGGTTGGGCAGTGGTGAGGGGTAGTGGGTGGTGGAGATGGGTGGTAGAAAAGTGGGGTAGTTGGGGGTGGGTGGTAGGGGGTGGGGCGGGGTGAGTGGAGGGGGTGGGGTGGGGGTGGAGTGGAGGGTGGGTAAAATGGAGAAATCAAATACGTAACTACGGAAAAACTATCAAATCCGTGATTACGAAAATTGAAATGTTTCATGGTTATATAATCATGGAATGAACCACGGATTTACAACACTATACCACATAATTTTAAAAATAAACATGGTTTCATCGAAAACCATACATTAATGAACCACGAGAAACCACCATCCAAACAAGGGGTTCTCGACGGGTGTGCGTTGGATTATTTTATCACTATTTCCTCTTGTTTTTCTGTAATTAACAATGTTATTGATAGTTTTTGAGGAAATAATCTGTTTGGATAACATATTGTCATTCTGGGTGTGTTGATGGTGATGGATTTAGGTGTATTTGATGATGATGGATTTAGGTGTATTTGATGATGCTGGTGATTGAAATTTAAAAAAAAAAAAAAAATGAAAAACAGGGTTTTCTTGATGGGTGTGCACTGGATTATTTTATCATTATTTCCTCTTGTTTTTTCGTAATTAAGAATGTTATTGGTAGTTTTGGAGAAAATAATCTGTTTGGATAACATATTATCATTCTGGGTGTGTTGATGGTGATGGATTTAGGTGTCTTTGATGATGATGGATTTAGGTGTATTTGATGATGATGGTGATTGAATTTTTCTTTTTTAAGAAAAAAATAAAAAATAAAAATGGAATCAGAGAAATAATGGAGTATCAGTTGCATTTTGCAACGATGATGGAAAGGGCAATTCAAAAACCGTTTGATCAGGAAAAAGCAAAAGAAAATGTCAATATTCCATCCATTTAAAGTGATAATAAATTTTTCAAGGAAGCTTCCATGGCACTTATGTCCAACACCAGCACATCTTTACTTATGACAAGATTGTCTTAACATTTTCACTTTCTTTCTATTTTTTTATTTTTTAATTAAAATTTTTATTAGGCCCATGAGTCGGCCCAACTTAGGCACGCTCAATCCCACGGGCCGGCGAGCTCACTATGAAAGTTTGGAAGAGGGTGGCGGAGATGAGGGTGAGGAGGGGTATGTCTATTACCGAGAACTAATTTGGATTCTTGTTGGGCGTTACACTATAAAAGTCATTCATCTTGTAAGGAGATTGATTGAGCAGTATAGGGAGAGGATGATGGACTTACATATAGTGTTCATTGACTTAGAAAAAACATACGACAAAGTTTTTAGGGGCAACTATGGAGATGTTTGGAGGCTTGAGATGTACACTTAGCTTGCATTAAGACAATTAAGGACATGTATAATGGAGTCAAAGACCTGTGGAGGAAAGTGAAAGGACCCATAGAACTTCTTAGTTGTGATAGGGTTGCACTAGAGATCAACTCTTAACCCATTTTTATTTACTTGTTGATGGATGAAATTGATGCAACATATTCGAGGGGAGATTCCATGGTGTATGCTATTTTTAGATGATATAGTATTGATTGATGAGACATGCATCAGAGTAAATGATAGGCTGGAGGTTTGAATACAGACCCCCAGTATCTAAAAGGTTCAGATTGAGTAGGACTAACACAGAGTACTTGGAGTGCAAGTTCAATGACGTGACTTACGAGGCCGATGTGGAAATGAGGATTGATACGTAATTCATCTAGAGGAAGTTTTAAGTATCTTGGGTCAATAATTCAGAAAATGGTGAGATTGAAGATGATGTTACATATCGTATTGGAGCGGAGTGGATGAATGAAGGCTCACAACCAGTATTTTGTGTGATAAGAATGTGTTACCAAGACTTCGAGGTAAGTTTTATAAAGTGGTTGCTAGACCAGCTATGTTATATAGGGTGGAGTGTTAACCGGTCAGGAACTCGCACGTTTAGAAGATGAAAGTAGCGGAATGAGGAAGTTGAGATAGATGTGTAGCATATTAGGAGAGATATAATTAGGAATGAAGATTTTTGAAACAAGGTGTGAGTAACATCTATGGTGGACAAGATGAAAAAAGAGAGGTTGAGATGGTTCGGATATGTAAAGAAGAGATGCTCAGATGTCCCAGTAAAGAGGTATGAACGGTTGGCTATGGTGGGTCTCGGAAGTGGTAGAAATAGGCCGAAGAAGTATTGGAGAGAGATAACTATACATGACATGACACACTTACAACTTACCGAGGACATGACCCTTGATAGAAATATATGAAGGTCGAGGATTAGGATTGAAGGTTAGTAAGTAGTCGAGTATTGTCTAGTTTTACTTATCAATATTATTATTATTATTATTATTATTATTATTATTATTATTATTAATCTCTTATTTTATTTTTTGAATTTATTATTACCTGATGTTTCCTTTGCTTCTTCTCTTTTTATACCTGATTTAATTTCCTTTACTTGATTTCAGCTCTATGGGAACACCATATCTATCTTCGTAGGGGTAAAATGGTTAAATATACCGTTATACTTTGAATCCGTATATATCCTTAACGTTATAGTTTGGGCATAAATATATCCTTCCTCCATTAAAGTTGTCCAAGGTAGACATCCAATCTAAAAGGACAATGACATTTAATGATGTGAATGCCACGTGTCATGTCACCTCAACACCCCTAACTCATTTTATCACTTTCCTCTAATTGTTTTTTTCACCATTAAAATTTCCTTCTCCTTTCATCACCATTGCCACCGTTACCACGGTATAGTTAGAGCTCTGGAAAAAAAAATTGCCCTTTCAATTCAAGAAGACAAGTCAAATTCTACCGACTCAGCAGAAAACAACCCAGCTGAGGATTGAACGAAATACCTCGACATATGCTAATTCCGCTGTTGGCTGAGCAATACAGTTCAGCTAATCATCAACTTTTGTGCATATGAATTTCCTAAAGATCAGCTGTTAGACTAGCTCTTAAAGAATAATTTGGGTAATTTGGTTCTGTAAAATCTTGCCCCAACATACCCAGATAGCAGGGGAAGATAAGGGTTAATGACTAGGAAAAGGGTAGAAGGAAAGAAAGTTGAGTAAGTGGTTTATTGGATCTTGGAATATTAATTATGATAGTAGTGATGACGACAACTTCAGACCAAAGATCCTCATTTGCGCTCCCCCCCTCCCCCTCCCCAACCCCAATTATACCTTTCAAAACGGAACCCTTTCGTTGGAAGGACATTTCCTTCCATAGATCCAGCTATGCGACAGTAACGGTGGTAATGGTGGTGGAGGAGAAATAAATTTTAATAATGGAAAAATAAATAGAAGGAAGTAGTAAAATGAATTAGGAGTGTTAAGACGACATGGCACGTGACATCCATCTCATCAAATGTCATTGCCCCATTGGATTACATATTCACATTGGACAACTTTAATGAAAGAATGATATATTTGTGTCCAGAGTATAACTACAGGGGTATATATGGATTCAAAGTATAATGAGAGATATATTTGACCGTTTTTTAATAGTACAGGGTATATTTGGCCCTTTTCCGTTTGTGAAATAGAGAGGGAGGCCATGTTAGTGAAAGGGCTTTACTAGTTTTAGAAGCTACCAGAATGAAGTTGGACGGCATCTTCAATATATTAGAATGTCCCGTATTGATTGAAAAAATGAACTATTATTTTGGATAAGTTTAATAACTTTCACTTATGAGTTAACATTTGTGATTGAGTTAGGCATGAGGTTAATTTTCTTAACATCTTATTAGAACCATATTTTTCTATTTGTGTGCGTCATTTTCTTGATACATCTCTCTCTCTCTCTGTATACACAGAAATACGTGTGTTCCTTCTATAAGATTTGTGTTATCCAAATGTTCTGCTTAGTGATCATTTGGTTTGTACAAGGTTATATCGGGATTATAATATATGGAATAATGTATTACTAGGACTTATTAATTATTGAGCACTCATATCTTTTTCGAGGAATGTTTGGTCCATTGCCTTGAAAAATGGGGCATGGTGTATACTTGAAAATATGTATTGGGTTTTAAGTTGAGTGATTTACAATATTACCTTTATTTTGAAGTAAATAAGAAAAGGGCCTAAGAAAAAAGAAAGAGATAATCATGGATATTTTGGTATTTTAATTTATCCAAAGATTGCTAATCACAGTACTAAAATCCCGTGTTGAATTTGGAATAAAATAATATTCGAATTATGGTATTAAAATTATTTTGATATTCGTTATACCGAATATAAAAACTTAACCAAATGTTAGATCAAATAATTTCAAATTTTGTACAGGAATTATTTTTCTATTTCCGGTAATCAAGCATAGGTGTTCAGAATATTAATCATGTCTGAATAATATGTATGGATTAACGTTTGATCAGTTCATTTGACCTTAAATTTGTATATTTGTGATATTGCAGCACAACATTATGGACTTCCACTTCCACCACCTTCAATTGATGCAAGAGATGGAAGCAATATACAAGCTGGACTAAACTTTGCAGTGGTTGGATCTACAGCCATGGATGCCCAATTCTATGAGAAAAGAGGAATTTATAAAGTAAAAAATGTTTCGATGTGGAACCAATTGGATTGGTTCAAACAAATGCTTCCACGATTATGTGATAATCCTTCAGGTGAATAATTTCATACCCTAATATATATCGTTGATGAATATACCATAAATTATAGTTGAAAATTAAAATAAAATGAAGAAAAAAATAAGAAAATAAATATTCTTCAGGCTTGCATGATTATTTTGTTCTCTTTAAGGAAATCAAGCCCACTGGATATTTATGAGAAAATTATGGCCCAATACGCCTAGGCCATATGAGAATTTGACATGGTATGCTAACTCTTAGACCTAATTGGTTATAGATTAGCCAAATTTTAATAAGTTTGCATAAAACAGGCCCCACATACGTTTGTTTCCTATTTTCTCTCCCACAATTTCCTCCCCTCTCTTATTTCTTCCCCTAAAATCTCTTCAATGTTTCTCTTTCTCTCTTATTTCTTCTATATCTACATTATTGTGTATCTCTCCTCCACTTTTTCACCCTCTTTCCTTTCATCTTTTTAAATATCTCCAATCAAAATAAAAAATCTACTATGATATATTGTGAAGTACCATGTATACATTCTGGGAATTCGATAGAGAAGAAGAGTACCACGTATACATTCTGGTATATATTGTGAAGTACCATGTATATATTTGATGTATATTGTGAAGTACCATGTATACATTATGATATATATTGTGAAGTACCATGTATACATTCTAGGAATTTGATAGAGTACCATGTATACCTTCTGATATATATTGTGAAGTACCATGTATACATTTTGACATATTGAAGTATCTTGTATACATTCTAATTATTTTACTATTAAACAATGTATATTTATTATGTATAAAAAATGATAAAAATTATTGAACTGTGCATTAAATATGCAGAACTGTAACCTTCAAGTATACATTCTGAAATTTCATGGGGAAGAAGAATATTTTGTGAATTAATTTTTTCAAATTATTTTTTATTTGAATACCCCTTAATAACAAACTCTCCACTTTTTAAGTATATAATAATCATTTTCACCCCTCAACTTTGCTTTAAAAATCAAACTCCCCTCTCAACTATGAACAATAGTCATTCTCCCCCTTTATCCTATGCAGTGCCTATTTTACCCTTGATATTTTTAATCCCTCATCTATGTAATATCTTTTTATATTATATAATATTTATTTATTTTACCTGAATATCAATCATAAAAAGTAACATTAGATCTTGCTATAAATTCTAATAGGATTATTCTACTTATAATATGAACTTACGTAAAACTTTATTTATGATTGAGTATATAACCTAACATCGTTCTATAATAAAAAGAATTAAATCCATAAAGTGTGTGTATGTATACACACACACACATACATAAGTTTCACTGATATCATATTCTCTATTGTCAATATATAAACGAGTTTTGATTGTGACTAATGGAAGAATTTTTAAATAATAATTTAAAATTCGTTTACTTGTAAATAGATAATCTTTTAGGAATTTGTTATAGAATATACCTCTGTTTTTATTAATTAATTTGTATTATCTGCATTGAAACATATTTATAAAGTTATAATTACCTGTTATTTTTTACTTGTATAAATACAGATATTAGAGTTTTGATTATTATTAATAAAAAAAATTCTATTGTTCTCATTTATTTCATTATAGAACGATATTAAGTTATATACTCAATTAGAATTTCTTACTTTTCTTTTTCCATCTTGAAAATAATATTTATTTTCTTATAGGAAATTTGTTACATAGATTAAGAAGATAAAAAATATCATCATGATTTTAAAGAAATAAAAGAAAAAAAGACAAGTTGATAATATAAGGGTAAAATAGGAATTTAAACAAGTTAATTAGGATAAAGGGGGGAGAATGACTATTGTTCAAAGTTGAGGAGAGAGTTTGATTTTTAAAGCAAATTTGAGCGGTGAAAATGATTTTCACCCATTAATATAGTATAGCATGATACCAGGGAAGAAGATACTTCTTCCAAGTCCGCGACTTTTGTAGGACAAAAAAAAAAGGTGAACCAAACTAACAAAAAAAAAAAAAAAAACATAAGTAAGTTTCACGCACTAATTTAGTGCGTGAAAGGACCAAACTGCAAAAATAAGAGTTTGGCCTTTCACGCACAAAATTTGTGCGTGAATGAGCCCAACAGAATATTAACCACAATGTGAGGTTTTACCGTGAGTGAGGCACAACTATTACTAGTTGTGTGAGGCAATTATTTAATTGGTATTAAATGTGGGATCCACCCACTGCCATCTACCGTACTTCTTCGTTGCTTTATCTTCCTCTTCTCCAGCTTTTCACTCTTTTTTTTTTAAATAATCTCATTTTCTGTTTTTCAATAACTTGGAAACTAATTTTATAATATATACGGATCATAATTGTTTAAGATATTGTTCAGTGTCACTGTTCAATTTTTAAATTGAAACGGAGGGAGTATAAAATACTTAAAATTATTTATAAAAATTACTGAAATATATTACATATAAATAATTATAAAAATTATATATATAATAATTTAACAATTTAGTTCAATTTTTTATTCAGTTTGTTTTCAATAAAATGAGCCAAATCAAATATTCTCATTTTCAAAAATTAAAAATCGTCCAAATCAAACTGGAAAAAATATCACTTATTTAATCGATTTGATTCCATTTTCGATTTGAATCCAGTTCTAACCAAATCATGAAAGAATTTAAAAATTAGACAGTGACACTGAACAATATCTTGAACAATTATGATCCATATATATTATAAAATTAGTTTCCAAGTTATTGGAAAACAGAAAATGAGATTATTAAAAAACAAAAACAAAAAGAAGAGTGAAAAGCTAGGGAAGAGGAAGATAAAGCAACGAAGAAGTACAGTAGATGGCAGTGGGTGGATCCCACATTTAATACCAATTAAATAATTGCCTCACACAACTAGTAATAGTTGTGTCTCACTCAGGATAAAACCTCATATTGTGGTTAATATTCTGTTGGGCTCATTCACGCACAAATTTCGTGCGTGAAAGACCATACTCTTATTTTTGCAGTTTGGTCCTTTTACGCACTAAATTAGTGCGTGAAATCTACTTATGTTTTTTTTTTTTTGTGTTAGTTTGATTCACTTTTTTTTTTGTCCTACAAAAATCGCGGACTCTACTTCTTCCCCTATTTCAGGATACAATATGACGTGAGTAAGGAAAAAAATTATAACCCTATTGCTAAGCCTATAATTGCGCTATCCTTATTATTAAGCCTCCTCTTTACTTAATTGGCTATTTGGTGCCAATTTTCTTACGGCTAAAATATGCTAATACATTTTTGGTTAAAAGCATGTCAATACTATATACAGTCAAACCTTCTATAATTGCCGTTCGTTATAACAACATTTCATTATAACTTTTCTCTGGAATTGATTTTTCATGTTATATTTACTTCTCTATAATAACATTCTACCTATAACAACAATGACATCCATTATAGCGGTACACTCTTTGTAAAATTACATATCTATAACAGTCATACTCAAATAGCGTGTAATAATATTTTGTAAGAAACATATTATGTGACAATAAAAGTGTCGATGAAGAGCCTCAACCTAATGTCACTTGGAGATAGAAGAGTCAATTGTTAAGCACTTAAACAACTTTCAAGGGAAAGCTATTGAATTTCCTTTTGCTGAAAGTTTGGACAAAATTATTCGTCAGTTCAAGCGTTATATTATCACTAAGAGATTAGAATTTATGAAACAACCTACAATTGTAGAGTTCTTACGTCAAACTTGAAATATTTAAATTCTCAATTAATTTAAAATGCATATGTTCCATAGATTTTAATTCTTTATCTGTGTGGTACAACTAGTTATGGATTTAGTAGTAATTTATTAGTCTTTTCAATTTTTAATTTATGAGATATGAAAATCAATTGAGATTTTAAAATTTACAAGTATATTATTTTCGTTTATAACATAAAAAGTACAAAAAGTTAATTATTTGCGTACTTTTGTTTATAACAGCTAAATGAGATCTAAATATCGAATGCCAGTATACATGCATAACAACACTTCACTATAGCAACCATGAAATTTTCGGACAAACGCTGCCACTATAGAGAGGTTTGACTGTAGTACTTGCAGCAAAACATCAATTTCCCCATCTAGTTTACTAAATTTAGCCCAACTACCTGTGTACCCCAATATAACTTGATTAAGCCCTATTTTCCACACACCAACACTCTAAGGGGTCGTTTGGTTTGAATACAAGTTATGATGAGATTAATTATGTTAAGATAAGTTATACTGAAATTATTTATGGTTGGATTAATTATCCTGATATTATTTCTTATTGATTGTTTTAGTTTATTGTATTAAAAGTAACATGTATTGCATATCTTTTAAGAAAAAGTTGTTTGTTTACAAAAATATCCTCCACCTTATAGTAGAAAAAGGATTTTGAGAACCTCAGGTGTAGAAAAAGAATTTTGAGAACCTCAGGACTATTTTAGTCAATTTCACTATTTTATTCTGTCATAACTTATCCTAAGATTACTATTCCACCCTATGATGAATATAAGTTATCCCAACACTATTTTTAATCCTGGGATAACTTATCCACAATTAGTAACCAAACAAAAAAATAAGATGATAAAATTTATCCCATCACTATTTTTCTTATCCGCCGTACCAAACCATCCTGACTTCTCTTTCTTCTTGACTCCTCTCTCATGTCTTCTCCAGCCTATCTGTCACTACCATGACTCTGTAAAAACAATAGATCTTCTCCTTTTCTGTATATTTCTTCATTTTATCACATTCCACGAAGAATCTGGGTTTCCCAGATCTGAAAATTTATTGTGAAATCTCAAATGGGTGTTGTCTCATTTTGTTAGAAATCTATTCTGAAGTGTGGGTTCGATTGAGCTGAGTTTGGCGATTATTAAAGAACTCAGAAAACCGAAAGCCCACCATTATTGAAGTCTTGAAGCTTTGGGTTATTCCAAATTTGAAGATCTACTTTGGGAAATAGATTGGTGGCAATTAAAAATGGCTTGAACTGATTCAAATAGTTGAAAAGTTGACAAAGAAGGCGACCTGATTAACTTCGATTTTGTGTATAATAGTGTGGATACATTATTTATACAGTTATACTCTATTTATATATGGTTATACAGAACATATACGTCAGTGATACATTGTATATACAATATAGAATGTATAATAGTGTATAAGTATTGATATGTATTGTATAATAATGAATACAAGTGTATATATATTGTTATACCTGATTTAGGAATGAATAAAAGCAAAAAAGATAAGAAAATATAATAAAAAATAAGTAGCAGGAGTACGGGTGAAAGAGGAGAGAATTTTTTGTCTATAGAAAATTGATGGAAAATAATAGAGTTTTATGCATTTAGGTTATATTAAAAAGCTGTTAAAAGAAAAATTATCCAAAATAAAAATGAAAAGATTAGGATTTGAGAGAAGGGGAAGCAAAGGAGTTAGAGATGTGGCCTGGTGGGTAGAAAGAATGAAGAATTAAGAAGAGGAATAGACATTTGAAGAATTAAGAAGAGGAATAGACATTTGGATATTTGATCTAGTCTTGTGGCTAAGTAGATTGCAAATTAAAATGGGGCTACAGAGAGTGCAAACTATTTCGTTGGATCATGGATGGTATATATACGTAAGTTTTCCATTCCTTTGTTTTTTTTACAGGTTGCAAAAAATATTTGGAGAGCTCCTTATTTCTTCTTGGAGAATTTGGAGGCAATGATTATAATGCACTTATTTCAGGCAAAAATTTAGATTACGTTCTGCCTATAATCTCTTTAGTTGTCCAATCTATTGCCTCAGCTGCTCATGTAAGTGTCTAGCTGGAAAATATTTTTTTTGGAATTTTTTATTGTTTACTTATTGGAAATGATTTTTTGAGGAAACCCATTTTTTATCGAAACGCAAAAAATGACCGCCTTAACTTTTGGGCGAAAGTAGTCATTTTATTTGACAACTAACTCAATTTTTAATTTGATATGCACGAGTTATATCAACATTTAGATATTCCTATCAATCTTTAATAACAAAAATTTCATCAAAGCTATATATTTGATTCCCTAAGAGTATTACCGATCTTTAATAATTATATTTTATAAAAGATATTTTTCGCCTTCAAACCAAATATGGAAAAGTATTTTTTGATGAAAACATTTTATGAAATAAGAACATTTTATCCGTCGTATCAAAGACGCATTAATGCTTCAAAGCATATGTTTTGACCTTGAAATTATTTTTATCAATTTAAACATAATTTAGTTACACATTTTTTTATTTTCATATTAGTAATTTATAGAAATTTAGCTCATAAGTAACTTAAAGGGTGTATGGTTAAAGCTTAAAAGCTAGTCAAATTGGCTTGTAAGCATTTTTTTCGTTTATTTACGCGTTTGGTAAATATCAAAGTGCTTATAAGCTAAAATTATAGTTGGTCATCCCAACTTATGGCTTTGCTGTTTATAAACACTTTTAGTTTGATCAAGTTTTTACTGTTTTATCCTTTAACATTTTTTCTAATTCTCAAAATATCTTTCCCGAAATCAAACTCCTAGCTTTCTCTTCACTTTGTATTCATCGTTCCTCCTTTTCTTTACAAATATAGTTTTAAATTTATACAAATAAATAGCTTATTTAACAAATTTTACCAAGCACATCAACTACTAATAATTAGTTACAACACTTCTATGCACAAATGTAAGGATTTATTTATAAAATAAGTTTCAGCATTTAAAGCTTATAGCGATTAATAATCAACTAACCAAACAGGCTCTTGGGCTCTTAATCCAGCAGTTGTCCCTCTTCACAATTAAATGTATTTTTTTTTTTTTTTACTTTTAATTTATTTATTGAATGTAGGAACTAGTGGAGCTTGGGGCAAAGACAATAATGGTGCCAAACTTGTTACCAATTGGATGTGCTGCATCCTATTTGACACAATTTCAGAACTCCAGTGAAGAAGATTATGATGAATTCGGTTGTCTCATTTGGTCAAATCAGTTTGTTTCCTCTCATAATGAACTTCTTCAAAAGGAATTACAACGTCTTAGAGAGCTTCATCCCCATGTCCATATTATCTACGCTGATTATTACAATGCTGCTATGCAACTTTATCACGCTCCTAAAAAATACGGTAAGTTTACTTGGATTTTCTTACCTCTACTCATAATCAAAGGTTTCGAGTTTGAGTTTTGGATAAGAAACAATCATGTTAGACAGAGCTTTTCCTTTAAATGGGTCCTACATGATGCATATTCGATTAAGTGGGCGGGTCCCTAGATATCGAATGCGGAACCAAAAAAAATATTCACAAATTTATGCATGGTGTCTTACCCATTTAATATTTGACCTTGTTAAGGAGAATTTAACTGATTTATATTGTCGCTAGAAAATTGCTTCTTTTTCTTCGCATTCTCCACTTTTTCTCCTCATGCCTCTCTTTGTTAACTAGATAGAGTTTGCCGTGCTGCTCACATACCTAATAACATAGATGAGTCTAATAGTGCAAGTTAGAAGAACACTAGTAGAAATTTAAGTTATATGAACACTATCACCTCTAGCAGGACAAACAACAACAAAATATCCATATTGAATTATCTAAGTTCAGTTTACATAGAGTATAGAAGTTAAAGTTGAAAAAAGTCCATGTTTACAGCAGGAACGCCATTTTCTAGACAAAAAAGCATAAGCACATTGCTTCGCTTCCTGTGTCAGTGTATCGGGTTCCCCATTCTAAAATCCGTATGATTACTCCTTGGACATCATCCTCCAGGTTTAGTCCTGGAACAACAATACGTCCAGAAAACAGTAAAGTTGGAAGCATTCCAATATGCAAAAAATTGAAGAGAAAACATAAATCTCATAGATCAACCTACTAAGTTTGAAGCTAAAACATTACTACACTCCTTTCCTTAGGAGAATCCCGCATTTAAAGCTGAACAAATTAAAAACATAGCACTCATCTGAAGGTTAGTCCAATACTAATCAGCTGTTATAATCTAATTTTATAATTAAAACATAGGTTCATATATCAAGAATTCAGATGGTAATAAAGCATGAGGAGTAGCAAGTACCTTCATAAATTTGAACGTACCTCGTCTTCAGTTTTTAGCAAGTTTTCCTTCAATTTGTTGTTTGGCTAGTGACACTAGGGGTTTTATCCTTCAAGAATTGTCTTATCATTATCAACTGATGCTTCTATAGGGTTAGCATTCAAGGTTTACAAATGAAAAATTGGGGCTTACAATGTAGTATTAAATACCAAAATTGCCCATGTTCATCCCACCCACCAACTGCTTCACTAGCATTTGTCATGACAACACTATGAAAACTCCTCTCCAGTCCCCTTCAATACTGGAAGGCATCTTGTAACATCCTCTGGTAGTTGAACTCCATTTCCAAATTCAGACTTATTTTCAGAACACTGTTGGTGAGAAAAAATACAAAATGCCTCATTAAAAGAGATCTTAAACAAAAAGAAAAGGCTCCAAGTACAATCACTTCGTAGAGGAAACAACCAATCTAGCAAAAAATAAATTGTAATACAAAGGTTTACCAAAGCTAAGATTAACAAACAAAAAACTCAATTTTAAAGCTTCAATGCTCAAAAGACTACAGACATTCAATCCACCAACAAAGATAACTTTCTATTATTCCAATCACTTTGATCTTCAAACAATATAATCACACATAAACTGACAACTCAGGCTAGAGTATACTAATGCTTATAGCTATTGAGAAAGCTAATGAAATCTAGAGTTCGATCAATGCTATTCATATTCCAATATTTACACCAAATGAAGGATATATTTCAGACGTTAACTGGAGTTCTTCTACCTTCAAAGCACCTTCTATGTCTCTCCTTTCTCAAATAAATAAATCTTGGTCAAGCATAAGCTATTGTATGCTGAACTTTGCCTCTTGACAATATACATATTTGAATTCTCATAATTTTTCCCTCAGTTCTGACCCTTCACAGAAAACCATATGCTTCTTCCTTGAGAGGAAGAACTCAAGTTAGAGAATAGTCATCTAGAGCTTTAATATAACATATGTAAATACTCAAACATGCAGTGAAAATATGGCCAAAGAATGTACTTTTAATACCTAATTGATTGAGAAATTACATCAACTCTAGATGGACAACAGGTAACATTTGATCATGTTGAAACTTGTGAAAAGATACTATTTTGAAAATATAGATTCTGATGTCATGATTAGGAGATGGTTGTTGTTAGTATGTCGATTAGATTATCTTCTTCTCTTTTTTTCCTTAGTCTTGTTTGGCTAAAAGTCTTACGCACTCCGGCAGTGAAGCAATGGAAGTACCACTATTAGTCTAGCTACTTTTACTATTACTTTGTTTTTAAAGAATGGTAAAAAGGAGTAGATTATGAGAGGTGTTGCCTAACATGACCACAAATTCAGAAAAAGGAAAAAAAGGGGGGGGGGGGGGGGGGGGGTTTAAAGTTGGCAAGTAAAGACACACATGGGCCTTAATGGTTTACTAACTTTTAGTGGGCAATTCGCAGAATTGCCCTTTTTTTGGGTGGTATTTAAATTTTGCCACTCATATTTGTGGTCTTTAAATTTTGCCCTTCGGCTAAAACCCATAGGTTCCAGGTTCGAACCCCCGCTCAGTCAAAAATTTAAAAATATTTTGCAAAGCAGAGTTTAAATTTCGCTATGCCCCCTCCGGCAGACTTTTAGTCATGTTTAACTAAAAGTCTGCCGGAGGGGGCAGACTTTGCCTTGAAGCATATATACGTATTTTTTTTTTTAACTTTTCACGGTAAACTTTTAGTAATGCCTGAACTAAAAGTGTGCCCCATAAAACATAACTAAAGTATGCCCCATACGGCGTAAGTTTTCCTTAAGGCATAACTAAAAGTTTACCTTATAAGGCAAAGTTTAAATTTTGCTATGCCCCCTCCGGCAGACTTTTAATTGTGTTTAACTAGAAGTCTGTCGGAGGGGGAAGACATTTAGTTGTGTTTAACTAGAAGTCTGCCGGAGGGAGCAAACTTTTAGTTGTGTTTAACTAAAAGTCTGCCCCCTCCGGCAGACTTTGCCTTGAAGCATATATATATATATATATATATATATATGTTAGGTAAACTTTTAGTTATGCCTTAACTAAAAAGTGTGCCTCAAAGACATAACTAAAAGTATGCCCATAAGGCGGAACTTTTCCTTAAGGCATAACTTAAACTTTGCCTTATAAGGCAAAGTCTATGCCTTAAGAAAAGTTCTTGCCTTATGGGGCATAATTTTGTTATGCCTTAACTAAAATTCTGCCCCATAAGGCATAACTAAACTATGTCTTAGGAAAAATTCTGCCTTATGGGGCAGACTTTTAGTTATGCCGGATCCGGCATAACTTTAGCTTTGCCTTAAAGATTGTATGCTAGATTCAGCATACACTCCCCCTCTGCCAAGCGATTTTTTTTTTATTTTATGCCTGAGCGGGGGTTCGAACCCAGAACTTCATGTATTCGCCCACCTTTCCAAGCAAAGGGCAAAACTTAAAGACCACAAATATGAGGGGCAAAATTTAAAGACCACCCCAAAAGAAGGGCAATTCGCGCAAAAAAATGACTTTTAGTTGTGTATTCACTATTTATATTTGTTTCCTTTGTTTGTAATGGTAGATAGCTAAATCAAATATAGATACTTTATTCTCGCACCATCTCCTCAACAACAACAACAACAACAACAACAACAACAACAAGCCCAGTATAATCCCACCATATGGGGTCTGGGGAGGGTAGAGTGTAGGCAGACCTAACCCTCACCTTGAAAGGTAGGGCGGCTGTTTCCGAAAGACCCTCGGCTCAAGAGAGGAAAACAAGACAAAAGGTCAGATAGGACTAAGCATATCGAAAACAATATGAAAACAAGGAATAACAAAAACGAGAAAGTCATGGTAGAACAGCCCCGAAAGAAAGGAGCATTAACTACTATAGATAAATAAGATAACCAAAGTACAACGACCCAACAAATATAAGCAGCAATCGAATGCAGAAATCAAATGGCAATAAACAAATGAGCAAAACTACAACTACTATGGTGAAAGGATAAGCCACCTAGCCTTCTATCCTAATCTGAGTCCTTCATAGCCTCTTATCTAAGATCATGTCCTCGGTGAGCTGAAACTGTGCCATATCCTGTCTAATTACCTCTCCCCAATACTTCTTCGGCCTCCCTTTACCTCTCCTGAAACCGTCCATAGCCAACCTCTCACACCTCCGCACTGGAGCATCTGTGTCTCTCCTCTTCACATGCCCAAACCATCTCAGCCTCGCTTCCCGCATCTTGTCCTCCACCGATGCCACTCCCACCTTGTCTCGGATATCTTCATTCCTAATTTTATCCCTCCTAGTGTGCCCACACATCCACCGCAGCATTCGCATTTCCGCGACTTTCATCTTCTGAACGTGAAATTTCTTGACTGGCCAACACTTCACCCCGTACAATAAAGTCAGTCTAACCACCACTTTGTAGAACTTGCCTTTAAGTTTTGGTGGCACTTTCTTATCACACAGAACTCCGGAGGCGAGCCTCCATTTCATCCACCCTGCACCAATACGATGTGAAACATCGTCGTCGATATTCCCATCTTCCTGTATAATGGACCCAAGATACTTGAAACTTCCTTTCTTTTGAATGGCCTGGGTACCAAGCCTCACTTCCTCATCAGCCTCACGCGGTAGGCCACTGAACCTGCACTCCAAGTATTCTGTCTTGGTCCTACTCAATTTAAATCCTTTAGACTCCAACGTCTGTCTCTAACCCTCCAGCTTATCGTTAACTCCGTTGCGAGTCTCGTCAATCAGGACTATGTTATCCGCGAACAACATACACCAAGGCACCTCACCTTGTATTTGTCGCGTCAATTCATCCATCACCAAGGCGAATAGAAACGGGCTAAGAGCTGATCCCTAATGCAACCCCATCAGAACAGGAAAGTGTTCCGAGTCTCCTCCTACCGTCCTTACCCTGGTCTTAGCTTCATCATACATGTCCTTTATCGCTCTAATGTACACCACAGTTACACCTTTAGCCTCCAAGCATCTCCATAGGACCTCTCTTGGCACTTTGTCGTAGGCCTTTTCTAGGTCAATGAATACCATGTGCAAGTCCCTCTTCCGCTCCCTATACTGCTCCAAAAATCTCCTTACAATATGAATGGCTTCTGTAGTCGAGCGCCCCGCATGAATCCAAACTGGTTCTCTGAAATAGACACACCTCTCCTCACCCTCATTTCCATCACCCTTTCCCACACTTTCATAGTGTGACTTAGCAGCTTGATACCTCTATAGTTGTTGCAGCTTTGAATGTCTCCCTTGTTCTTGTACACGGGAATCATTTTACTCCCCCTCCATTCTTCCGGCATCTTCGCTGTCTTGAAAATGACATTAAACAACCCAGTCAGCCACTCCAAGCCTACCCTGCCTGCATTCTTCCAAAATTCCCAGGAATCTCGTCAGGTCCGGTCGCTCTTCCCCTGCGCATCCTATGAACAGCTCCCTTAACCTCCTCAAACTTTATACTCCTACAATATCCAAAGTCGCGACGCCTATCAGAGTGCTCCAAGTCTCCCAACACAATGTCTCTGTCCCCTCATTCGTTCAAGAGTTGATGAAAGTATGACTGCCATCTCTGTCTAATGCGGGTTTCCTGTACCAACACTTGGCCATCCTCGTCCTTGATGCACTTCACTTCAAGGACGAGGATGGCCAAGTGTTGGTACTGGAAACCCGTATTAGACAGAGATGACAGTCATACTTTCATGAACTCTTGAACGAAGGAGGGGACAGAGACATTGTGTTGGGAGACTTGGAGCACTCTGATAGGCGTCGCACCATCTCCTCACTATATCATATTGCGAGTCTCCTGACTTCACAAAATATCAAAGTAAGATGCATTTCATACCTCCATTTTGGTGGCGTTAACATACTGATAGGCTTTTTCACATACTCATTATCTACATAAATTCATAAGAGTACAAAGGTGATTCCAAACTACATTTCAGTATTAGCCCTTGCGAATTTCCACTTTGACAAAATTAGTCTGAGAGTTCTCTTGGCTCGGAAGTCATAAAAGGAAGTGATGAAGTAAGAAACTGAAAGATGATAATCAGTTAATCACCAATACAGTCGGACAACCTATAACTAAGAACTAAGTACCACTTAAAAACCAACAAACTAAAATAACAAAAGATTAAGTGAAAGAATGAGAATAAGAATGTTTTAAAAGAATCAACAATTGGTACCTGGCCAAAAATTGAAGCTTCGACGTAGGATGAGTATTTCTTCACCCGCAAAATCGAGCCACAAGCAAGAGTAATCCATTCCTGCAAATCAAATTAAATGGAGGATAAAATTAATTTTTATTTTTTCCTAAAATTAAGAGTTATGGAGGGAATGGAAGAAAAACTACACACATGCAACTATAATACGTGAATTGAAGACCAACGACCAGTCAATATTTTTATTAGAATCAGCAACAACAAAACCCAAAAATGGAAGGAAAAGAAAACATAACTAAAATAATACCTTGTAAAAATTGCGACATAAAATCGCGAGAAAGTACTATATCCAAATGGGGATTGAGTCTAATAAGAGAAGGAGAAAGAGAGAAAGTTGTTGGGAAGAGAAAGAAAGTTGCTAAGTCTAAATGAATTAAATTGTAAACGTGGGAGGTTATAATAGAATGACTAAACTATCCTTAGCTTGAGTTTTAAGTAATTCTTTTTACCAGACACGTCGATCCGGGCCTTAAAACAATGCTTCTATATGGTAGAAAAAATTGTGATTGTAATTATGTATATAATGTTCCGTTAAGTTTATATTTTATATCTTTAATGATTTAAAATTGATTTGGTCGGAAAAAGTTGGAAAATGTTATAAAGTAATGACTATAAAGTAAATACACAAAAAAGAAGTATATAGAGAGGAATTGATTGTATATATCATTTCTATAAATAGACCTCCTATATATAGGAGGAAAGTTGATGGCTACGTACGTACACTAACAGCTTGGAGACCAAGTATACTTGGTTGCCAAATTTCCTTGGTGACCAAGTATACTTGGCTTCCAAGTAAATCAAAAAGGACAGCCAAATATTTACAACACTCCCCCTTGGATGTCTGTTAATAGATGACGTGCCTCGTTAAAAATGTTTTAGGAAAAACCCTCTAGGAAAAAGTCCTAATGATGGAAAAAGAGTACACATATCTAGTAATACGTTTTGAGAGCTGCCTCATTAAAAAACCTTACCAGGAAAATCCATTGGGACAAAACCATGGTTAAGGGAAAAAGAGTACAATGCGTATTTACTCCCCTGACGAAGACCAAAATTCAGATGTCGGAGTCTTCGCATTCCAATCTTGAATATCAACTTATCAAGAGTTGAAGTTGGCAATGATTTGGTGAACAAAGTTGCAGGATTGTCACTTGAACGGATTTGTTGTACATCAATATCACCATTCTTCTGGAGATCATGTGTGAAGAATAACTTTGGTGAAATGTGTTTCGTTCTATCTCCTTTTATGAAGCCTCCTTGTAATTGAGCTATGCATGCAACATTGTCTTCATATAATACTGTGGGTATTTTTGTATCACACTTTAAGCCACATCTTTCTCTCATGAAATGTATCACTGATCTCAACCACACACATTCTCTACTTGCTTCATGAATACCTATTATCTCAGCATGATTCGAAGAAGTAGTAACAATGGACTGCTTTGTAGATCGCCATGATATAGCAGTACCTCCGCATGTAAACAGATAACCTGTTTGAGATCGAGTTTTATATGGATCAGATAAATAACCTGCATCTGCATAACCAACAAGATTTGTACTACCATTGTTAGCATAAAACAGACCCATATCGCTAGTTCCCTTCAGATATCGCAATATATGCTTAACTCCGTTCCAATGTCTTCGTGTACGAGAAGAGCTATATCTTGCTAACAAATTAACAGAGAACGCTATGTCAGGTCTTGTAGCGTAGCAAGATACATTAGTGCACCAATTGCACTAAGATATGGTACTTCAAGACCAAGAAGCTCTTCATTTTCATCATGAGGTCGGAACGGATCTTTACTCACTTCAAGTGAGCGAACCAAGATAGAGTTTTGTTTTTCTGAGATCTTTCATCTCAAATTCTTTCTTTAAATATTCAATCGCCTTTTGGAGCTCTTCTGGAGTTCCAATTAGATTTATGTCATCAACATAAACAGCAAGTATAATGAACTCTGATTTTATTTTCTTAATAAAAACACATGGACAAATGACATCATTTATATAACCTTCATTTATCAAGTACTCACTCAGGCGATTATACCACATGCGCCCTGATTGTTTTAAACCATATAATGATCTTTGTAATCTGGTTGAGTACATTTCTCGAGACTTTGAACTAATTGCTTCATGCATTTTAAATCCTTCAGGAATTTTCATTATCGAGTGAGCCATAAAGGTAAGCTGTAACCATATCCATCAGATGTATTTCAAGGTTTTCATGTACAGCTAAACTGATGAGATATCGAAATGTTATGCCTTCCATAACGGGTGAATATATTTCTTCATAGTCGATACCGGGTCTTTGAGAGAATCCTTGTGCAATGCAACAAGGCATGCCTTGTATCTCACAATTTCATTTATCTCATTCCTTTTCCGCACAAAGACCCATTTGTGGCCAATTGGTTTTACAGCATTAGATGTTTGGACTGTCGGTCCAAAAACCTCACGTTTGGCAAGTGAATTCAATTATGATTGAACTGCCTCTTGCCATTTTGGTCAATTATATCTTCGTTGACATTCTTCGACAGATTAAGGTTTCTGATCCTCAAAGTCTTTCATAATATTCAGTGCAATATTATATGCAAAAATATTATTCACCATAATATTCGATCGATTCAAATCTATCCCATCACCAGAAGAACTTAATGATAGTTCTTTACTCACTTGTGTCTCGGGTTCCCTGATATCTTCAGGAGTATCAGGATTAATCAGATTTTGAATATCTTCATGATATTCTTTCATTGTGTCATTCTGATCATTTTTCGTGTTTCTTTTTATAGGATTTTTATCGTTAGAACCCAATGGCCTACCACGCTTCTGGCGTGTATGAGATTCAGAGGCTATGACACTAGTAGATTGTCCCTTTGGGACATCAATTCGGATAGGCACATTCTCTTCTGCAGGGATATGTGACTTAGTTATTCGTTTCAAATCAGTAAATGCGTCTGGCATTTGATTTGCTATTTTCTGCAAGTGAATGATCTTTTGGATCTCCTGTTCACATATAAGGGCACGTGGATCAAAATGAGATAGTGATGAAACTCTCCACGTAATTTCTCTTTTGATTTCTTTTCTCTCTCCCTCTAATTGTGGGAAATTTGTTTCATCAAATCGACATATATTCCTAACCTTCTTTGAGGCCCATCTTAGTGTGCTGTGGTTGTGCTACTGGCACATATACAACACAACCAAATATTCGGAGATGAGCAATATTTGGTTCATGACCAAATACTAATTGTGACGGAGAGTATTTATTATAATGAGTCGGTCTAAGATGAATAAGAGATGCTGCATGTAAGATAGCATGACCCCAAACGGTAGTTGGTAACAGTGTTTTCATAAGTAGTGGTCTTGCTATCAATTGTAGACGTTTAATAAATGACTCAACAAGGCCATTTTGGGTATGAACATGAGCTACAGGATGTTCAACTTTTATCCCAACTGACAAACAATAATCATCAAAAGATTGAGACGTAAATTCTTCGGCATTATCGAGACATATAGCCTTAATGAGATAATCCGGAAACTGTGCCCTTAAGCATATTATTTGTGCCAATAATTTTGCAAACGTCAGGTTGCGAGACGATAGGAGGCACACATGAGACCATCTTGAAGATGCATCTATTAGGACCATAAAATATCTGAATGACCCACAGGGTGGATGAATAGGTCCACATATATCCCCATGTATATGCTCAAGAAAGATAGGGGATTCAATGTTAACTTTCATTGGTGATGACTTAGCTATTAATTTACCTTGAAAACAAGCGACATATGAAAATTCACCACTTTCAAGAATCTTCAAGTTCTTAAGTGGATGCCCATTTGAATTTTCAATAATTCGTCTCATCATTATTGATCTAAGGTGAACTATTCGGTCATACCAAAGCACAAAAGTACTTGAATCATTAAACTTCTGGTTTACGATTGAGTGTGCTTCAATTGTATTAATTTCTGCATAATACATGCCAGAAGACAAAGTTGGTAATTTCTCCAAAACATATTTCTAGCCGGAGGCATTCTTTGTAATGATAAGATATTCATCATTTATTCCTATTCGGTCATGCCAAAACACAAAAGTACTTGAATCATTAAACTTCTGGTTTACGATTGAGCGTGCTTCAATTGTATTAATTTCTGCATAATACAAGCCAGAAGACAAAGTTGGTAATTTCTCCAAAACATATTTCTGGTCGGAGACATTCTTTGTAATGATAAGATATTCATCATTTATTTCGTTTAATGTCTCAACGTGATACCCATTACGACGGATATCTTTGAAACTTAACAAGTTTCCTGGGGATTTAGAAGAGAATAATGCATCTTCTATAACAAGTTTCGTCCCCTTAGGCAGAAATATAGTAGCTCTTCCGAAGCCTTCAATCAATTTCGAATTGCCGAAAATTGTATTAACATTTCCCTTTTTCCTAAGCAAGTGAGAAAAGTATTTCTCATCTTTCAATATGGTATGCGTTGTTCCACGATCTTTCAATATGGCATGCATTGTTCCACGATCAATCACACAAATATCTTCATGATTGGTCATTGATCCAAACAAAATTTGAGGAATTTTCATATATTCTTCAAAATGAAAGAATAGACAAAGTGAACATTGAAGTAGATATTATTATTAAACAAAGCATTACACAAACTTTATTTACATAAATATGGAAACATAACTATTATAGCTAATAGTATCAACATGGATGAAAATATCTAAATTATTACAGATCCATCACAGATCAGATGATCTACTTTTCCTTCAGGGAGTTCAAAGAAATCTGCCACATCTAGATGCATGGGCTAAACATTATCTTCAGAAATAAAATTTGATTCGGCATTCTTTTCTGTCATTTTGAGGGAGGCTTGATAAAGCTCAACTAGATGCTTTGGCGTACGACAGGTACGTGACCAGTGTCCCTTTTCTCCACATCGGTATCATTTATTTTCTGAGTCTTTCTTTTGTACAGCTTCATGCTTTTCATCCTTCTTTTTACACTACTGGTGGTAAAGGGTATTATTTGGTGCAAGATGAAATTCATGATTAAAATTTCTTCCTCGACCATGACCACAACCACGACTGGGGCCATAACCTCTTCTCTTCCACTCCTAGAATGGTGAAAATTTGCCTTATTCACTTCAGGGAATGGGATAGTACCAGTAGGTCGGCTTTCATGATTTTTCATTAATAATTCTTTATGTTGTTCAACCACTAGAAGATGTGAGATTATTTCAGAATATTTCTTGAACCTCATCTCTCGGTATTGCTGCTGCAGGAGCTTACTCGAGGTAGGAAAAATGGAGAATGTTTTCTCCAGCATATTATGATCAGTGATATTTTCACCACATAATTTCAACCGAGAAATAATTTTAAACATGGCAGAATTATACGCACAAATAGATTTAAAATCTTATAGCCTCAAATGAATCCAATCAAAACGTGCTTGTGGAAGCACAACCATCTTCAGGTGGTCCTATCTATCTTTTAAATTATTCCACAACATAAGAGGATCTTTAACAGTGAGATATTTCATTTTCAAGCTCTCATCAAGGTGATGGCGGAGGAATATCATTGCCTTGGCATGGTCTTGATTCGATACCTGATTTTTATCTTTGATGGTGTCTGCCAAACCCATCGCATCAAGATGAATTTCGGCATCAAGAACCCAAGACAGGTAGCTTTTGCCAGATATATCTAAGGCAACAAATTCACGTTTAGAAAGATTTTCCATTAATTAAGAAAAAGAAAGTCAATACCTTCAAGGCTTTCAAAGTATTTGGTGGAAATGGCAGGGTCTCGCGCTTATAACGTGTTATAAAATAAAGACTATAAAGTAAATACATCAGAGAGAAGTATATAGAGAGGAACTGATTGTATATATCATTTCTATAAATGGACCTCCTAAATATAGGTGGAAAGTTGATGGCTACGTACATACACTAACAACTTGGAGACCAAGTATACTTTGTTGCCAAATTTCCTTGGCGACCAAGTATCCTTGGCTTCCAAGTAAATCAAAAAGGACACCCAAATATTTCAACAAAAAACTCCATTGTTGGATTCTTTTTTAACTTGAAAAAAAAAAAACTTATTGAAGAAGATTTTTTTTTTTAAGGTTTAGGTTGGATTTAACAATTGAAGATTATTGGAATTGATATTAGAAGTTTTGCATATTAAATTTGGAGTTATTTTGAGTTGATTTGGATTAATTTTGAAGCAAAAACGTATTAGTGAACTTTTACACAACAAGTTATAGTGACTGTCAGGACTTTGGCCACAAATCGTCAAGAATTGCCATGATTTTAGCCACAAATACTGTGAAGATCCTGGCAATTCATTAGGATTGTGGTCAAACTCCTGATGATCACCAAAACTTGTTGTTAAGGTAAGTCTTGTGACTAAACCCTGGCGATTCGTCAGGATTTATGGCCAAAATCCTGGCGATCACCATAACTTACTGTAAGGCAAGTCTTGCCAATATCAAATAAGAAATCCTTGCACCTCGCCAGGATTTTGCTCCCTATTCTCACGAAAAAGTTATTTTTTGCACCTTTTTTTAATGGGGACAAAATGTAAAGGATGACACTCGAAGATCCTATTTATGCAAATCACCCAAATGAATTCTTACACGATTTATGCAATTTAATTTTTTGTAGGAGGTTACTTTTCCTATTTTACAGGTTATAAAACCCACTAATTATCGATGTTATTTTTGTTTAATGTGACTTGATGGTGTAAAATTATATTTATTTTATATTATACGATATTCAGTGTAATGTCATAAGTGGGGTCTGAGAGATAGAGAAATTGTTCCCGATAGTGAAAAATTATTTACAAGTAAATAAAAGTAAAACTGTTTTTACTTTCGCAACCCATGTCCAGATCCTTACGCCTAACCCCCTTGGCTCTAGTTATTCCTCGGCAGAGGGTGTTTGGAATGATCGGGATTACCGAATTCCTATTTAACAATATAAGTATAAGGATTATTTGACTAGATTATCATTTTCTGCTACAAGTGCCTAATTGTTTAAGCTTGGGGTACTCTTTGCAGGATTTTCGAAGGGTGCACTAGTAGCATGTTGCGGAGGTGGAGGTCCATATAATTTCAATGCTTCTGCTCAATGTGGCAATTTTCCAGCAACAGGTTGTGAGGATCCTAACCAATATGTAAATTGGGATGGAGCTCACTTAACAGAGGCTGCTTATAGATGGATCACAAAAAGTTTATTGGAAGGCCCATTCACCTATCCTCCTATCAAGAATTTGTGTCACTTTGATATTAGGCAGGCCCAAGTTCTCCAAAGCCCAAAGATAGAACCCTTCAAACTATATATAAAAGCACCAGAAGCAAAGGTTGGAGAACTCATTGATAAGGCATAGCTTTCGGGAACAGAAGAGGTTGGAAGACCTTCTTGCTAAGAAAGTGACGAATAGAAAGCTTTTTAATAGGATCATATTTTTAGTACTTCCTCCGGTGTTTACCAATGAAGTTATTTGCGAGCAGACATTCCAGAAATTACTTTTGAACGAAATATCGTATTTTGTAACTGTAATTTCAAAAATTCTCTCGAACTTCAATGGAGCCATGTGCTCCAAGTTGGCATGTGACTTTTAGGGTGTGTTTGATATGAAGAAAAATATTTTCCATGGAAAATATTTATGTTTTCTTGGAAAGCAAGGGGCTTTTTTACTTATTTTCTAGTATTTGGTAAGTAAACAAAAATAATATCACCCCAAGAACAATTATATGTAATCTAACAAAACACAACGTGGGTGGAAGGGGGTGGGGGGTGGGGAGTGGGGGTTCTAGGATGGTCAAGGGCTGAGGGTTGGTGGGGAGGAGACAATGAACTTGGAATGTTACTTATGAAACTCGTTTTCTCTACTTTCATTAGGAAAGTCATTTTTTTTTTTTCATTTTTAAGGAATTTGCTTTTCTAGAGAAAAATGTTTTTCAAAATTTTTGACCAATCAAACATGAGAAAATTAAAAAATATTTTTAGATGAATATTTTCCACCATACCAAACACACCCTTAGATCAGAGTGGAATCTATGATTTCTAGAATATGGGTGCACTACTAAAGAAAAGAGAAGAAAAAAAAATGCAAAAATGAGAATTTATCATTGTTCCTCTTGGTATACAACTAAGTTTTTAACCAAGTGCACCATCAAGTCTTTTTGTAACATTAGTGCCATTAGGTAATATTAGATCAATTATATAAAAAATATGTACATAAAATAACTAGTTTTGCGGAAAGACCATGAATTCACGTGTCCCAAACTTCATACATAAAACGCCCTTGCCTTAGATTAGCCCTTCATGATGTTCGATGTTATAACAGTAGGGAGATTACTAAATAGTATGTATTTGGTCTAGTGAGCTCGATTTTGGATTTGTGAATAAGGTAATGCAAAAATAGGTTATAGATAATTTAGTTATATTCCTGACCAACCAAATATGAGAAAATTTAAAATATTTTTCTCCATATACTAAACACACCCTTAGATTAGCCATTCATGATGTTCCATATTATAATACTAGGAAGATTACTAAATAGTGTGTATTTGGTCTACTAGACTCGATTTTGGATTTGTAAAAAAGGTAATGCATAAATAGGTTCTAAATAAATCAGTTTTATTCTTCTTTCATTTTGGTATTGTAATTTTTGTCTTAAAGAGGGATTTAATGTATTTTTGTTGGTAGGAATTTAATGGTAAATATAATAGTAGCTCTATATGTATGTGAGTTGGTTTGAGCCTTATAAAACTTTATCATTTGAATTATGTTCCTTCTCCTCTTCTATTTACATTAATTAAAGTGGTAACAAAAGCCTAATTTAAATGCAAACATATATTCCTAAGTGATAGTAAAAATGTGATTATCTTAATAAAAGGGGGGAAAATGTGGTATTCAACTCTTTTGATTCTTTCTCAGTTGAAGTTTTTGCCAAAGATGACCTCTTTTTGGGAACCTCAGCCGAGACAAAGCAACAACAAAAAAGTGTTGATGGTTCTTCTTCTGCTTCCTAAATCGTCCATCTCCACCGCACCAATGGACTATATGAGTTTTACTATTTGAGATAGACCGTTATTTTCTCTTTATCCTCTTATTCTTCAGAGATCTGATCATTACCTTATACATGGTTATTGTAACACCCCGCATCTTGGAGCTGAGTTTAAGCTCATATCATTAGAGTTCTAGTGGAAACACTGAAGGTTTGAACGTTTTGCGAAAATGGTTGATGGGCCTATTTTGGGCAACGATAACTTCTTGATCGGTTTGGAATTTGGGAAAGTACCCTCAATGAGGTTGTAGTATGTAGAAATACCTTTCTAATGATATAAGGATCAAGCCAATCAGAGATCGGAGCAAGGAGATATGATCGTCTCAATATGGCTAATAGTAAGGCACTTGAAATCCTATAGAACCGGCTAAGTTTTCGATACGTCTGCCTTCCAGTTAACTTTCGTGAAAATTCGTTGGGAATTTGGGAAAACTTCCTTGATGAAAGTTGTATCCCTTTGAAATAGATTTCCAACGGTATATTATGGGGGTCAAACGAACATCTGTGCAAGAAGTTATGCCCATTTTACCGAGCGTTGTGCAGAACCAACACCCGTCGCTTCTCGAGGCGCGTGAGGGCGCGTGAGAGATCGCGCGATGGTCCCGCTTCGCGGACCGATCGCGCAACTCTGAGTTTTTAGCTGCAGAATGTTGCGCGATGCACCCGCATCGCGGAACCATTGCGAAACAGGTCAATTTCGGGTCAAAAGTCGGGTTTACGCGTTTTCTTGTTATATTTGGGTTTGGGGTTTATTTCCCCAACACCCCATTCACGAAAATTCTCTCTAAACTCAGAGACAACAAATCCCAAACCTCAAGATCTTCCAAGGTAAGTTTTTATCATGATTCTAAGTTGAATTTAAGTCCCTAATCCCTTTCTAACTTGAGTAAAACTCTTCTAATCCATAGAGTTAGGATTAGAACATTTTTAACGGATGTGGAAACCCTAGAACCCGAATTCAAGAGGATTGGACTTAAAAAAGGTAATGTTTTTATCCCTAATCATTTATAGTTGTGAATTGATGAATTCTTGGGAGAATAATATTTGGGTTGGATGAAGAGAATTATATGAACTATGCTAGAGTTGTTGGATTGTTGATTTGGGATTGTTGTATTCATATGGGTGATGAAGAATGATGTTAATTACATCTAATTGAGATTGTAGCATTAGCTAGAAGTAAAAGAATGGGGATTGGGTGAAGAAAACACCATTAATGAGGGTTATAGAGCTTCATGCCCACTAAGTGTTTGATAAATTGCTTAGATGAACAAAACATGGATATTGTTGCTAATATAGAATCCCTATGACTTGTATTGCTATAGATTGAAGTTGAAGGGGTTGAAGGACATTGTGATACGCTCAAAAGAGGAAAGTTAAGGTATGTAGAACTTCCATCCACATGTGGGAATCTCTACGTTCTTCCCCATGATCCGTTTCGTAAAACTAAGAAGTTCAAATCCTAGGGCATTAAACCCAACATATTGGTAGCCCGTAATTATGTATGTATGTACATGAATCCCGTATATATGTTCGTTGTTGTATTCCTAACCTTCCATTACGGACATTAGGAATCCTAGCTTAATCCATGAATCATGAATTCTTCCTCATGTGTTCACATTATGTTCATATGAAACTGCATGAGTTATTTTGCAAGTTATAAACATGTTTTCAAGTCAACCACAAATATATGATTATGAACTATTGTATTACTCATAAATCAAGAACATGTTCACAAGCTATTTCATGAAACTATGTTCACAAGCTATTCCATGAAACTATGTTTACAAGCTATTTCATGAAACTATGTTTACAAGTTATTTCGTGAAATCATGATTTCAAGAAAAGTACAAGTTAATTCACGAAAGTCATGGGCTTCTTAGCCAACTATATTATTTTCATGTTCGGGAGTTGTATTAATACCGAGAAGGCTCAGATAGCCTGAAACTACGTATGCCAACGTAGGATAAGGATCGCTCCGCCCAGATAGGACGATTCCTTCATATTTTCCCCATTGAGGGATTTTGGATCCATTCATGTCATGTTCATGTCTCGTGCCCCGGCAAGGTACGAGATGGCTTAGCTGATCGGGCAGAGATCAGACTCCACGTTTCTCCCCGTGGTGGTTCATGTCGGTATTACAGACTATTACAGATTATCTCATGCTTACAGTACTCATGATTATGTTCAGTTCCAGTACTCAGTTTCAGTTTAAATTTCATGTTTATGTACTCCTGCTCATGCTCATGTTCATGTCCAGATTTTTTTCAGTTTCAGTTCTTATCATGCTATTTCATGTCCCATGTTATTTCATTCAGTTGTTTTACATACCAGTACATTCAATGTGTTGACGTCCCCTTTATATTGCCCGGGGGCCTGCATTTCACGATGCAGGTACTGATATACAGGACGACACATCTGCTCAGTAGGACAACATTCGTATCAGCTTATTGGTGAGCCCCATCTCATTCGGGGTTTAGTCAACTTTTGTTTTATGATTAATTATGCATCTAAAGGTATGCTGGGGCCTTGTCCCAGTAAGTATGTTTTCCAGTCAGACTCATGATAGAGGTTTCATAGACTAGACAAGCCAGTTATGTCATGTCAGATATTTGGAGTCGTATAGCCATTTTGGCTCACTCATGTTTAAACAAGTATTTTATTAAGTATTATGACTTACCATGTTTTATAAAGGCTCATCATGCATTCACGTTATATTCCGCTTATGTTATGTATCATGATGATTCAGCAAGCCATGTGGTTCGCTCGGTCACATGCAGTCAGGCACCGAGTGCCGTGTTACGTCCAGACCATGGTTCGGGGCGTGACAGTTATTTTATTTTATTTCTCAGTGATCTTTGAAAATTGTTGTTGATAATGGAAATGTATGCATAGAAGAGTGTAATAGTGACATATATGGATACACACTATTATACATCGGAATATTTAAACATGGTTACACAAAGTGTTGTTCATTACAAGTATCAGTGATATATATGGACATACACTATTATACAATATTTGAGGCTAATAAATTGAATTAGATCAACTCAATATCTTAGAATTAAAATTTGAATATTTAAAACTATAAAAAAAAAATACTATAAGCTGCAATTCTTCTCATATTGATATGATGGAAAAATAACATTTAAAGACTTAATCAAAATTCATGTAGTTAGAATCTTGAGAAGCGAAAAGTGGTGCATAACATGAGATGGAGGGTGTATTTTTCAACTATACTTCAAACGACGGCTAAACTTGAAATATTTATCCAAAAGGTGATACCCGTCACATTTTTACTTTTTTTTTGTTTTTCCATCCGGTGTCCGATACCCGCTTTGGGGCGATTCCTAACAAAGACGACTCTGTACTCAGGAGAACTCGAATCTGAAACCTCTGATTAAGGATGAAGAAATACTTGTCACTCCAATTCATCTTTTATCTACACATATTTATTACTAAAGATCTAACATTTTCAAAGACTTTGCTTTGTAATAGTCTTACCTACTATGCAATATAGACAAGTACTTCTTCTGTTTCAATTTATGTGATATAGTTTGATTGCACACGGAGTTTAAGAAAGAAAGAAGGAATTTTGAAAATTATGGTCTAAAACAAGCCATAGATATTTGTATGGCCGTAAATCATTTCATTAAGGGTAAAAAGAGAAGTTTCAAATTAAATTATTTCTAAATATAGAAATATGTCATTCTTTTTTAAACAGACTACAAAGGAAAGGTATCACATAAATTGGGACATCAGAGTAATACGTTAGTTGTTATTATTATTATTATTATTGACCAAAGTGATGGTCGACTTGATAGAGGAATAGAATGGATATATAGAAATTCTTTAGATGAAATAGCGTAAATAAGTCAATGCAGAAAATCAATTTTTTTTTATCTTAAAGTGAAAATAATATTTATTCTTAGCCGAATGTGGCGTGTCATTAGCAATTTGCCTTTTCTATCGATCCATATAGATTGAGTTGAAAATTAAAACAACTTTGAGTGAGGCTAAGGATGAATAGAAACATAAGGATTTTACTTTGGTAAGAACATTAATGACTTCAACATCTTATTTATTGATCGAGGCAGATTAAGTAAACTGAATTTTCTTTTCAAATAATTTAGAAAATTTAATGAGAACTACCAATCTTATGTTAGTTTAATTTGGATATACAGTCAAACCTCTCTATAACAACATCCACATTTAACAGCACCTCTCTATAACAACCAAGTTTTTTCGGAACCAATTTTCTATGTTATATGTTACTTCTCTATAATAACATTTTACCTATATTAACAACAACCAACTTTATAATAGTACACTCTTTGTAAAATTACTCTCATATAACAGCTATCTTCCTTTTTTTTGGTAATATAATAATTCACCATCTTATAAAAATAGAATACATATGATTACCAATAACAAGTTTAAAGAATTTGACCAAATATGTGATCCTTTAATACACTATTTCTGACAAAGAACGCTATCTGAATATATATATATATATATACACATTTTTTTCATTGTTAAAAGATTTTTCCCATTTTTTTATCGTTAAAAGATTTTTCCTTCGTTATATAAAGTGTGATTAAGCTTAGAATTTGGCAATTGAAAATGACAAATTAGATTTTATGCATCTTTTCTGCCTATAACATCAAAAATATTATTTAAATATCAATGCTGTTATGGGTGTATAACAGTCATTCTCTATAACAGTAAAAAAAATTCCCAATGATGCTGTTATAGAGAGACTTGACTGTATAATTAACTTAATTTCTTATTAAGTAAAAACTAACATAAATCAAACTCAAAATCTTTTTGTCGTGTATATCAAGGGACAACCGTAAATATAAAAACTAACACTTTGTTTGGATGGTTGTTACATATTGTTTCATAATGTATCGGATTGTATTGTAATGTGTTGTATTGTAGCATATTGTATTGTTTTTTATTAACACAACATTTGGATAGATTGTATCGTTTCCCATCGTCACATAATCTTACACATTAGCGATCTGAAGGATAAACTTACAAGAAAAGTAGGGTACCGGATAGAGCTACCTAAAAAAGGTAGGGTAAATGATAAAATAGAATTATTAGATAATAAAAATGAGAGGAAAAGATAAGGTAACGACGCAATAACACCAAATCGGTTGTTACATAAAATTAGACTTTTCGTCGTTACGTAATGACGGATTTAACGATGCGATACATTAAAATTAAAATAGCAATAAAAAAAATGTATTTAAACTAATAACACAATACAATATAATAGGTAACAACCATCCAAACAAGTTGTAAGGGCACATAAAAAATTACTACTCCCTCCATTCCAATTTATATGTCATTCTTTCTTTTTTAGTCAATCAAAAAATAATGACACTTTCCTATATTTAATACTAACAAGTTAACTTTAAAATACTCATTTTTACCTTTAGTGAAATCATTTACGGTCACACAACTATCAATGACTCATTTTAGACCATAGGTTTCAAAAGTATTACTTCCTCCAAATCAAAAAGAGTGTTCGCTTAGCCATTTGGCACACCCCTTAAGAAAATACTAACTCCTAAAAAAAATAGGTGATTTGGTTAAACTGTCCCTAATTAAATAGGTATTGGGATTTGATCACATAACAATTAATGAGAAGAAATCTGAAAAATAAGATTAATTCTTTATTGATTTGATAAGTGAACAATCTTTTTTATTATATTTTCTCCTTTTATGTTTTTTCAGTTTCCATGTATTTTTGTCCTTCCTATACGGACTCATTTTCTTCTTCTCATCTTCTTGTTCCTCTCAACATTTCAACCGACCAGTCCCCTTCTTTGTTGATGCATAGACACACACACTACCTATATAAACAGCAAAATCTTAACACATATTCACATACTTCTCTTTTAGTTTGCGTCTTTCAATTTCATCAACACCATGCACACTGGTATGTCAGTTTTCTCCTTTCTTCTTTAACATTCTTTATTCTAAGCTCCCATCACCGATCATCTCATTGGTGTGTGTTTATAGTTGTTGCTTCTTATTTTCCATCTCTTTTTTCTTTTTCTTTTTGTGTTTTTTATTCGCATCGGAGTTGCATTGATTAAATTCTTGGTTCTTGATATTAATATAGCACTTGCAGTGTATTTAATTTTACTACTCCCTCATCCCAAATGATTTGTCTTTTTTTATTTGCATTGCAGTTGCATCGATTAAATTCTTGGTTCTTGGGTTCTTCTTGACAATGTAGCAGTGGGGATGTTTTAACAGATAACTTAACTATGCATTAAATACCATAAGTAGTCTTAGTACCAAAATAGTAGTACTACTTGTTTTTGTATCTAGTGGACCCGCCCTAAGTGAATATTTGGGAAAGAGGGACTTTCTTGGTACAGGCAATTCTTGGTTACTGTATTGTTGATGGTGCGTTACAATTTTTCTTGATCTATCCATACCAAATATGCTATCATTGATTTCTGTTTATGTATGTTTGTTAGGTTTAAACTAGATTGGAACTCACAATAGCATGGCTTTTTTATATAAATGTGATAAATATTTTGGAGAATCAGTTCCTCATGTTTCTTGTATATGCAATTTGTTTTATTGCTTGGTAGTTTTTTTTTTTTTTTTTTCCATTTAGCTAAGAATTTGGTAGCAACAAGCTTTGGTTTTAAAAGAAATTATTACTTGATAAAAAAAGTGGCAATGCATTATTAACCTATGAATTGGGAATGATATCTTAGTTGCTGCACCAAAAGGAAACATCTCTTCTTGTTGTATAATAAGTGCAGATAAGTAACTATTCTGTGATGCCAACACTATAGATAGTTTTTTGGTCTTGTGTGCTGCGTTTCCAACCAATACTTCGTTTCCTCATTTAATTGATAATGGAATGAAGTTTTGTTCTTTAACATTCTAGTGGAGATCAGTTGGATCTAATCTTGGAGCATGTGTTCAAATTTCTACCAACTTATGAGTTATCATTGAGATCTGATATCATAATTGATACAGAATGCTCATGATTCCAAATATACCATTATTTACCTGTTGTATCTTTGAGGAAATCTAAACTTGAGGAAAAAATATAAAATAAGCTGTTTCTTGGAACTAGAAAATTTGAGCTGGCACATGCGGTATTTTGTGGGAATGTGACCTACAATCGTGTTTGCTAATGGATTCGCTATCTAACTTTTGATCCGTCTTTTGGGAGCATATAGGAACTTGATCGAAACGGGAAGGATAGGCTCACATTCTTTAATACACCTCTGAGTCGTCAATGGGATTTAGTTGAGATTAGACTCAAATGTTTCAATACCTTATTAACCTGTCAAATGGATTTATTTGGGATATTTAATGATGTTATTAGGAAAAACTCTCTTCTAAGAAACACTACTTTGTAACAGTTGCTAATTCTGCAGAGCAGCCTCTTTCTTTCGTCTTCGCATTCTAGTCATCTTTGATACATGCACAAGTCTAGGCTCTCTATTATCAAGTTGATTGGAGGATTGGTGTAAAGTTTACTATAGAATATGCTTCAGACAAACTATATGTATACTATGTAGGATTGAATCTCTGTGGAGCTTTTCTTGCTTTGTATATTGACAAAAATCTTTGCTTTTGAGAGGTCTTTTCCTCGTGAATGAAGAAGAAAGACAAGTAATTGATACAATTTGACCAAATTACTTCCAGATTAAAATGCGAAATGAACAAGCCAGCTTTAAATCTTTGAACATCAATTGTGTAGCCTATTAAGGCAATCCAAAGAAGCTCCAAGAACTTATGCATCTTTGGGTCAGAGGTGGCTTTGGGGAACTTTAGCTTTTCACTTTCTGGAAATGAAGACAGCATTGCTTAAGTGACCTTTACCTTCAGAGAAACAAATTGGTAAAGGATTTGTTCCCATAGGGCGTAGGTTACCCCCTGACACCTACTTAAACCATATTTTTTTTATATAACAGAAATCTTCAAGTTTCACCTAGAAATCCACATATGAATTGTGGAAATATATCTAAGATGGGAGTCAACAAATATTTTTATTCCCCTTACTCCACTAGTAGCATGTCTTCAAATTTATAAGCGGTTTGATCTCAGGATGATTGGCTATTGCAGATGTACCCAGTCATTTGAATCATTCTATTTGTTCTGCAGTAAATTCTGTTGTGTGGTCTAATTATCGACATCTATTGATACATGTGCTATGTCATTTACAATTCTGCCTGACAGTAGGACAAAGTTATGGGTTATATAAATCCTTGCTTTTTTTTTTTTTTTTTTTTGAGAAAGGCAATAGTGTTTCTATGAGAAGGATCTTTCTATTTTTTGTCCTCCCTTTTTATTTTGCTTAGTATTTTTCATATTTTGTGCGTGTCGCTGCCAGGACGCACATTCCTTATAAGAGCACAACATAAGCTTGCATGCAGACATGTCTCTAACTCCAGCTGCTGAATTTTTTATTTCTATATGCCTAGTTTCAAAAGAATTTGTATATTTCAAAATTATTTTCTGAAATCCCCTTCTATGATCTATTCTTTGTATGTACTCCAGATGCAATGAAAGCACCAGATGCATGAAAGCTCCGGATGTAACGAAAATGGATGAGGTGAACAATTCGCTTGATACTTCCATTAGGCAAACTATGGGAAAGGAACCCCTGCTTTCATTACCAAGAACGGGGGAAAGTCCTGCTCAATGGATTCAGTGGCTTCATTCTATAGATCAGCCAGGTATCAAATATAGAACTTGGTGTTCATAGCATCAAACATATTTTTTTATTCTTCTTATGGTTTAACCATCCAGTATCCAAAGCCCTCTGGCCCGAGTAATCTAGATTCACTCTGCGTATGTAATTGTTCTCTACCAAGAGTTTCTCCTCAAGTTGGGATAGAATGCGAGTTTAAGCCATCAAAATGCTTAAGCCGGATGCATTTGCTGAAAAGGCCAATAAGTAGCCTGAAAAGGTCTATCTGAAGATTCTCCAGTTTGTAATAGGTCGTATACAGGACTCTGGCTTAACCCATGAATATTGATGGGCTTCTCATACCTTTTTTTTTTTTTTTTTTGCAGATATTATTCAGATGCAGAAGTGCGAGAAATGTTCCAGGGAATTTTGTTCACCTATTAATCACAGAAGACATATACGTCTGCACCGCAAATCCTTAAATTCTGATAAGGTATATCTTGGACGCCTTTTTCTTTTATTTTGCTGTGCTTTAATGCTGGATTAGATTTGGTAGTTTACCATTTGTGTATGTGTAGTACTGTAGTTATTATAAAGGCTGCTTAAATCCTAAGCAAGGTGCAGCACATGGTGCTTGTTAAGGGTGCTTTAGTTAAGGCACTATAAGGTATAGCACCTGTGGCCATGGTTCTCTCTTGATGAAAGGACACTAGCCAATAAATGTAGTTAGAAAGAAAGAATGATATATTAAATGCTAAGGTGACATTGTGAACAAATATGATATAAGATATTTAGGAAGTAGTATATGAAGTTTAATCAGTTTTAGCAAGACACTTGCAATTCTTTCAATCTTTTGACTGTATAATTGTATCTGTGCTTATAGTTATTGTTTCTTGCAGTACCTATATATTTTATGTTTTCTCTTTGTTTTCACTTTTCTTCATTAACGGCACGCTTAAATTGCACTTTGCGCTTAGAGCCCTAGCAGAAATCAGTGTTTTATTTCTCTTTTTTCCTTCGAGAACACTGGGCATGTCAATTGCCATTTGCAGTATGATTTCCATTGTGGTGAACCTTCTTGTTTTCTGATTAGGTAACTAAATGCTGATATCAGATTTACCTGTCAATATTGGATGTGGTTGCGCTGAATCTTATGTTTTATTTACGTTCTGTAGGAGTCTCGCGAATACAGGGATTTATTGGGAGCATTTTGGGACAAGGTACTTCTCCCTTTCTCACTCCCTAATTCTTCTTTTGTTTGTGCACCTGTTCCTTCATATTTATTATGTTGTTTTATGGTTGCTACATACAGCTCTCATTGGATGAGGTTAAAAAAGTTGTATCATTGCAAGATATTTCACTAAAGGTAATTTGCTTTCCATGTTCCTGCAGTCTTATGTATGTTTTTCCTTGACTTGGAACTTAAAGTGAGTTCTTTTTGAAATGGAACGTAAAATGAGTTCTTCCGGTTGAAATTTTAACACAGAAATTTGATGATAGTCTGGAATTGACTGAAGGTAGAAGAAACGTCCCTATTCACAGTGCGCAGCAAGACATGTCCCTCCTAATCTGTTCTGATAGATAATGTGAATTTGAAACAAAGAAGATAGAAAACCTGCATGTGTTCCTCCCTTTCTCTACGAGAAATTACAACTTAGTCTCTGTTTCCCATTATTCAGAGATAATTTGCTATAGTCATTGAGCCTTTCCACATTCAAACTCATTATATGCCTTTGGTGAAGATGTCTTAGGTTTCTTTTGATTTGAACAACTTATATAGAGTTTATACAAATGGAAATTCTGCTAGAAATCTTTTTGAAACTGTTTTTGACTAGCAGAGTTCTTTTGGGCTACTGATAAAAACACTTCTGAAGTGAGTATTGGTCTGTCAAAGACGAGAAAAAGCATAATAGTACATTTCTACCATCCCACACTTTACAGAGTGTTATATCGTGATTGACATATTTCTTTTAGGAAATTTCTGGATCTGTACTTGTTCATGCCTTGTCAACAGCTTTGGGCAAACAAGGGTTTTGGTCTCTTCCTCGTGTTTATGTTAAGGCTGGTTCAAAGTTGCTGGTTAGTCTTCTATTTCCATTTTCTACCAAGCATTATCAAACCAACTGCAAAAGCAACATGATGTAACAGCTAATGATGCTAAATTGGATCAATTTACAGGAAGTCATCCAAGCTAAACCTGCCAGTCTTCCAGTGACCTCCAAGGAATTATTTAGTATCCTTGATGATGCTAGTGAGAGAACATTCTTATGTGCTGGCACAGCTGAGTCAGTGGAAAAATATGTTTTTGATGGAGAAGCTGCCAAAATTGGTTTAGACTCAAAGAATCTGGTTGCTTGCACTAGCTTCCTTTTTGAACAGAAACTGGTAGTTCTATATCTCCTTTGAATCTTTTAATAGTTACTGAGAACTTTCCGGCTTCATGTGTTGAAACTATATATTTTCACATCTGTATTTGCATGATATTGTTAGATTCAGTTCCGATTTTTAGTCTTGGAAGTCTGGTTAGATGAGGACACTCTTTTGGTTATGCTTTACCTGATTCTGTCCCTTGAACCAAAATCCACAGTAACTGGAACTCATTTATGATGCTCAGGTTAAAGCATGGGTTGCCAACAAAGATGCTGAAGCTTTGAAATTCGAAAAATTGCTTTTTGAGGAGGAAGAAGCTGCTCAAAAAAAGTGAGACTTTTTACCACATCAACCCATTTTGATATTCTCTCCTTTTCATGTATTTTACTGAGGTTATGGTCTATCGTCGTTGGCTCGTTGCTCCTATGTTCTGAATGACTAGTTAGGACTTGATAAAGTTGTATTTCTTATTATTTGAATGGAATAAACTGTTGAATGCTTATGGCATGATTATTTTTGGAAAAAAATATTTATGTGTTCTGAAGATATGCTCCTCTGCAGTTTATACCCTTATTTACGAAGCAGATTTCTCTACAAGTAGAAAACAATTTTTAATTTTCATTTGTTTGTCCATCTTTAAAATTACGAATAAGGTAAACTCAGTGCTGCAGAGCTTGGGGATTTTGATATTTGCATCTTAATTGACAGGTCAAATAACTCAATTCATTTCAGCTAGAAGTGACTTATTTTATTATTTCTTGGGTAAGTAGATAAAGACAGGACAGTGATATTTCTTGTAAGCAATCACCTCTAAGGGGATGGGGCAAGTTTCGCATTGGGAGAAAAGTCAACAGGAAATTGTACGTTCATTACAGTTTCCAATCTACTTCAAATGAAAAGATTAGTTAGTCAAAGATGTAAAACTTACTGCCCCAGCCAGTGACTGAGCCAGAAATTTCATCAAGGTGATTCAACTTTTATAAAAATAGGTTATATCAAGCTTGTGTTTCAAGTCAAGGTGATTCAACCTTGTATTTATCATGCATTTTATTAATTTTTGGCATGTAATATACATGTATGATAAGTAAATGATTTTGAGAAATGTTGTCTTAAAACACTTGGAACTTCTTATCTGAGTGAATCTTGGTTTTTCCGCTTCAATGTGGTGGAGCTATTATAGGAATTCCTTCAATTATTTCTCATGTGATATGCTAGGAAAGCTGAGCTATTAGAGAGGAAAAAAGTGAAAAAGTGTCGACAGAAGGAACAGAAAGCAAGGGAGCAATCAAATGAGGAAAAAGGACATCTGGAGGTACCAGCTGATTGTGTTGAAGTTCCATCAGCAGAAGCAGATAGCCTTACAGGACCATCTGGTTCCTATTCCAATAATCCTGATGTACCTCTGGACGTCTCCACCAATCTTGAACTGGTTCAATTCTCTAGTAATGAAGATATGAGCGTTGAATCCCAATATAATCTCTCTCACCAACATCTGGATTCAGTTAAAGTTCAGAATGTTGAACCCCAACGCACTTCTGCCAATAGTCGACGGAAAAAAGTGAAAAAGCGTCGACAAAAGGAACAGAAAGCAAGGGAGCAATCAAATGAGGAAAAAGGAAATCTGGAGGTACCAGCTGATTGTGTTGAAGTTCCATCGGCAGAAGCAGATAGCCTTCCAGGACCATCTGGTTCCTATTCTAATAATCCTGATGTGTCCCTGGACATCTCCACTAATCTTGAACTGGTTCAATTCTCTAGTAATGAAGATATAAGCGTTGAACCCCAATATAATCTCTCTCACCAACATCTGGATTCGGTTAAAGTTCAGAATGATGAACCCCAACCCACTTCTGCCAATAGTCGATGGGAAAAAGTGAAAAAGTCTCGACAAAAGGAACAGAAAGCAAGGGAGCAATCAAATGAGAAAAAAGGAAATCTGGAGGTACTAGCTGATTGTATTGAAGTTCTATTGGCAGAAGCAGATAGCCTTCCAGAACCATCTGATTCGTATTCTAATAATCCTGATGTATCTCTGGACGTCTCCACAAATCTTGAACTGGTTCAATTCTCCAGTAATGAAGATGTGAGTGTTGAATCCCAATATGATCTCTCTCACCAACACCTGGATTCGGTTAAAGTTCAGAATGTTGAACCCCAACCAGTGTCTGTCAATATTCGACGGCATTCTGCCAATGCTGAGTGGCAAACTCCAAAATCGCAAAGGTCTGGGCAAAATAGTAACAATCAAAATCATCAAGCAAAAGTTGTACCTTTACAGAAGCACAAGGACAGTGGTACCCCTGTTAATAGCAGTAAGATAACAAGAAAAGTTAGAGTGGAAAGTGATGATGCTTCAATACTGGAGGTGCAGAAAGAAGGAATAGGTCAGAAACACAGAAACTCTGAGGTGATGATTGGTTCTATATCTATTCCAGTGAAAGATTGCAGTACTATCCAGCAAGGAAACTGCCCTGCTGAAGCAAGAGATGATTTTGGATGCACAGAGCCTGCCATGCCTAAAAAGTGCAATATTGTCCAGAAGCCAGCTAAGCATAATGCTCTTCGGATTGGGTCAAACAGAGCAGTTGCCAAGCTTTGGAGGCCTGTGAGGCGTGAAGTTGGAACACAATATCCTGAAGAGGGTGTCATGTCTTCCAAGTTTGATGATCGGACATCAAAGGGGCAGCTCGGTGCACTAAGCTCCCGCTATGATGATCGGACATCATTAAATGAAAATCCTTTGCATTGTCAGGTTCCTGATGGAAATGCAAATCAAGTTTTGGGATTTTCAGATATTGTGGAAAAAGCTAAAGTTTTTCTTGCTCAGAGTATGTTTTACTAGCTCTCACGTTTCTATATGCACAGCCATTCTGCTCAATTATTGTCTGCTTCTTTTTTATTCTGATTGACCTGAAATTCAATATAGGATGGAGGGAGGCCATCGCTGGGGATCATGTCGTGTATTCTCGTGACACTTTCTCAGGGCAGCCAGACGTGCCAACTAGCAGTTCAGAAGCAGCCCCAGCATCAGATTCTGAGGAACATTCCATTGTTTCCACAGCTGATGATTAGCTGGCAAAAAATGAAGTTACTTAATTCATCTTCAAGTAGAAACACTAAGGTCAAGTTTAGGCCAAAGCCTGAAAAGGGTATTAAGACAAAGTACATTCCCAAGCATAAAAAGGATAAAAGATAACTTTCTAACTCATACCCAATTGTGCAGTTCCTAACCAGTGTAGCAGAGATTCCTTTTTACCAGTGGTCTTCTGTAAGAGAGTTAAACAAAGGGGGTTTCTAGAGAAGTAGCTTGGTCCCATCCCCTCTAGTTTGAGTCAATACCAATTTTGTTGTAATGATGTAGGGTTTTCCTTTTTGGCCTCATTCGTTAATTCTTTCTGCTCACCAGATACCATGTATGTTCGGACAATGTATGGATAATCAATTGATAAAAATGATCGCGAAGATCACTGAGCAACCATTTTTGTGTTTCTTTTTCTTATTCCTATTTTGATCGGGCAACCCTCAGCCCGCCCTTCTCTCCGTTGATGTCCATACGGATATGCTTAAGCTATCTTTCCCTAAATGCTGGTTTTGGTTTGTAAGGCTTTGACCTGAACTCGAGTTTGTACACTGGCGCTTGTAGTCGTGTGAGCAACATTACCTATCTGACTCTCTTGGTGTTGGTTTAACAAAACTAAAGGAGACAAACAAGATTGCAGCAAAGAATTTGTTAATCCTTCTTTATATTGCTGCTAGTCTTATCCTTATGAAATCAAGCTTTCCATGTCTGAAAAATCAAAGAAGGATTAACAAGCAATGTCAAATTTGATGTAATACAACTGATAGCTAGGAATTAGAAGCTCAAATGTAGAAATCAAGCAATGGCCAATTCAAGGGAACTGAACTTGCAAAACTAAAAGCAACCTCATGGATGACGGTAAAATGAATGAGACCATGAGGATTATCTACAGTCTGTTTACAATGCTAAATTCAGTTTAACACCGTTATTATACAATTTGAAATGCTATTATCTTACTTCTATATCACGTAAGTTGTATATTACTATGTAATAACCTCTAATAAGCTACTGAAAAAGCTAAGGATAACCACACAGCTACTTAAGTAGAAACTAACCAGCTCAATGATACGATACGGCTCCTACATTTTTCTGCATATCAGGGTAATCTAGGAGTAGAAATGTTGGATTGGAAACCAATGTCCAAATCCTACTAAAGTTCACTAATTCTTTACAGAGACCGCTTTTATAGGACAAAAAGCCATAGATACAAAACAAGTTAGAGCAAACTCGCAGCCGCTTTTAGTTTTTTTCTCCCACATTTAACTAGCTAAAATCAACACCAAATTGTAGTCTTGCCATTAGTAAAGTACTGGAAGAACCCGCGGCAAGGCACTGTAAGCTGCTTTGGACATATATAGTATGGAACGTGCACAATTTGCTTTCTTCAATGGTTGCGTTGATCAGTTGTAGCAGAATGTGCTCAAGCTCATCGCCACCAATCAGTCCATTCGTGGACCGCTGGTTTTACCAGCTTACAGTTTTCCTTTATCAAATTCCAGGCTCAGAAATCTTTTCTTGGCATGATGAAATCTCCTTCTCTGAGCTTCAAACTGGGGGAAAATCGCCAACTGTTTTCCTTTATCAAATTGCAGGTTGGGAAATCTTTTCTTGGCATGAAATCTCCTTCTCTGAGCTTCAAACTAGGGAAAAATCGCCTACTGTTTTTGATGCAGTGGCGGAGCCAGGATTTTACCGAAGGTTGTTCAAATTTCAAAGAGGTAAATATATAAAAAAAAAATCGATAATGTGGAGCGAAAATTTAAGTCAAGCTACATAATATTTAGCAAGTCATAAAAGCACTGATTATAGTACTAACAATTGTATATATTAAAACTAAACGTAAAAGACAAAAAAAGAAATTGTTCTGTTGAAATCATAATCCAAATATATTATTGAATCCTACTCAAGAAGATCTATATCTTGAAATGTTCTTGTATAGACTCATTAAAAACAGTAATAAATAGCTCTTTTTTAAATTAGGCACTACAAAATCACCTAAAATTTCATTATTTATTGTGGATCATTTTAACTATAAGACTTTTTTTTTTGGGTACTTAAGATATTTCTCTATCTAAACTTCAAATGTATAAAGAGGTATTTTAATTAGAAAAATAATTACAAGACTTAATAATCCAAACAAAAAAAAATGCAAAACATAACAAAGACACTAATGGAATTCTCACCAAAATATTTACGAATAATGAAAAAGGCGTCTACATTTTGTGTCTAGTTTTTTCCTACTAATTAATACTCTCTTTGTTTCAATTTATGTGACACTCTTTGATTCTCGAGATTCAAGTTGACTAATTTTTAAAGTAAAATTGAATTAAATCAACTCAATATTCTAAAATTTAAATTTAAATATCTAAAAATTATATGAAAATACTTTACATTGTAATTCTTCTCATGTCAATATGATTAAAAAGTACATTTAATTGATGCAAGTTTTCAAAGTTATGAATTTCGAGAAGTAAAAAGCATCATATAAATTGAAAAAGAATTTTCTTTTTTTCTTATTTAGATAGCACTAGAATATTTCTCTTATTGCATTCTTGCAATAACAGCACAAGAAGACGTTGACAAGATTTTTTATAGCACAGAATATGCCCTTAACAAGAATACTTTTATATTAGTGGAAAAGCTCCACTATTTATTCAATTTTGCTTAGGAAAAAATCAAGGACAAAAAATTGGAAGCCGCCAAGGTTCGAACCCGCGGGTCCGTGGGGTTCTGACCACCCTTGACCGCTGACCTCTCAAGGTGCTCTCACACTACTAAAAAATTGTCAAAAATCGACGGGAAACCGACCCATCACGGTCCGTCAGTTTTCATAACGTCGCTTTTTGAAAACCGACAGACTGCGTCGGTTTTTCGCGACGGATTGCGTCGCTTACACAGTCCGTTGGTTTTTTATCCAATAATAATTTTTTTTTTAAAATAATAATATAAATTTTATAAAAAAAAATCGACGGAGTCCGTCGGTTTTCTAGAAAATTTTCTGCATGCAATTGCTGCCTTTTCTGCAGCCATACCTGCACAAAACCAATACAAAAACCAGCACCAAAACCTGCTCAAAACCAACACTAAAATGCTCCAAATCAATTCTAAAAGAGTTACAACACATAAAATCACCCTAAGTAACAATCAAACACATCAAACACTATCTAAACATATCAAATACGATCTAAATAGACCTTCAAAGTTCAAAAATATTTGAATGTCCAACCTAAAGTACTATTAACTAGTTCTACATAGTTTTAACATAAGTCCATAAAACATAAAACATAAGTTCATTATGAAATCCAAACTAAAACATAAGTCCCACGACTATATAAATGAATCCTAACCGCTTCCGGTTTCAAATACTTCTTACACCGGCAACGAGAACAAGCAAACCTAATTACCCCTTCATTTTGAAAAGGGTGAAGTGACATTGCATGTGTGATAAACTTGTCAACAAATTCATCATGTACACCCACACAATCACTATTATTTATATATACATCCACATACGATCCATCTACAAAAATATACCCACTTATTGAGTTATAGAAACATATTTTAACTTAAGAATTCTAACTTAAAATATAACTTAAGAAAACACAATCCCAACCAATTCTAACTTTGAATTCTCAATAACAATTCTAACTTTAATATAACTTTTAAAAGCACAATCCCAACCAATTCTAATTTTGAATTCTCAATAACAATTCTAAATTTAATAACTTATGAATTCTAACTTTAATTCTAAAAATTGAAAAGTAAATCTAGTCAAATAAAGTCTACATTTTTGTTTAGATTTATAGAAATATTATGACTTAACAATTTTAACTTTGAAAAGCACAATCACAACCAATTCTAACTTTGAATTCTCAATAACAATTCTAACTTTAATAACTTATGGATTCTAACTTTACTATAACTTGGAAAAGTACAATCCCAACTAATTCTAACTAAGCTAACACAAATACATTGACAATGAACATAAAAAATAACACAATCTCAAGCATATATATATATATATATATATATATATATATATATATATATATATATATATATATATATATGAAAAGTAAACTAGTCAAATAAAGTTTATATTTTTTCACAAATTCAACATCAATAATTTTTAAAAGCACAATCCCAACCAATTCTAACTTTGAAAAGCACAATCAATTATAACTTTAATAACTTATGATTCTAACTTTATTTCTAAAAATTAAAAAGTAAATCTAGTCAAATAAAGTCTACGTTTTAGTTTAGAGGTTATAGAAATATTATGACTTAACAATTCTAACTTTGAAAAAAGCACAATCACAACCAATTCTAACTTTGAATTCTCAATAACAATTCTAACTTTAATAACTTATGGATTCTAACTTTAATATAACTTGGAAAAGCACAATCTCAACCAATTCTACTAAGCTAACACAAATACATTGACAATGAACATAAAAAATAGCACAATCTCAAGTAAATATATGTGTGTGTGTGTGTGTATATATATATATATATGAAAAGTAAACTAATCAAATAAAGTTTACATTTTTTTCACAAACTCAACGTCAATAATTTTTAAAAGTACAATCCCAACCAATTCTAACTTTGAATTCTTAATAACAATTCTAACTTTAATAACTTATGGATTCTAACTTTAATATAACTTTTAAAAGCACAATCCCAACCAATTCTAACTTTGAAAAACACAATCAATTCTAACTTTTAATAACTTATGGATTTTAACTTTATTTCTAAAAATTAAAAAGTAAATCTAGTCAATTAAAGTCTACATTTTAGTTTAGAGGTTATAGAAATATTATGACTTAACAATTCTAACTTTGAAAAGCACAATCACAACCAATTCTAACTTTGAATTCTCAATAACAATTCTAACTTTAATAATTTATGGATTCTAACTTTAATATAACTTGGAAAAGCACAATCCCAACCAATTCTAACTAAGCTAACACAAATACATTGACAATGAACATAAAAAATAGCACAATCTCAAGCAAATTACTATATTATATAAGAGCAAATGTGAGGACTTTTGTAGTCCTCACAATAATTTCCCAATTTTTAAAAAACTATTTAATTAATTACTTTTATGTCCTAATTTTATTTATTTAAGTCAATTTTTTTGTTTTTTGTTTTTAAAGTCTACTTTTCAAAAGCTATCGAACCTGGGGACTTTTGTAGTCCTCACAATAATTTTCAAATTTTTTAAAAACTTTTTAATTAATTACTTTTAGGTCCTAATCTTATTTATTTAAGTCAATTTTTTTGTTTTTTGTTTTTAAAGTCTACTTTTCAAAAGCTATCGAACCTCATACCTCATTTTTCACGTTCTTTGATTTTCTGATTGGTGCTCGATATCAGCATTTGAGCCCAATTAATCCAGATAATTCACACTGCATCGCGCCTATTCGGGGGGAGCGCTTCCTCCAAAGATTTTTTTCCATATCCATGTTCGAACCCCTAATCCCTAATTAAGAGAGGAGCAGCTCCATCCGCTGCACAAGTTAAATTATGTATTTGTCTTAAAAGTTCATTAACTATGTATAGATTATTTATTTAGAACTAAATAACTTCAGAAAATTAGGATACATAAGTTATAATGTCAAATTTTGGTTCCAAATTTGATTTGAATTAAATAATTTCATCAAAATGGAAGTTAAAATATTAAAGGAGTGGAATGAAAATTTTGCTTTCATATAACTACCCACTTGTGGGACTACAATGGGTATATGGTTGTTGTTGTTGTTGTTGTACACTTGTACTAACACAAATTATATTTCTTTAGTTAAAATATCTACTTTTATATCTTGAGTTTGGGCCCGGGCTTAGCACGGGCCTCACATGACTAGTATATATATATATATATGAAAAGTAAACTAGTCAAATAAAGTTTACATTTTTTCGCAAATTCAACATCAATAATTTAAGAAAGTACAATACCAACCAATTCTAACTTTCAATTCTCAATAACAATTCTAACTTTAATAACTTATGGATTCTAACTTTAATAACTTATGGATTCTAACTTCAATATAACTTTGAAAAGCACAATCCCAACCAATTCTAAAAATTGAAAAGTAAATCTAGCCAAATAAAGTCTATATTTTAGTTTTGAGGTTATAGAAATATTATAACTTAACATTCTAACCTTGAAAAGCACAATCCCAACCAATTCTAACTTTGAATTCTCAATAACAATTCTAACTTTAATAACTTATGGATTCTAACTTTATGTAACTTTGAAAAGCACAATCCCAACCGATTCTAAAAATTGAAAAGTAAGTCTAGTCAAATAAAGTCTACACTTTAGTTTTGAGGTTATAGAAATACTATAACTTAATAATTCTAACTTTGAAAAGCACAATCTCAACCAATTCTAATTTTGAATGCTCAATAAAAATTCTACCAACTTATGGATTCTAACAAATAGCACAATCCCAACAACAACAACAAAAAAAAAAAAAAAAAAACACTAGTCAAATAAAGTATACATTTTTGCACGAATTCAACATCAATAATATTACAAACAATGCTAACTAACTAACACAAATGCATTGACAATGAACATAAAATATAGCACAATCTCAAGCAAAAAAAAAAAAGTAAACTAGTCAAATAAAGTTTACATTTTTTCACAAATTCAACATTAATAACATTACAAATGATGTTTAATAAAGCTAAATAGACTAACATTAGGCCTAAAATCTACAAATAAAACTAAGATTGAAAGAATTTTAAAAGCCCTAATTTAAAAGAAACTACCTCAAATTACGAGTTTAAAAACGGGGCTGGGGTAGGTGGGGTTGGGCTGCGCAGGTGGCGGCGGGTGGGCGGCGGCTAGCAGCAGGTGGCGGGCGTGGGCGGCGGGTTAGGGTTTTTTATTTTAGAGAGAAGTGGGTATTTTTTTGGGGAAGATGGCAAATGATATGCCAAACTCGATTCTATCATATTGTTTAAAAAAAAAAAAAAAACTGACGCGGTCCGTCGGTTTTTTTAAAATGTTGACCAGCCTTTGACAAAAAAATAATTAAAAGCCGACGTAGTCCGTCAGTTTCTTTAAAAAAAAATCATTTATTAATATTTTAAAAAACAAAATGAATTATAAATTATTTAATATATTTTTAAAAATAATTTTTTTTTTTTTAATAAAACCGACGCACTGCATCGGTTTTCCGTCAATTTTTCAAAGCGACGCAGTCCGTCGATTTTTTGTCCGTTGAATTTTGGCAGTTTTTTAGTAGTGTCAAGAACAAAGCCTTAACAAGCCAAAGGACTAGATCTCTGAACTAAAGATGCTTCAAGTCCTTAGGTTGTTGAGTCTTTGTTTCTTTGTTCTATAAATTGTAAACCTACTCCTCTTTTAAGAAGTTGTTTGTAGGTGGTTGAATTCTCAAGGGCTGCTTGCAAGAAGTTTATCTTCACAAGCTTTTGAGTGGCACACTAGGCTAGAGTTAGTCTAGGTGTATTGTTTGAATTCTCAGAAGTTGTTTGTGGGTTGTTTACCTACTTGACCTTTGAGTGGTACACTTGTCTAGGGATAGGCAAAGTGTATTAGTTTGCTCGGCTAGATGTAGTCAAGAGTTGCTTAAAATAGGGTTATTGTAAGGGAGAGGAATTAAGAGTTTAATTCATAGGTTGCAATACGTTGTAATCTGAACATTGCTCCGGTTAGTGAAGTTGGAAATCCTACTGAGATAGGTCGTGGTTTTTAATCCCTTGAGCAAGGAGTTTTCCACGTAAATATCTTGCCTTATTACTTTCCCTCATTATCTGTGAAAACAGTTTAGGGACCAGGTCCCTTATACTGTTTTAGCAAACTCTCAGGGTGTGAACCAACAAAGTGTGAGCCCATAGGTTCTATCAGTTTTCCTTTATCAAATTCCGGGCTGGGAAATCATTTCTTGGCATGGCGAAATCTTGGATCCATCACCAAGATAGATCATTCGTTTATTGCCTATGGAGGCATGTATTCTTTCTTATTATATCAAACCCTTGCACATGTTGGGAGGTCACGGATTATTATTGCAGCCATGAAAATCAACGTAAGGGAAGATTTGAAGCCTATCTTCCTCATCGACCACGTAGCCTGGATTCGTGTTGATTTCTGAGAAGCAATCCCTTATTCCTAGATGTTTCAAGTAGTGGCAGAGTCAGGATTTCCGCTGAGGGGTTCAAAATATAAAAGAGTAAACATACGAAGAAGCTTAAGGGGGTTCAACTTCTACTATATATACATAAAAAATAATTTTAACTTTGTAAAAACAGTGTTTTTTTCCGCCAAGGGGGTTCGGATGAACACCCTCGACATAGTGTGGCTCCGCCACTGGTTTCAAGATTGTTTCAATGAAGGATACATTTGTGCATCGCCTATTTACTGATTTAATGCACGGGACGATCATGGAGTGTATGGGAACCTGTTTCAGTACCTCTTAAATGTCTCCAATCGTTTTGCCTTGTCCATGAAACTCCTTCATCATCCTATCCATGAGAGAGTTTCAGGCTATGTTGCTCGGACTCTCCAAAAATATTGCTGCATCCATATCGAATATTCCTCCAAAAATGCAGTATTCTTGAAGGATCCGACAACCATCCGTCAGCATTGTTGAAGATTCCGAGCAACATAGGTTCTAGGGCACAGTGGGGACAAGTTGATTAAACAAGTATTGCAAATTGAGTCGAATTAGGAGATCGACAGATTTTTGTTCTATCTTTATTTGTTTTTCAGGTTACTCGTTATGCTTTAATTTATTTGATTTAATAGCATTTTTGGTACCTTAATTATTTGTAAATTTATATTTTAGTACTTATGATATTTGATTAAGAAAATTTAACTTTCAATTACTTGAAATGTACACTTTGATCACTTTGCTTGTCAATATTCATAATTTTCATAATCATTAATTGTTTCACCATTTAATTTGCCGTGTATTCTATTTACTTTCTGATGGCACATAAATTTGTGCATGGGAAGCTTGCCGTATTCTTGATAAATCTATGTTCAATCTTCATTAATTTGTTAATACTCTATGAGAATTAGAATGACAAATCGCATCTCTCATTTTCAAAGTATTCGAGCACTGATACAGATTTTTAGCAGTGTTTTAAAAGGCAGTTTCAGGACTCGCTCGGGGCAAGTCTAAGGACGGGGCACTGGCAAAACGCCCCAGGGCTCATGTTTGGGGCTTAGTTCCTGTGATGCTTACGCCCTAAGCGCCCGACTCCACACCCTAAACACCCCTATTGCCCAGCGCTCGAAGCTCGCCTAATAGTTCTTACACAAATTACATGTTAAATTCCTTAATTAAAACTATTGACCCTCATAATTCTTTAACAAATGAATGATACTTAATAGTTTTTGTTCTATAGAAATAAGAAAATTGGGTGTAACTCAAATAACAAGTTGTAGTATTGCATATTTACCATTTAAGAACATCGTGAGGATGAATATCACTTAATATTTATTTTAAAGATACATAGCTGAATTGTACATTTTCACTTGTCATTGGTCTTTTGTATGTATCAAAATTATCATATTTTATTATTTCGCTATTTGAAAGTAATTTTATTTTTATTCATAAAGGGGTTACGTTTTAATTATAATACTGATAAAGTTTATTAATAATTTGCTTATAGGGAGAGAAAATGAATAGTATGATAGTAATATTGTTTTAAGAAATTATAATTTTTTTATTGTTTGAAAGTTAAGATGTTAGAGTTGATTTGCATTTCATAATAGCGTTTATTTCATTGCATTGTTTATACTTGTAAAATTATGTTATATATAATTACAAGTTGTAAGTGGCTTATAATGGATTGCTTTGATTTTATATATATATATATATATACATATCATTTATTTCCAGTTTTCTTTTATTTTTTTAATGTAATTTTACCTATTTAAAAATGTTTATTGTAATTATATTATTTTATAAAATACTAAAAATCAAATACTCATGGGACTTACGCCCCGTGCTTCATGGCTTACGCCTCACCAAAACATATGTAAAATGCCCCCACCTTACTCCCCGCATTTTAAGTGCTTTGCCCTATTCAGTTGACTTACCTAAATCACTTTTCTAAAGTCAGTGCAACATGTGCCATCCACCTGATCAGGTAGAGGATTTTCCTAAGCTAAAGAAAGACATGTTAGAAAACAGTGTAAAGTTACCCCATTTTCTCTATCCCGGCAATATATAGTGCGTGAGAAATAAGACATATTAAAAACAGATGTAAGTACGTAGATCAATGATCAGTTCAGGATGAATATGCTGTTATAATTTAATCTTATGGAAAATTTGTAGTTGAAGTTGAGGTTCCCCCACCGCCTTTTCCTTTTCCTTGAAGGAAATAGAATAGATACATATTACTCGTTTTATATTTTTGAAAGGAGGAGTTTGATTCTTGAACTTCTCAATAGAGCAACGGATGAAACCACATAAAGGAACTGTACTTTTTAACTTTTGAAATTGTGACAAAATTTAAATTAAGTTGGTCATCGACTTTTGTCTATCATTAACCTATAGTTAATTATGCTTAAGAATTAATTATTACTTAAAAAAAAAAATAGCATAGCTTCTCTATTCTTGCTAAGCCACTTATATAATACAAGTCAAATCCATGAAAGGATGCACTTGAACGAAATTAGACAGATGAAATACTTAATCAATATATCATTATAAAGCAATAACTACTGTATTATATATGATGTAAAAAGAGCTAACACACATGATATACCATAAGAATAAAACCATATACTATAAAATCGGGTTCGTCTTTCGTAATACGAAATTACATTAGTCGTCTTCTAGACTTGTCCGAGAACAGGCCTCGTATTGACACGTTCACATTCATCGACCCATTCGTGATATATGTCGATTGGCTCTGTCAAAGGAGTGATCCTGGTACTAAACCTTGCTTTGCAATTATAGCAAATGGCCTCTCCAATCAAATTCTTCATGTCAATGGGGCATTCTACTCCTTTTTCATGACAACAAAATGGGCAAGTGAAGACTGTATCAAGTTTGGGCATTTTCTTCTTTGCTGCTGGCTTTGCTCTTGACTTTCTCTTGGCCATCTTTTTTTTTTTTTTGTTTTTTTTTTTTGTTGTCAACAAAATACTTTGAGATACCAATGATTTCCAGAGAAAGAGCACCTCTTTTTTATAGTACTGTTTTGATTTCCTAAATTGAGTGGGATTCGACTATATACAAATTCCCTTTTCTCTTTTTTAATGTGTTTTTGGTTTCCTAATTAGTTTAGGTTTAGGAAAGAGTTATTTATGGAAATAAATAGTTTGAACTTTGAAGAACTAAACTTGTTTTCCTAAATTGAGTCAAATTAGGAGACAGGTTCTTGTTCGTTCTTTGTTGTTGGGAAATTTGTACTTTTAGCCCCTAAGATTTGAAAATTTCTTATTTTGGTTCTTGTGACACAAAATTAAGCACATTTAACCTTTAATTAATTAAAATGTGCACTTATTTTTGATCAAATCTACTTTTGAATCTAATTTACCACCATTACAGTTTTTAAATACTCATGTGTTATGCTAAATTTATATTGTTACTCTATTTATGCGAGTAATATAATTCCAAAGTAGTCTCAATGTAACATGTTTCCTATATAAAGGGAGCAGGAACACATTAAAATTACTTGACGATAAAATATGCTTAGTTATATATAACAATGACTAAAAATTAAAATTAAAATTTAAAGCACTGTTACTCCATTTATGAGAGTAATGTTATTATTCTGTACGGGAATAAGCTCGTCACATTTTTGCTAAATCTATATTCAGGTTTCATGAATTTGTCAATATTCCTGAATGCAACCACTTTTCCACCTCCATGAAGATTACATACAATTTTCAAGTTGTGTCTCTCATTTTTAAAGGAATACAAGATTAACAAATTGTCAAGTCACTGCCGAATGAACCTAGCTAACTTTAAATTAGCTCTAAAATACAATAAAAACAAGGGGAAAAATAACAGAATGTACCATTTACTGCTTCTTGCCTGCTTTACCTTCTTTCCTTCTAACTATTTCATCAGCATACTTCACACCATTACCTTTATATGGCTCTATTTTAGGAGAAATAAAAAAGGGACTTAAAAATTCTCTGTTTTTGAGTTCACCAAATATATAGGCACATTCTTCACTAATATAAAGTTAAATTGATAAACGAGCTAAAAGTTTGATAACTAGATTTAGAATAGATTTATGTAGGTAACTTTTGACAAGTTAGAGACACTTCCATAGAGATGTACAGACATCGGCCAGGTTGCAAAATCAATTCTCTGCTATTCCTAAAACCAATTAATACAAATTTGTTTTGAAGCTATCAATTCCTTATGGACTGGCTCACGTTGACTGGGAAATAAAAACAGATCCAACATATTGCTTTAGCAAAATAATGTGAATAGGCTAATTTCTAATATATTTATCTGGATAGATTATGAAGAAAAAAGACTAACTAATTAAGTTGTGTGGAAAAAATAACAGGCCGAGCAAAAATAGCTCATAGTCACCACTCATTTGCCAAAATACATGCCTCCTTAGTAGAAGTAGACTTTTGACTAAAGACAGATCCGAAAGAGATGATTAGGGAAATTTGGATCAGTAAAATGTGAAGTACTATTTAATCCATAATCAATTCTTTTTATAGCAATGTGTATAGACTTTGAGAACTCTCTCTCAACTGCAAATGAAATCAAATCAGTTACTTGGCCAAAGCTTCTTCAACGTTATTTTCTAATGTTTCACAGAGAAGGTAACAAGGCAACTAACACAACACCCTCATATTTTCTTGCTAGTAAGCCAACTTTTCATGTAGAACCTGTATGGCCCGATGGATAAGTATATCGTACATAACTGGTGCGAAGGATACTGATTTATTTCAGTCTTATCCATCTGAATCATGTGGTGTTTCAATCTCGACAAAAGAAGGATGTGCATTTTTATCATATGTATTTCACAGAGGTACGTATCATTCTAATGTACGAACGTACATATATACATAAACGAACATCTCTCATTTGTTGGTTTGTCACCTTATGTTTTCTTCCCCTCTGAAATATGAATATCCTCAAAAACAGCTAGCTGACTGCTTTTTATGTTCTCGAAAACACCTTTTTCACTTGCCTTCCACTCATAGAAGAAGCAGGATGTTTAGTGCGACAAGTATATAATTAAGCCCGTATTGTTACAATAAGATTCCCAACTCGATTTGATTTATTACAAGTTATTTAGATGAGATATTGTGAAGAGTAACGTTGTGTATAAACCAGTTGTGGTGAGCCTCAAAGGCCTAACATATCTACGAGATCAGAGGTCCATGTAGCATTTATATAATGACATTTTAGATGATGTAGTTTAGTCAACAAACCAACACATGCACCGGTCAGCAGGTACGACGCCATAATTATTGAAGTCATAAGATCACGTGGGGGAAAAGATAATTATCTACAATTTCATGTAACTCATATAAGCTTGACGAAGAATACAACACAAACCAAGTAGTCCAAAGTATTCATATAAAACCACTAACTAGTTGGAATAAAATTATCATTACTGAACTAGCTTACATTAGGTATTGCATATGATTAAGTTAATTTCATTAGGCTAGAAATTAAGATGACAACATATAATTAAGTATGAGACTTTGAATATCCACAATTAAAAGAGACTCCTAATTCGTTCTAACCAATGTGTTAAATGTGGAAACAAAAGAAGCCCAAACCCGGCAAAATAGATATTGAAGATTCGTGTGATTGATTCCAACTGGCTAGTTTCAGATTGATGCATAGTGTCTGTATTTAGGTGTGATAAATTATGCTCAAGTTGTTTCCAATTAATACAGAACTGTAAAATATTCAACGCTGTTCAAATTGGATTGCTAGATGCTCAAAAGTCACACCTTTCTAAGTATATGAAAGAGCAAAGTAAGTGAATTAGAAGTGGAGCTTGCTTTAGTACAAATATTACAGTGCAGAAGAAAGGTCCAAAAGAAGATAACACCATCTCGAGAAGAGGAATCTTAGTCCACTAGATATAATGTCAAGAAATAAATTTTACAACAGGATACACACAAATATACTTCTTAAGGGAGACTATATAATGATGCAGAATTGAAGCATAGAACCCGTGAGCATTTAAGCCATTTCATGGCAATAATGCTCATATTATACCCCTCGTATTGGGAAAAAAACCCAAGAAACATTAAATTGAAAAGACCAACCAGGAAAAGAAAAGAATTAGTGAAAAGTTGACGGCTTAATTTGAACTAAATTATTAAAGAATAGGAAAACAAATCTAAGATTTTGGAAAATTTTGCAAATCTGGAACTTGTATCAGGAAATGAAATGGCGGTTTACCATGAAACCACATACAACGGAGACTTCCCTTCTATCTCGAAGTTCCCCACTTCAGCCAGTCAGGTCATTTCCCCAGGTTCAGAAATCACTTTTGGCAGCTCGACAAGCGGAAAGAACTCCTCTAGAAAGATAAGCGGAAAGAACTTTACAAGCAACGAACACTGAATTTTTACCGTCTTTAGTGGAAATAGCAGACACAGAGAAGCTGCCATGCAGTTAAGCTCAACTGAATCCAAAAGATTCACCATCCACCATTTGAACCATTATCTCCCGTCCAAACCTGCTAAAAAGATTCAGACACCCCATGAGACAAATAGAACTCCAGAACTAGTCAAGCTCTTTCAGCACCAAGAGAATTCACCAACAAGATATTGGAGGCAGGATTTACTTAAATAGCTGCTCCAACCACCGCAAACGTTTCTTGTCCTTTCTTTCTGGGAGGACCTTACTTTTACCAAGTCGCATCATGTTATCTATTTCGTTTTTTTGTTGTTTGCTTTTCTATTACATTCCGAAGATTTACGGTTGGTGTGTGACCATCTAATCTAAAAACTTAAAGTTGTAAACATCACTCTTTTATTTACTTAATTATTTTCTTGACATGCCCCCGCCTTACGTGTGGGCTTGATTCTTTTCCATGGGTCAAAAACTTGGAAATTCTTTTTGATAATGGGTGGCAGTGAAACTCGTTGTCAGGACCTCTGCCTGCTCTAATATATCATGTTAAAGTGTGTGACCACTCATCTAAAAGCTTAAACTGTTAAGAAGCACACTTTTATTTACTCAATTATATTCTTAACAATAACCATTAATTTTAGTCGTCACAAAGGTAGCGGTAAGGTCTGCATACACTCTACCCTCCCCAGACCCACTTGTGGTATTACACTGGGTATGTTGTTGACAACAAGTACATAAAACTATACACCCTTGGTGAATTTCCTCTGCCTTGAAGCAGCTTAACGAGTAACAGAACTAAGCTGCCTGGTGTGACATGACAAGGCGACAAATAGAAATACCTCCTTTATGTCAAGGGAGAAAAACTTTAAGGAACCATAAAAAATCAACAGTTAGATGTAGTCAGCTGCAACAAGAAGTCTATGCTAAAAAATCAACAGTTAGATGTAGTCAGCTGCAACAAGAAGTCTATGCTAAAAAATCAACAGTTAGATGTAGTCAGCTGCAACAAGAAGTCTATGCTAAAAAATCAACAGTTAGATGTAGTCAGCAGCAACAAGAAGTCTATGCTTTAGCATCTGAACTAGAACATGTTCTCTACTCTATTATGATTTGTTGCCTAGATTTCACTTCAGTTCAGCAAGATTATTCCGTGTGATATTCATTCACCTTTGCACTTGCTAGTTCAGAATTACAACATAAAATAGTAGTCACATCCTGTTCAAGATATCTAAAAGAAAACCCTACCTGTATATCTCTTCAGGGAACCATTCCCATTCGCAGATAGTGGTACAGATCTCCTCTCTTGACCCAAAGACAAAATCTCCTGCATTCTTTCTGGCCAAACGGAGTTTAGTCTCCTAGCAAAATCCTCAACCTCCCTGCAATATAGAAATTTAAAATCAAGTTATCTGTAGAACATGACATAATTAATCACACGACAAGTTAAGAGGTGCTTGCCCCAAAAAAACCACAGCAGCCCATGCTGGCATGAAGGGTTTGCTGCCCACCCGGGGAGGGGGTAATGACCGGATGGTCCCTGTTTGAATGCATCAATATATAAAACTATGTTCAGATTTTTTCCACCTTCGTGATAATGTGAAAAAGATTCTCTTCATATATTCTCTATGTAGATTTATTTTCTTTTGTTATCCCTTATTTCAATCAACGAAAATTGGCATGAAATGATTTTAGTTGCAATTTATTTAAACAAAGCAGTACAATTTAATGTTTTATTTTCTAAATTATGAACATGAACATTTTTATCTCACTTGAAAAAAAAATCATTACATTTTTAAGAAATAAAATAAAAGTTTATCACTTAATAGAACAAGAGATCTCTCATGCAAATCAGAAGGCAAAAGGTAGCGGATACTAATTGCTAAGATAAGCCACACCCAGAAGTAGAAGCAATCCCCTCTCCGGTTACAGAATTCATATGCAATTTCTACATCTTCTTAAGCACAAATTAAAAATAGCAAGCCTTGTACATATTTAGAGATTATATAAACACCACATCCAGTGAGGATAAACTGACTATTTTATACTGATGCAAGCTAATCCATTTAATCCAATGTGAAAATAGATTCCAGCTAGAAACATGCTAGCACTATAATGTCTTCCCCATTGCTATGTGCTAATTATAGATGTAGGGTTACTGTGTTTAAATTTGATATGAGAGCTGAATAAAACAATAAATGTTAAATCATCCTCTGCACAAAGTTTAGAAAAGAAGAAATGGGCTATGAGACTTAGGTAAGAAATCGATGTCAGATGGGGAAAAAGACTTACAAAAAGGGGACAAAAGCTTTTTCTGTCTATTTCACTCAATTTTGTTCCCACGCTGGGGAGATACTAGTCTCAAAGTTAAGATCCAGAGTTTTGACAAGTGAAGCTATATCACAGGCAAAAAGTCTCCAATATTCATGGAAATGCACTAATTTACACAATTCATGAATTATTAAAGTATGATTTGTAACACTTGCATGCAGCCTCAGCAGAAGCCACTGCAACGAGGTTCACTTCGACATAGTATGATCCAGAAGAAGAGGAGGAAAAGAAAAGAACTGCTTTTCAGGAGTAAAAGATTTGTACCAGCACACAGGGTAATTAATTACCCAAAGGAAACAAAAGTAGCTTAATACAACCTCTCACAAAGGCCATAATTCATTTAATAACTTGTAACTACAATCATATAGTCTTTACACATATCCATTTTCCAGACACAATATAAGTAGATAAACAAACCTGTCAATTTCTTCCTTCATTGCAGGATCTAACTCATCGTCAATATCGCCGTCATCAAAGTCAAGTTTGGATGAAAACTTCACAGATGCAGAGTCTTGCAGCTCAGAAGGTCTACTTGGAGAAGGCACATCACCAGTGTCACCATTCAGGCAGCTAGATGTTGGACAGTTAGATTCCTGAGTACCAATAGCAGCAGTCAAGCCAACAAATGTCGGAGCGAAATAGCGAAGATGCTGAGAAGCAACTTTGCGTGTCGACCCCCTACCCCAAACACGCCACACACATCAACTAAAACAAAGAGAAAAGGAGAAAATTCCATAGATCAACAGATGCCAACCTGATTACAGTTTCCAGTTTCATTATTTGTAGAGGAATTTCTAGCTTGCTCTTTTCGCCTTCTATTTTTCTTTTTACTCTTTGTTGCTCTTACACTCTTAGAATCTGCAAAATAGACCACCATGCTCAAAATCAAAAGTGTGATAGTCAAACTCAAAGAATCACTCAGAAGAGGGTGAAAAAAAGGTAAACGTTTTTTCCAGATGTCAAGTAGGGGCTTAGACAAAACAAAAGCAATATAATTCTCCATATATCATAAACCTCACAAGAATATGCACATATGTTGATAAAAGTAAATGTTCTATAAGAGTTACTATGCCATCGGAAGGTTCAATCACCATACAAACCACGGATCTGGTTAGAGGGCAGAAAATAATACACCAAAAGTAAAACTTATAAGACTGATTGATAGTCATGGTCTAAGTCAATAGCAACTACAGCTACATACTAGGACACACAACTCCATCAATGAAGTTGTAGACTCCACACTCTTTTCATAACCTTCCCGTATATATAATGTGGCCAAGCCAGGAAGCCAAAATGCAACCTCACCAAAATATAAGTCTTAGTAATATACAGATTATAGGCAAGTATGTAAAATAGTTCAATTACTTTAATGATGCAACATGCAGAAAGTAGAGCGACTCTACACCAAAAATATAGGGTGTTAAGTAAGTCCCAATCTTACCTTCATCTCCCCCATTTATGAAAGATAGAAGATCATCAACTGATCGTTCATCCACATGCTGCTCTTCTTCTCCCTCGGCATTCTGGAATTACGTAATGGGGTATTTTTTCCATTAAGGGAATAACGCAAATCAGAGCGCATACACAACAATGCATCAATTAGCATCAAGTAACCAATGGCATAAGATACAAGCGCAAGAGCCAGATCTCAAAGCACCTTTAATTTCTCTCTTTCTTTTAATTCTTTCCTTTTCCTTGCATAGAGTCGGTTGAGAAGACGGATACGTGGATCATCGGTCATATTTCTCAAAGGTTCCAACTTCTCCTCCTAATGAGAAACCATTTCCAAGTGAGAAACACCAACAATATGGAGAGAGAGAGAGAGAAAGGGCTTCAAATAATTTCTGTTAGAATAGGACCTCTGTTAGATCATCAGGTAAATGGAACGTTTCACGTATTTCCTCGGGAGTTTTGCCTTCAATCATCCGAGCAAGTGCGCGACTTGTAAGGTCAACCAGAGGCCTCAATTGAAGGCTGTCAGCAGCAGATGTCAACTCACATAACTTCTTGGTATCTAACCGGATGAACTTCTCATCAAAAGTCTTGCGCTCCTGTGTGCATAAAAGACGTTCTTTAAACTCAAAAAGAAAAATAAATGCTATTGCATAAACCATGCACAAACACAGGCAAACTGAAAATCCTTCCTTTCTGGGAGGGCATTGCATTATTATAACAAGGAAACCAAGAACTGACCTTATTAGAACGGCCAGGAGTTTGATGAAACCGACAATAATCCAGTATTAAGCCCAGAATAGCAGGATTGACTCGTTGAGGAAGTGATATGGCATAATTTTTTGAGGATCCCATGCCAGTTTGATGTACTTCTCTGCATATCATTGGGCAAAACATGGCAACCTCTTCTTCTACTTGTTGGATTGAACCATCAGTAGTTTGGAGCCAAATGTAGGACTTCATCTTAACCAACGAACCATAAAGCAATTAAGAAGAAGCGGATAACGCAAAATGGCAAGAGCTTTGAATGGAGTACTATGGAAAGGAAAAAAATGTACAAAGATCTCTTTTTCTTTTTGATAGGTAGTAATGCACTAAAGATCTAATGCCCACACCTTAGATTGTAAATACATATTAAAATTCCCATTCAAAAAGAATTTTGCCCATTCTGAAGTCATTCAATGTACATTCGATATACAAAGGATTAATAATGTCATTCAATGAGAAAATGGCGGATCCACCTACACATTTCATGCAAGCAAACAAGAATGTTCAGACCCCAAGCAAAAGAAAGAAACTTCAAGGTAATTATAATCATTCAGAAAGTTAAATGGAATTGTATTGTATCTTTACTTTTTTGGTGTAAACAACTTTGTATAGAGGAAACAGATCAGAGTGTAGATTTACTAGGTTTTCGGTAAGTCTTTTTTCCTTTCTTTTGGTTACTCACTTTTTGGAGGTGGCCAGCATACCCTTAATGCTGAGGAATACAACTCTACCAGTTTCAAATATATATATATATATATTGCTCACATTGCCGGTCCCAAGCCCGGATAAAGGAGGAGGGTTGCCGAGGGTCAATCGGAAACAGCCTCCCTACCCAGGTAGGGGTAAGGCTGCGTACATCTTACCCTCCCCAGACCCCACTATTGTGGGATTACACTGGGTAGTGACCCCCCAATCATTCATGCCAATAATGACAGCGTGTCAAGCTATATATTATCTGCTTTCAAGTTGGAAATGTGAAGAACAAAATTCAAGGGCATTGTTCTAGATTAGTTTTTGAAGCTCACAAAAATAATAGATAATAGGTCATCTTAACTTAACACAACATGACATCACTAAACTAAGAACTGTGATTCCTCTTCAAGATATATTAGTTTTTGAAGCTCACAAAATAATAGATCTTAACATCAAGCAACATTATTCCCTGAATCAAGGTAACTCATGAATCATGACTCGAGTAAATGCAACCCTAAAACCCAGATAGAGAGAGCACCAGATGAAAAGAGCCAGAAGAGGTAAGAGCTAGTAGAGGGGAAAACAATAAACACCGTTTCTCCTATATAAATATAGTAACAGAATCATGTAGTCTTTGAATATAAAACTTTTGGTCTTCCTTACCTCTGGTTTGATGACAGCCATAGGGCCTTCTGACATTAGGAGATCAAACTGGCAAGATTTCTTATGGGCCTTTGCAAACTAAAGACAACTAAACTTCAACGTTAAAAGTGCTAATGAAATGGAAATAGGCTAAGCGTTCTTCTCTTCAAAAGACACTTGTCAGACAAAGACTGCAAACCCTTCACATAGTAACCCTCTCCAAATTCCAACAAGACAAAATGCATCTTCAACAGGATGGTTTCATCAGTTTGAAAGCTCTGTACCAAAAAGAACACGGCAGACCAAGATTACCTTTAGCAATTAATGTAAAATAGTTCCAACAGGAACACACACACCCGACAGATTATCAAGAACTCAAAAAAAGCAAGCAACAGTTGACCAAGGGTGCTTTAAATGATGATATAAAGAACCTGCAAAATCACTTCGTTCACGCTTTTGTGTATCTTCAAAACAATAAAATATTGAAGAGAACTTAATTAAAAAAAAACATAGAAAAGAATTAGGGAAAACAGAATTTAGAACAGAGATGAATTATTGCCATATGGAAACTTACTCATCTTTGTTAAAAGCTAATTACAACAGGAATTTCTTCAAACATTCCACTTGTTGTATATAGTATACAACAACAACAACAACCCAGTGAAATCCCACAACGTGGGGTCTGGGAAGGGTAGAGTGTACGCAGACCTTACTCCTACCAAGGTAGGATGGCTGTTTCCGAGAGACCCTCGACTCAATAAAAACATAGTATATTGTATATTATCCCAATTCATTTTCTTCACATTCCCTCCCTTCAGAGTTAAAAAATGCGGTCCAATGTCAATTGCTTCTCGTTCTATCTTCCTAATACAACCACAAGGAAATTTCATATATTTCTGCCTGTCCCCCAATTGCCCAACCCACCTACGTGCCATTGGAGGCATAGATAATGAGTGAAACTGCTAGACAACAATTTACAATGAGTGAAACTGCTAGACAAAATGTAGAAGCCTCTGAAAGACTTTAAAAGGGATAAACTTGTTAGTAATCAAAGAGAGAGGGTAGAGGAAGATACTTTAAAAGTGATTTGTAAGTGGGGAGGGGGCAAGTGGTGTTTGGAAGTTGGAAGAGACCCGGCTACTTTCAGAGCTCATTTATAGGACCATAGACAGGCAAAGCGGAAGCTTAGTGCAGCGGGCTGCCCTTTTTTAGAAAGGCCAAGATTCAGTGAAAATCATCCATAAAAACATCCTGTCATTGTCAGCTAGCCGTCTGTCTTCATAACTGCATCACTTCGACATAGTGCAATTCGCTTGTTCATTCCCTCTCTTGCAATTTATTACTGTGATTATTTTGATTGTTTCAAAGCCTCCCAAAGAACATTGGAGAATCCATCCAAAGTATAGTAGATTTTGATAGAAATGACAGGAGTTCAAGTGTTCTTTCCTTGAAATCCTTAATTCAAGATCCATATGATTTATATTACTAAAGCAAAGGGTACACATGTTCATACCAATGTGAAGAGTAATTAAACAGAAGAAACAAAATTTAAGTTTCAAGGAAGTAAACAACTAAACCAACTAGGAATCTCCTTTTTTTTTTTTTGGCTAATCCGAAAACAAAAAGGAAAAACTAAACCAACTAGGACTATTAGATGATTAATATCGAGCATCTAATGTGGATGAACTTTTCTTTTGAGCCGAGGGTCTATCATTTCCGCCTCTCTACCCCACAAAAGTAGGGGTAAGGTCTGCGTATATCCTATCCTGCCCAGACCCCCACTTGTGGGATTATACTGGGTATGTTGTTCTTGTTGTTGTTATTATCTAAAGTGGATAAACTTTCTTGTCATACAGCTCATAAATCCTAAAGAGTAATACCAATCAGCGAACAAATTACCACCCCTTAAAGCTGCCCCGAGACAAAACAATAATAACAACTACTACCCATGAATCCCAAATTAGTTGAGGCCAGCTATATGAATCCTCAATATCCATTTTTGACTAAATATTAACACGAGAATAAAGAATTCCTAGAAAAATAAAGCATGAAATGAAAATGGGTAACAACCTTCAAATTAGTCCCAATGAATGACCCATTTTTTATCACAATAGTTACCAATTAAGTCATTAAATTCAAGAAATATAAAGAGATGAAAAAAAGAATATTGCTTAAAACAAATTACAATTGAGAAAACCAAGAGAAATCCAAAATTTAGCTAATAACAAGTGTTTAACAGCTAATAACTTGGGAAATTAAGGCATAAAAATGAAATTAGAAATGAACAGATTGGCATACCTGACGTAATAATAATAATAATAATAATTGCGTCACAGAACGAAGCTGGTAAATACAGAGCAAATTAAAATAAAGAAAAATGGAGGGAAAATTAGGGTTTTGTAGGTCGGAAAATTTTGGTGCGCTTCTTATTTCCCTTTTTGTTTGTCCGAAATGGAAACTAAAATCCTTCTATATTTGTATATTTCTGGTAATTGTGTGTTCTTGGCACGTGATCGACAATCCTAATTCGCACGTGGTAGTGGTTAGAGTTTGTATCGGCTCATGCCTATAAGCTGCAAATAACTTATAAGCTAAAAAAATAAGTTGGGTAGTCTAACTTATTATTTTTTTTGCTTATAAGCTGTTTTCAGCTTATAAGCTGCTTTAGATAAGCTAAGTCAAATGGGCCCAATTATTTTTTTGAGCTTATTTTAAGCACAAAATGACTTTAAGCTGGCCAGCCAAACATTCAAAAAAGCTGAAAATAGCTTATAAGCAACTTATAAGCCAATCCAAACGGGCTCTTACTTGGTGATGTCTTTCTTTTTCTTTAATACTAGCAAACTAAACAATATGATTAATTTGATTACTCACTTTAGTTAGTCTTTATAATTTATATATTTTGCAAAACTGTGATTCTCCTTAAAATTTGTCTTATTTTGGTTTTATCCGCCTCTTTTTATATTTAGTAAGTTGACAATTCAAATATCGTACATGTCAAGTTTATAATCACAAGATTCAAAGGATATTTTATTATATTATACATATTTTTAATTTAGAATCACAAGACTCAAAAGTTTATCCTTATTTCTTAAACTCCATGTCTAGCCAAATGTAGACACTTAAATTGAGACAGCTTAAAAAGCAAACACACAAGAGGTAGAATTAATGTTCAACTTCTGAAATGTACACATGTTAGTCCCTGCTTAGAGTACAATTTCAGTTACTTTTTGTACAACTAATTGTTGCTGTGTTCGTCCACCTTGGGCATTTGTTGTTAAATAATAAAAAAATCGTCTTATTTTAGTTATGTTTGCCTCTTTTTATATTTAGTAAGTTGACAATTTAAATATCGTACATGTCAAGTTTATAGTCACGAGATTCAAAGGATATTTTATTATATTATACACATTTTTAATTTAGAACTACAAGATTTGAAAGTCTATCTTTATTTTTTAAACTCCGTGTTTAGTCAAACGTAGACACTTAAATTGAGACAGATGGAGTATACACAAAATGAAGGAAATGAAAGGACAATTAAGACATTGCGAACCCGTGGAGACTTAAAAAGTAAACACACAAGAGGTAGAATTAATGTTCAACTTCTGAAATGTACACATGTTAGTCCCTGCTTAGAGTACAATTTCAATTGCTTTTGTACAATTTATTATTGTTGTGTTCATCCACCTTGGGCGTTTATATATAATAAAAAGAAAAATATAGAATAGAAAAATAGACATACATTTTTAGTAATGTGACCAAGTAATATGGGAAGAGAAGGGTACTTCATTTATTAATTCTTAAATAACGTGAAAAGTCAAGTATAGTAATGTGGCCAAGTAATATGGGACGAAGGGAGTACTTCATTTATTAATTCTTAAAGAACGTGAAAAATCAAGTAATGTGGGACGGAAGAGTACTTCATTTATTAATTCTTAAAGAACGTGAAAAGTCAAAAGTGAACAAGTAAAAGTGCACAGAGAAAATAAATATGTATCGGAGAATTAAAATTGAAGTGCATACATGTATACATGAGAAGAGACAAATATTCAGCAAGAACGTGAAAAGTCAAAAGTGAAAAAGTAAAAGTGCAGGGAGGAAATAAATATGTGTCAGAGAATTAAAATTGAAGTGCATGCGTGTATACATGAGAAGAGAATAAATATTCAGTACTATGACATATGTTCATGTGGGATTTATTAATTTTTAAAGAACGTGAAAAATTAAAAGTGAACAAGTAAAAGTGCACGGAGGAAATAAATTTGTGTAGGAAAATTAAAATTGAACTGCATACGTCTATACATGAGAAGTGAATAAATATTCAGCAAGAACGTGAAAAGTCAAAAGTGAACAAGTAAAACTGCACGGAGGAAATAAATGTGTCGGAGAATTAAAATTGAAGTGCATATGTCTATACATGAGAAGGGAATAAATATTAAGTATTATGACATATGTACACATGGGATAAAAAAAATGATTGGTTAAAGTGTACAAGTTATATAATTTTTGGTACAAGTATTCATTACGTGTACAATTTATAAAGCTTTTGGTACAAGTAGTCAATGCTGTGTTGGTCCCTCTTCTACTATATGATAAAAAAATTAAAAGTGATTTTGTGTGATGATATTAAAACTAAATAATTTAATAATAAAAATAGAAAAATAGAAAAATAATTTTGGATGATAAATTCCAAAATTGAATGACCATGGTGAAATGAAATACTAAGTGGGAATAGTAGATTGAAAGAAAGGCGGAAAGAAAATAAATAGTTTGGGAACCTAAAAATATGTCTATGTCAATTGCCCCACAAATACGTGTCATCAAGAAGAGGTTTGACAAGTGGTATTGGATTAGGTCTTATTAATGGAGCACATAGTACAACTTTTAATAGCTGGTTCGTTCATCTTCATCACTTATATACAATAGAAAATCGTGACAGCTAGCTTGTGCGTGACTCGATTATTTCATTAGCTATCTGTCAATATAGAAATGATTTGACATTTTTCATCAAGTAACTATACTCGTCAAATTTTAAGTAAATAGAAAGAAATTGAATCTTGATCTCCAAAAAAGCACCAATTTTATTGACTTTTATGCCATACTCTTCGGTGTAGTTTATATGACACGTGAATTTATTAGTGTAACGCCTGTCGTGATTGCAGTTTCTTTCAACCGTTATGAAGTTGAGAGAAGGGGAGAACATTTGAGTTATTTTGTTCACGGATTTGAACAGCTCACAAGGTGCATAATAAGAATCAAGATTTTTCTTACATGCTGATTTTATAGCTTTCAAATAGATGATAAAGATTTTAATGAATAAAACGTACGCTTAAATTATAGAAAGTACTTTACAAAATTCAGATCCACCGCACACAAGTTATTATCCCCTAGAATACTCGTTAATATGTATATTTCTTAATTAGGATAAATTAATATGATTTGATGCATAAATTGTATTAGGACAACTTTTGAATGGGCAAGTCTCCTTGGACAATTAGGGATGATGGGGTGGATGGTATCGGAAACAACCTTTCTACTTCACAAAGGCTGCGTACATCCTACCCTTTTTGGACCTCACTTGCGGAACGAGTCCGGAACCAAAATGACTCAATACAAAATCAAGTGAACCAAAATACCCCAACAAAAGAAAAAAAAAAGTTACAAAACTACCTTTAGCTCAGTAAAATACTGCGCTAAAGCAGTTCACGGAGACGGAGTCGTTAACTGCTTTAACGCAGTATTTTACTGCGCTAAAGATTTTTTTTTGTATAGCGCAGTATAGCGAGCACTAAAAAAAAATTTGGTAAACTTTTTTTTTTTTGCAACAGTTAGTGTGTTTTTTTTATATTTTGACCAACGATTAGTCGTGTGTCAAGACTCCGAAACGTCAATATTTTATATAGAACCTGATATTTTTTTCTGCGTACAATAATGTAGGCTCAATACATCAAGGATACGTAGACGTTCGGATCGTCATTTTAGGGGTAGAAAAGGTGCCCAAAGTAAGTTTTGTTTGAAAAAACTTAGTGTTTGACTGTAAGGTTATTTTAGTCAACTTTATATGTTGAGAAAATTAGTCAGCTTTATTTTCAAAAATTGAAACCATAGAAGTGAAATTGACATTCACAGCTACATTACCCCGGGATTTTTACGTTGAAATCTATTGCGTATCATCATATTTATAAGTAAATAAAACTGAAAATTTCACGCCAATTTAGGGGAAAATTGAAATTGAATGAGATAAAAGGTGTTTTTTTAAAAATCGACTCAGCCAAACTGCCTTGTGGCGGTTTATCCGCATAGATCTCGGAAAAATACCGAAAATCAAAAAAAAAAATCACTTAAATCGAACGTCCGAGCACAAAGTTATGACCATCTAAAGTTTGACCACTTTACAACTAGCTTTTCTCCCTATATTTTTTAAATACTTTTTTATCAAATTGAATTAGATTTATATTCAAAATAAAATTATGTCTTGATTAAAAATAACACGCTTAAATTAAAATCTTAAAAAATAAAACACTTAAACCTAAAGTTTCCAAACAAAACTTACTTCGGGTACCTTTTCAACCCCTAAAATGACGATCCGAACGCTTATGTATCCTTGATGTATTGAGCCTACATTATAGTACGCAGAAAAAAAATCAGGTTCTAAGTCTTGATACACGACTAATTGTTGGTCAAAGTATGGAAAAGAGAACTCTAAGTGTTGCAATTTTTTTTATTTTTTTTTAAATAAGATGTTGCGATCTTTTTATGGAAAAAACACTAAGTGTTTCTTAAGTGTGTTATTTTTTAATGCGTAACTTTATTTCGAATATGTTGCAAAAAGAAATCGCGTAAATCGGACGTCCGAGCGCAAAAAATTGTGTATATTCGAAATAAAGTTACGCATTAAAAAATAACGCACTTAAATCTAAACCCGAAAAATAAAAAATTTTAAGCTAATGAAAACAAGGCTTCAAATAAAAATGGACGTCTATGTATATAGAACACTCAAACCTAAAGTTTTCAAACAAAATTTACTTCGGGCGCCTTTTCAACCCCTAAAATGACGATCCGAATGTTTACGTATTCTTGATGTATTGAGCCTATATTATTGTACGCAGAAAAAAATATCAGGTTATATATAAAATATTGATGTTTCGGAGTCTTGACACACGACTAATCATTGGTCAAAGTACGAAAAAAACACTAAGTGTTACCAAAAAAAAAAAGTTGGCCAAAAAAACACTTTTAAGTTTTTTCAAACAAAACTTACTTCGGGCACCTTTTCAACCCCTAAAATGACTATCCGAACGTCTACGTATCCTTGATGTATTGGGTCTACATTATTGTACGCAGAAAAAAATATCATGTTCTATATAAAATATTGATATTTCGGTGTCTTGACACACGACTAATCATTGGTCAAAGTATGGAAAAAACACTAAGTGTTACCAAAAAAAAAAAAAAGGCCAAAAAACACTAAGTTTTTTCAAACAAAACTTACTTCGGACACCTATTCAACCCCTAAAATGACGATCCGAACGTCTACGTATCTTTGATGTATTGAGCCTACATTATTGTACGCAGAAAAAAAAATCAGGTTCTATATAAAATATTGACGTTTCGGAGTCTTGACACACGACTAATCGTTGGACAAAGTATAAAAAAACACACTAAATGTCACAAAAAAAAGTTTACAATTTTTTTTTTAGTGCTCGCTATAGCGCAGTATTTTACTGCTTCATACAAAAAAAAAAAAAAAATTTAGAGCAATATTTTACTGCGCAAAAGATAGTTTTGTAACTTTTTTTTTATTAAGGTATTTTGGTTCACTTAGTTTTTTATTGAGTCATTTTGATTCCGGACTCCTCGTGGAACCACACTGGATTTGTTGTTGTTGTCGGGGTGGGTCGTAGGGGGTGCGGGAATACTATTTGGGTCATAACGGGTTACACTGTTTGCTGCGTTGGCGGGCCTCTTTCATCGTCGTTATTCAATGCGTGACGTACATTACACCTCTTTTATCCTTTGGATAATGTAAGGTATGTAATGCCGGTTGCTCAATTTTGAAAAACACTAATCAAAATTTGTACTGATATAGAACAAATATTTGTACTTCTATAGAATAAATATGCATATTACTTGTCACTATTTGCATGGTAGTTTCAAGAAATGGTCATTTATTCTCCAAGTCTTATCCTGGATCTTTGTCGTTCTTTTCACTGCCAAGTGTCCTCTTAGATTGTCATGGTTCATTTCATCTGACTATATTCAATGGTGGTTGACTAAAGGACTGCAGTGTTCATATACCCTCATAAGAAAGGATATTTTTTGGTTTAAAGATTTTCATTAAAATCCTAAGATTTGTTTTTAATTGTAATTAATTAAATGAAAGAACATTTTTATGAAAAGAAAGGGTAGTTTTGAACATAGAATGGCTTGGACACCCGATAAACTTACTTTACATGTCACTGACAAAATTAATTGTTTTCCCCAGAATTTTGGCACAATGGAATAAGGAAAATATTCTTCTTTAATTTACTGTAAATAAACTCTATGTGTGACTCTGCTCTAACAAGAGACAAGTAAGGAACTAGATTCCCAAAGTCAGAGAAAAAAATAATTTATGATGGATTAATGGTCGTTGTAAACTTTTTAGTTGATTGTAAGGATTATTTTACATTCAAGACAAATAAGGTGGAATATGATCTTATGGTGTATGTTATTAATTTGTTGATGATATTGTGCTAACTTACAAGATTACTGAATATCAAATTAAATACTCAAATTAAAGCTTGAACTACATGTCGAGAAGCACACTGAGAGCAAGAGCTTTAGGATAAGTAGAAGTAAGATTTAATATATGCACTATAAGTTTAATCAACATAAGAAGAGTGAAGTTAAGATGAGATTAGAAGAAATTGTGGTGCCTAATATACAAGTAATTCAGATATTTAAGTTTGTTATTCCAGGATGATGGAATTATCGGTACAGATGTTTACACATAGAACCAATATCAATGATTCAAAAGGAAAAGTGCTACCGGGACATTATGTAATAGGAGGATGCCTATCAAAGTCAAGATTTATATAATAGTGACAAGGCTAACAATGTTGTAGGAAAGTGAATGTTAGGCTACTAAAGTCTAACGCACCTAAAATATGAGTGTCGCCACATGCAGATAATAAGATGGATGTATAGTTATTTAAATGTTAGACAAAATTAATAATAATGATCACATTTTCTAGTTTTTCAATAATTTCCGCCTTTTGTAGTCATAAGAAGAGTCACATTAATTCTTTCCCCTACCATAGAAGCATTTGGGAGAATCCCTGACTCTTTCAATTATATTTGATTATGCCTTATTGACATTGGAGTTGAACTTATCATCAAAATTTGATTCTTTGCTCATTCGGTCTCGTAAAAGCTGTGGGGTCCAACCCCATTTGCAGGAAGTTGTTTTTCTTCCTTATGGTATGCAATTTTCAAGGGTGTGCAGATTTGGTTGGTTAGCCAAAGATATATTCAGACGGCAAGTGAAGACTTTTGCATAAAAGTGATGTCATTGATGACATAAGGAGGAGCAATTCATTCCTATAAATAGGTATCTTATGGTTCATTCGAAATACACCAAAAATCTCAGACAATACATCTGAGTGAGAGCAAAATGAGGTATATCATAGACTGTGTAAGAAAATAGTCTGTGAAGAAAAAAATAGAGTGTGAGTGATATTGTAGTGAGGTGGGAAAATCAAAAGAGTGTTATTTCTTTTGAAGGTGTAGTGGTCTTAGGAGTATTTGTACTGTTACTACACAGTGTAAAATTCCTTGCTATAGTGATATCAGTTGCTCCTCTTGGCCGTGGTTTTTCCCTTATTCAGAAGGGTTTTCACGTAAAATTCTGGTGTCATTATTGCTTCATTTTATTCTTGTTGACTTAACCATAACTTAGTGTTCCGCGTTTATCACTAATACCGTAAATATTATTTTTGCGGGTCTATTTTATTCCCAACAAGTGGTATCAGAGCCAAGGTTCTGTCTGAGTATGCTCTGTGGTTGCAGCACAGTCTGAACTTTCACATCATAAAAGAATTACTTTGGTCTCCGAATAAATAGTATTTGTATTTTTGATAAACGATGGAAGCCAACACTAGTAGAATGGTTACTTTGAGTGGCGTAAATTATGTCATTTGGAAGGGCAAAATGGAAGATTTGCTCTATGTCAAGAATTTTCATCAACTTGTCTTTGCCACTAAAAAGCCTGATAATAAATCAGATGAAGAGTGGAATTTGTTGCATCGACAGGTTTGCGGCTTTATTAGACAGTGGGTTGACGATAATGTGTTGAACCATATTTCTGGGGAGCCACATACTCGGACCCTATAGGAGCATCTTGAAAGTTTGTATGCTCGGAAAACTAGTAACAACAAGATGTTTTTGATAAAGCAAATGTTGGGTTTAAAATACCACGATGGTTCCTCAATGACAGATCATCTGAATATTTTTCAGGGGATCATGAACCAGTTATCTGCTATGGGCATTAATTTTGATGAAAAAATTCAAGGCTTGTTTCTACTTGGTTCCCTACGAGATTCTTGGGAAATTATTAGAACTTCATTATCAAATTCTGCTCCGGATGGTGTGATCTCTATGGATCTTTCCAAGAGCAGTCTTTTAAATGAAGAGATGAGAAGAAAATCTCATGGTTCCTCCTCATCAGATATCTTGGTGACTGACACTAGGGGGAGAGGCAAGAATCGTGGTTCTCAAAATAGAGAACATCATAGAAGCAAATCCAGAAGCAGACTTAAAGATATTGAGTGCTATCATTGCGGGAAAAAAGGGCACACAAAGAAGTTCTGCCGGATTTTGAAAAAGGAGAATAGAGATAAGGAGGAAAAGAAAGAAGATGGCAATCGTGTGGCCATCGTCACTACAAAAGATCTTGTTACTGTCCTTGATGCGGATCTGATAAATATTACCTATGATGAGTCAAGCTGGGTTGTGGACAGTGGTGCCGCATCTCATGTGGCATCAAGGAAGGAATTTTTCTCATCCTATACTCCGGGTGACTTTGGAACTTTGAGTATGGGTAATGAGACTGTATCTAGGGTGGCTGGTGTTGGAACGATTTGTTTGGAAACTAGTATTGGAACTAAACTAGTTTTAAACAATGTAAAGCATGCACCTGATGTTCGTTTGCACTTGATCTCTGTTGGTGTTTTGGATGATAAGGGATATGTCAGTAACAATAGTGCTGGAAAGTGGAAGCTCACTAAGGGTTCCATGATTGTGGCTCGTGGCGAAAAGCGTCGTGCTCTATACTGGACTATGGCCTCTACCTGTGTTAATATGGTGAATGCAGTTGAGAGCAATAACTCTTCAACATTATGGCATAAGAGGCTTAGCCACATTAGCGAGAAAGGACTAAATGTTCTAGCTAAAAAGAAATTGTTGTCAAATTTCGAAAGTGCTAAATTAGAAAAGTGTGAGCACTGTGTCACGACCCAGCCCCGTGGGCCGCGACTGGTGCCCTACTTGGACACCCAGACAGACAAACATACCAAATCGTAACACACTTATCCAAATCGAATACATACAGATAGCATATACGGCCACAAATACTATATGCCGTCTCAAACTATATCAAACTGTTTCAAACACATTTCAACGCAACCGTGTGCGGACATATATATATATATATAACGAAAAGCTGGCAAGGCTATCAAATATTTCAAAAGCCGACAAGGCTGTCAAATGGCACAACGGCCCAAAACGCATATACAAATGCACGCCGACAAGGCTGCCACAAACATATACAAAATGCACGCCGACGAGGCTGCCATAACGAATAGAGTCATGCAACACATCCGTACAGAAGTAGGCACACACACCCACAACTACGTCTACAGACCTCTAAACAGACAAACCGAATCATATGGCGGGACAGGGCCCCGCCGTGCCCCTGAACAAATACATATATACATAGCGAACGAATATATACCAAAATGTGTGCTCTGAAATGAGAAGAGCACTCCAAACAGCAGAAAAAGGTGTCCTAAATGGGTAGATCACCAAACTGTGCGTCTGTACCTGCGGGCATGAAACGCAGCCCCCCGAAGAAAGGGGGTCAGTACGAAATATGTACTGAGTATGCAAAGCAGAATATACAGAAAGCAAATCTGAGACATAAACGAAATGGAAGTACCAAACATAAGTGCAAATCTAACATATCAAAATTTGCTTACTTTAAAAAAATATGTAAGTAATGCATAGGGTACAGAAGAATATGGTCGCCCACCCGTCGATGGTGCCATAACACAGCATAACACCAGAAAGTTTCAAATCTCCGTATCCCCGTCACATATCACATCACAACATAACGCCATACACAGCATAACACCAAATATAGGTGGAACCCGACCCTCTTTTGCGAGTAGCTCGGTGAACCATAAGCACAGCATAACTCCGGAGTATATCAAAATGCGCACGACAACAGAACCGGCCCGGGACTCGGCGAAAGGAATAACAAAATGCACGAATAGAGTCGTGAGTAGTCATATGCATAAAATCATTATCATAAATTCAAACATAAGTAAAATAATCATATTTGAAATCGGAATAATAGTCATACCAAATTCTTTCAAAGATTCTCCGAATTACATAAAGGAAAGTCGCGGAACCCACGGACGGGTATCGACCCGAATCGGGCCCTCTCATGGAAAACATACTCATTATACATCATGCAAACTCTTATGAAAATATTGGAACAATCCGAGCCTTTATGCGAAAGATATGACATTCAGAAACAAATTACGGAATTCTTTAAAGTGAACCCTTTTTGTACAAAGTTTGGAAATCACTTCTTTCAAAAAAACATAATGGTTCATATTTCATCAAATCATACATAAGAGTGCCAAGGAATATATATATAAATCATATCATGCTCGGATTTCGGATTTGGAATTTCCTTAAGGCTCTAATCTAGCCTATGTAAAACTAAGGCATGCCAAGGAAAGAAGGTTGCTTTACATACCTCGTACGCACTCCAAGATAGTCAATCTAAAGTAAATCCCAATCTACGCCTCGGGCTCCCCAAGGTCTACAAATATGCCAACGAATATCCAATATTAAACATAGGCACTTAAGCCATTCATTCCAAACTAACATTAAATTCTACAGAAAATTCGGCAGCATTTCCCCTGTAAATAGGCCAACCAGAGAATTTAACTCGTCCAAAATCAACAACAACAACAACAATAACCAACCTAGCAACATCGATAACCAATTCGAAAGGCAATATAGCAATAGTAACTCTCTTTTTCATCATTCACAACTTTCCAAATATCCAAATCAATGGCTTACCTTCAAGCCAACATCAACGCTTATACATTCAAATACTAACCCAAACCCATACTAACAACATTCAAGAACATTCTAAACAGTTTACATAATTTTTTCAACAATCCAATAATTGGCTCCAATGTGGCCGAAAACAGCCCCTAGAAACCGAGAGCAACCCCCATCCACATTTAGCAATTTCAATTCATGATTCGTATCAATAATCCACCATATAACGATATCATTTTCACAAATATACGAATTACATCAAACGCACAATAAGTCTCAAATCAGCCCACACAATTTCAACAAGAACAACAACATATCAAAACAGCCCCCAACTATAACATAACGATGCCCGAAATTCTAACGAACACTTACAATATACCAAGCAGCCCATATGCACTTCTTATACCTTATTTCATGTAATATTTTCAGAAAATTTCAGGGAAATACAACAGCATCCACTCGACACCACATCATCTACTCATGTGCAATAAAACCACATTATTATCTCTATAATCCTTACAACAACCCACAACAATTTAACTCCAACTCTAACTATTAAATTCCTTCACTCTCCTCACATAATCCATGATTACAACAACCAAAATATTAATTCAAATCAGTCCATCAATTTCAATTAAAACATCCCCTCACCCATAAATTTCAACAAAACAACAAACGAGTTTATAATGTTGTTTTCTCCGTTCTAATTCGTTAAAACTCTAAATAAACACTTTAATAACATAAAAGGAATTTTATAAATACCTTATCAGAAGCTCCACCACGAAAATTTCATCCCCAAGACCAATATTTATCTCAAATTTAAGGCAACGCAACGTACAACGTTTTTCTCTTCATGAGCTTCGGGATTCGGAGCTCGGATTTTGATCAAAATGTCTTCCTTAGCCTAGGAGCTCTCTCTCTCTCTCTCTCTCTCTAATGTTTTTGGAGGATCTTAGCCGAAAATGATCAGCCCTCAAGTGAATTTGCTATATATATTAACGTTAATGGGCCTCATGGGCCGAAACATTAGTGTTTGGGTCTGGTCCAAACTTGCTGCCCTGCCAGCCCAAATTGCATCGTCCATATTTCCTTATCCAAATATCATTTTGACGAGAGGTTTGTTGCGTTGGAAACTAGACTCGATGAACTTAATTTTAGGATTTTGAAACACCTTAAAACTCCTCATATACTAGGAGATATGCCTCCAACAATATGGGCTAAAAATCTGGTCCGAGATTTTTCTGAAGTTGTTCGGATTCATTTCGTTCAGATTCATTTAACTTCTAATCCTCTTCCGACCCTCGTGTAACCTCTTATACATACATATACATACTCATATACATACATAACAATCCATACACATCTCGAAGGGTCTGGAGAATCACAATAACCTTAAACGTAACTGGAGAACTTACGAAGCTTCGACGAAACTCCAATCGCAAAAATATATTCATATCTTTTATCCATCTTCTATATCATTACTAATAATCTCAAATACTTTAAAAGGGCACTCACATTACCTCATATACGCTCATAACGCGATTTCAAATCCTCTAGGTTACGATGTCACCTCGGGATACTTAAGGCAACCATATATATATAACGATATTCTTACTAACTCGATTAACTTTCCTTGAACTTTCTTAACTCATTCTTTCTTGTCTTAATTAAATAGCACAGACTCTTACGGGGTGTAACACACTGCTTGGCTGGAAAAAAAAATAGAGTTTCTTTCAAGTCTCATCTTCTTTCAAGAAAGACAGAGTTTCTTGAGTTGGTGCATTCAGATTTATGTGGTCCAATAAAGATAAGGACTCTGGGTGGTGCACTTTACTTTGCTACTTTTATTGATGATTGCTCAAGGAAACTTTAGGTCTACGTCTTGAAGACTAAAGACCAAGTGTTGGGTGTCTTTAAGCAGTTTCAGGCTTCAGTTGAAAGAGAAACTGGAAAGAAGCTGAAGTGTATTCGTACTGATAACGGTGGTGAATATTGTGGACCATTTGACGAATACTGCAAGCAACAGGGTATCAGACACCAGAAGACTCCTCCTAAGACTCCTCAGCTTAATGATTTAGTAGAGAGGATGAACATGACCTTGATGGAAAGAGTTAGATGTTTGCTTTCTGAAACAAAGTTGCCGAATTCCTTTTGGGGTGAGGCATTATTAACCGTCGCACATGTTATTAATCTATCCCCTGCGGTTGCTTTGCAAAGTGATGTTCCAAACAGAGTTTGGTATGGCAAGGAAGTTTCCTATGACCACTTAAAAGTGTTTGGTTGCAAAGCTTTTGTACATGTGACTAAAGATGAGAGGTCAAAATTAACTGTCAAGACAAGGCAGTGCATCTTCATTGGTTATGGCCTTGATGAGTTTGGTTATAGGCTATATGATCCAATTGAGAAGAAGGTCGTGAGAAGTCGTGATGTTATCTTCATGGAGGATCAAACCATTGAAGATATTAACAAAGCGGAGAAGATAAAATCTTCAAGTTATGAAGGTTTAGTTAATCTTGATCAAGTCCCTCATACAAATGTTGATGACGTTGGTGGGCTCGATGACGATGGTGATGCCCAGAATCATGTTCCAGATCAGTGTTGATGATGATAACGATGCTGCTATTGATGGGGTAGATGCTCCTACTCATGAAGTCGTGAGTCAGATATTCCACTTAGAAGGTCTACTAGACAGCATGTTCCTTCTTCCCGTTATTCACCTAATGAGTATGTATTACTCACTGATGGGGCAGAACCTAAATGTTATGAGGAGGCCATGGAAGATGAGCACAAGGATCAATGGATTGAAGCCATGCAAGATGAGATGAAATCTCTGCATGAGAACCATACTTATGAGTTGGTGAAATTGCCTAAGGGCATGAGAGCTTTGAAGAACAAGTGGGTGTTTAAAGTTAAAGCCGAAGAACACAGCTTGAAGCCCAGATACAAAGATAGATTGTTTGTTAAGGGATTTGATCAAAGGAAAGGTATTGACTTTGACGAAATATTTTCTCCTGTCGTGAAAATGTCCTCCATTCGGACAGTTCTTGGTTTGACTGCTAGTCTTGATTTGGAGATTGAGCAGATAGATGTGAAGGCTGCTTTTCTTCACGGTGACTTAGAAGAGGAGATTTATATGTAACAACCTAAGGGCTTCAAGGCAAAAGGTAAAGAAAATCTTGTATGCAAACTTAAGAAGAGTCCTTATGGATTGAAGCAAGCTCTCAGACAGTGGTACAAGAAGTTTGAATCTGTTATGGGGGAGCAAGGCTATAAGAAGACTTCTTCAGATCACTGTATGTTTGCACAAAGATTTTCTGATGATGACTTTATCATCCTCCTGCTATATGTGGATGATATGTTGATTGTAGGCAGGAATGCTTCCAAGATTGACGAGTTGAAGAAACAGTTGAGTAAGTCTTTTGCAATGAAAGACTTGGGTCATGCTAAGCAGATTTTGGGCATGAGAATTACTCATCTAAGAGATGAAAAGAAGCTTTATTTGTCGCAGAAAAAGTACATAGAACGTGTACTGGAGCGCTTTAATATGAAGAGTGCTAAGTGGGTTATCACACCTCTTCCTGGTCATCTGAAACTGAGCAAAGAGATGTGTCCTACAATAACGGAGGAAAAAGAGAGAATGGCCAAGATTCCTTATTCTTCTGCGATCGGAAGTTTGATGTATGCAATGGTATGCACTCGACCAAATGTTGCTCATGCAGTCGGTGTTGTTAGCAGATTTCTCGAAAATCCAGGGAAAAAGCATTGGGAAGCTGTGAAGTGGATACTTAGGTATTTAAGAGGAAGCTCAGATGAATACTTGTGTTTTGGAGGATCAAATCCAATCTTGAAGGGCTATACATATTCTGATATGGCAGGTGACCTTGATAACAGAAAATCCACTACTGGATATTTATTTACTTTTTCAAGGGGAGCTATATCATGGCAGTCGAAGTTGCAGAAGTGTGTTGCACTGTCTACAACTGAAGCGGAGTATATTGCGGCTACTGAAGCTGGCAAAGAGATGATATGGCTCAAGAGATTTCTTCAAGAACTTGGATTGCAACAGATGGAGTATGTTGTCTATTGTGACAGCCATAGTGCAATAGACCTGAGCAAGAACTCCATGTACCATGCAAAAACAAAGCATATAGATGTGCGATATCACTGGATTCGAGAAAAAATAGAGGACGGATCTATGCAGGTCAAAAAGATCCCTACATCTAAGAATCCTTCGGATAAGTTGACCAAGGTGGTACCAAGAGACAAGTTTGAGCTATGCAAGGAACTTGTCGGGATGTACTCAAACTAGAAGCCCAATATAGCCTCCTTCAGGTAGATGGGTCTGGAGGGGGAGATTTGTGGGGTCCAGCCCCATTTACAGGAAGTTGTTTTTCTTCGTTTTGGTATGAGATTTTCAATGGTGTGCAGATTTGGTTGGTTGGCCAAAGATATATTCAGACTGCAAGTGGAAGACTTTTGCATAAAAGTGATGTCATTGATGACATAAGGAGGAGCAATTCATTCCTATAAATAGGTAGCTTATGGTTCATTCGAAATACACCAAAAATCTCAGACAATACATCTGAGTGAGAGCAAAATGAGGTATACCATAGACTGGGTAAGAAAATAGTCTGTGAAGAAAAAAATAGAGTGTGAGTGATATTGTAGTGAGGTGGGAAAATCAAAAGACTGTTATTTCTTTTGAGGGTGTAGTGGTCTTAGGAGTATTTGTACTCGTTACTACACAGTGTAAAATTCCTTGCTATAGTGATATCAGTTGCTCCTCTTGGCCGTGGTTTTTCCCTTATTCAGAAGGGTTTCCACGTAAAATTCTGGTGTCATTATTGCTTCATTTTATTCTTGCTGGCTTAACCATAACTTAGTGTTCCGCGTTTATCACTAATACCGTAAATATTATTTTTGCGGGTTCATTTTATTCCCAAAAAAAACTTCATCAACTCATGTCAATGCAGGTGCTTAACAAAATTTTCAGACTTCTCACAATCGCATCCCGGAGGTGATACCACACAAGCGAATTCATTGAATATGTAACAACTTAAATCCCTCGATTTGAGTTTTAACGCTCATTTCATGATTTGAGACTTTCCATAAGTTCATATGATGTTTTGAACTTGTTGGTATGCTTGGATAAGGACTAGAAGAATTCAAGTGAGTTTCGACACCTTGGACCACATTTGAAAGTTGTGGATTTTTTGTTGTCACCTGGTGTGTCGCGATCGCGACCGCGAGGAACAGGTCCTTGTCTTCATCATGATAGCAGATCATTTCTCGTGATTGCGAAGAGGAAGGAACTGGTCCTTCTTTGCAAAAGCGAAACTCTGTCTGCGATCGCAAAGAAGACCTTGTTCAGGTATAAGTATCATAATTAAGGGACATTCATGTTATTTTCACTATTTTTAGACTTTGTGCGCTATGGTACTTGGAGATTCGGACTAGGTTTTCACCATTTGAGTTAGAGTTAGTTGGGCTATTGGTGAGGCGACGTTGACTATAGGTGGTCTATTAAAACGCATAGTTCATCATAAGTAGGGTGCCTATGGATGCGCATAAGTGCCACCGTGGCAATCTGATTCGATTGATTGATCAAGTATATTTGTTTCTATTCATCTATATATGCTATCACACTTGCATTATATGCTACACTGCACGCATGGTACTTTCAGAGACTTGCTCCACGATTATAACAACGGGGTGGGTCAGTAATCTTATTGGATTTAGGCTTACGCTTGTTGTTTTCTTGCTCTATACAGATCCTTCCACTAGTACAACTGATGGTTGTGTTTGACCATGTTCAAAGCTATATCAAAGTTCTATTGAGGTGAGTCAATCACATCAGTCGTGATGACACTTCAAGCTAGTTTTTATGTTGTTTATTTTTGGGTTAGGGCCCAAACTATGTATAGAGAATCTATGTAATGCTCATTGACTGTGTATTTGAAATGTAAGTAACATTCTACATTTGTATCATTTGGTTTCCATTGTTTTTTAGAAGTTATCTTATTTCATAGTTGCATTATGACGTAATTTTTATTGTGATATTGAGTTAGGCTGATAAATAACAGGGTTCTCCTATAGGGTAATGGCTCTTCTGGTATCTGTCATGGCCCATGAATTTGGGTCGTGACATGTGACACAATAGCTCTCGAATCCTTAAGAAATATATAGACACTACTTGTTCCTTGATTTATTGTAGCAATTTCTTGGTGCAACTTATAGATTCTAGACTCGTTAACTTTATCAAACCTTTCTTTCAAATCTCCCCAAACATCATTTGCATTCTTTAACCTACACTAAACTGATCACCAATTCCTTCAAAATTGAGCTCGTTATCCATGAAAGGACAATAACGTTACATTGATCCCACTGATGTGTCAGTTTTGGATCAAAATTCTCTTTCTTCTAAGTTCACTTGATTAGCCCTAACTTGTTCTTTCCAAGTATATGGTTGTTCTCATCGTATGGCTCCAGATTGAGTAATTTTGCAATTCGGTTAGTTGAGTGGAGATGATTATTGCTTCAGTTAGTCTGAAGGATTAAGATATAATACATAGTTGTGATCCTAATTGGCTATTGCCATTGCTGAAATCCCAATTTCCTTGTGAGGATCTCTTAATCAAAGGATATAGACGCAGTATCATGGTTTGAAAGCTCTTATATCATGTGAACTTTAGCAGAAATGATTACTAACACTCTATCATTATGTTTAATGAAGGAGAACATAACTCAAACTTGGGGAAGAAATTGTTTTTATTGAATCAGGGAAGTGATAACTATACATTACAAACCTCTGCTTATAAAAATATGTTTACTATTATAGAAGCATGAATTCGTTAAATCAAGAAAATTATATGTTTAGAAAAGGAAGAAGAAAATCACAAATCTTATAAATATATTCTAAGTCGGTGATTTGTTAGTTGTGGATTGAAGTTACTTCCAAGAAAAGGGGGTTAATTCTTGATATAAATTCATATTATTAAATTCTCTTTTGCACCATTACCCTTTTCTTATCGGGTATTTTAGGACGACTAAAATGTCAGAGGAGTGGAGGTGGAGCACTATGGTTCCATTGTACAAGAACAAGGGTGATATCCAGAACTACAATAACTATAGGGGCATCAAACTCCTAAGCCACACGATGAAAGTCTGGGAGAGAGTGGTCAAGTTGAGCATGCGGAGGGGTGTGTCTGTCTCGGAGAACCAACTTGGATTCATGCTGGGGCGATCTACTACACACGACATAATCAAGGAGAGGTGTTGTGGTGTATGTTATTCGCAGATGACATAGTTTTGATCGACGAGACGCGCGGTGGAGTTAATCAGTGGCGGATCTAGGATATTCTCTGAGGGGGTTCGAAAATAAAAATTTGGTGCCCGAGGCTTGAACTTGGAACCTCAAGGTGAATTTTGAACCCCTAAACCACTGAACCAACCCCTACTCTTGTGGGTGTTTAAAATCTATATTTGTACATAAAACATATAAAAATACCTTATATACACAATGTAATGTTTTGCCGAGGATGTTCGGGTGAACACCCTCAATAGGCTGTAGATCCGTCCATGGAGTTAATGATAGGTTGGAAGTTTATAGAGAGGCCTTAGAGTCTAAAGGTTTCAGGTTAAGTAGGACTAAAACAGAGTACTTGGAGTGCAAGTTCAGTAGCGCAGCGCATGAGCCGGAGGTAGAAGTGAAGATAGAGGAACAAGTCATACCTGTCACGACCCAGCCCCGTGGGCCGCGACTGGCACCCTACTTGATATATATCCCAAAATAGGTCATGTGATGATCACATGACCATTCAAAGTGGGTCTTGGGCCAAGCCAAAGTGGCCGGCCACCCCTAAGACTTGGGCCTCAATTCTTGTTTCAACTTTCTTGGCCCAATTCATAAAAGTCCCGTTTTGTAATTCCCGAAACTAATTTCCAAAATTCCAAATTTACCCTCGGCCTTCCCCAATGTCTTAACATTAATGATTCCATAACCAACATAGTCATATTCACTAAAATCGAAATATTTCCTCATAAGGCACAAATCTTAACTATTTCTCGATTTCCAATTATACGAAAACACGGAACATAACATTCTCCCCCCCTTAAGAACATTCGTCCCCGAATGTTAAATTAACCTTATAAGGTCTTATGACCAAGGCGGGGGAGTTATTTATTATTAGTGGCATACAAAAATTATTTTTATCAACCAACATAACAAACTAAAAGGTTTAGATTACCTGTGGACGTCGGGAACAAATGGGGGTATTTCTTCTTCATCTCGTCCTCCGCCTCCCAAGTCATCTCCTCCCGATTATTGTTGCGCCACAGGACTTTGACGGAGGGCACTTCTTTAGTGCGTAGTCTCCGTACCTGTCGATCCAGAATAGATACAGGCTGCTCGTCATAAGATAACTGCTCCGTCACCTGAATGTTATCAACTGGGAATATCCTGGAACGATCACCAATACATTTCCGCAACATAGACACATGAAACACTGGGTGTACGGCCTCCAAGTCGGATGGTAAGTCTAGCTCATAGGCGACCTCGCCTATCTTTCGAACGATCTGATACGGCCCAATGTACCGGGGGCTCAACTTACCCTTTCTACCGAATCTCATGACACCCTTCATGGGCGACACCTTCAGGAATACCCAGTCGCCAATCTGGAACTCTAACGGTCGACGTCGTCTATCTTCATAAGCTTTCTGTCGACTCTGAGCAGCCAATAATCGTTCTTGAATAAGCTTTACCTTATCTACAGCTTCCTGGATCACATCTGGCCCAATCAGCTTAGTCTCGCCCACGTCAAACCAACCAATAGGAGATCTGCATTTCCTGCCATAAAAGGCCTCGTACGGAGCCATCTGAATGCTGGAGTGATAACTGTTATTATAGGCAAACTCAATAAGCGGCAAATGATCATCCCAGCTGCCCCTGAAATCAATAACGCAGGCCAGCAACATATCTTCGAGCGTCTGAATAGTGCGCTCGGCCTGCCTGTCGGACTGAGGGTGAAAAGCTGTACTAAGGCTCACCTGAGTCCCTAATCCCTCCTGAAATGACCTCCAAAAATTAGCTGTAAACTGGGCACCTCGGTCAGTAATAATAGATATAGGGACTCCGTGAAGTCTGACTATCTCTCTAATATACAATCTGGCATAGTCCTCAGCCGAATATGTAGTCCGAACCGGCAGGAAATGGGCTGATTTCGTCAGCCTGTCAACAATAACCCAAATAGAATCATACCTGCGTGGAGTGCGCAGTAACCCAACGACGAAATCCATATTAATCATCTCCCATTTCCAGGCTGGAATTTCCATCTCCTGTAACAATCCACCGGGCTTCTGATGCTCGATCTTAACTTGCTGGCAGTTCGGGCACTGACTAACAAACTCAGCAATATCTTTCTTCATGCCGTCCCACCAATACAAACACCTGAGATCCCGATACATTTTAGTGGAACCAGGATGAACAGAATATCGTGCATTATGGGCCTCGCCCATAATCTGCCGCCGTAAGCCCGCAACGTCCGGTACACAGAATCTGCCATCATATAATAATACTCCTTCAGGCGAGATCTCAAACTGAGTCTTTGCTTTATTAAGAGCCACATCTCTGTACTGAATCAAAAGAGGATCTTCAAACTGGCGCTGCTTTACCTCCTGAATAATAGATGATTCAGCAACTGCACGAACAGAAATCCTAGAATCTCCAGAATCCGCCAAACGAACTCCGAGGCTGGCCAGCTGATGAATATCACGAACCAAATCTCTCTTATCAGATGGTACACCAGCCAGACTGCCTACGGACTTGCGGCTAAGCGCATCAGCTACCACATTGGCATTCCCCGGATGGTACAGAATATCAACGTCATAATCCTTCAGTAACTCAAGCCATCTTCTCTGCCGCAAATTCAATTCTTTCTGCCTAAAAATATATTGGAGACTCTTATGGTCCGTATAAATATCGACATGGACCCCATATAAATAATGCCGCCAAATCTTCAAGGCATGAATTACCGCGGCCAACTCAAGATCATGAGTGGGATAGTTCTTCTCGTGCGGTCTGAGTTGCCGGGAAGCATAGGCTATGACTCGACCGTGCTGCATCAATACACAACCTATCCCAATACCAGAGGCGTCACAATAGACAACATACCCGTCAGATCCCTCTGGAAGAGCCAAAACTGGTGTTGTAACCAATCTTTCTTTCAGCATCTGAAAGCTGCGCTCGCAGGCATCTGTCCACTGAAATTTCGCTGCTTTCTGAGTAAGCCTCGTCAGTGGTGCTGCAATAGAAGAAAAATCCTCCACAAACCTACGATAATACCCAGCTAAACCCAGAAAACTGCGCACCTCGGTCGGTGTAGTAGGCCTGGGCCAATTCTGCACAGCCTCAATCTTCTGCGTGTCGCCCCGAATACCGTCTGCGCCGACAATATGGCCCAAGAATGCCACAGAAGTCAACCAGAATTCATATTTAGAGAATTTAGCATATAACTTCTGTTGACGGAGAATGCCAAGTACCGTCCTCAAATGATCTGAATGCTCCTCGGCTGATCGCGAGTAAATCAGAATATCATCAATAAACACAATAACAAACATGTCCAGAAAAGGCCGAAATACCCGGTTCATCAGATCCATAAATACCGCTGGAGCATTAGTCAGCCCGAAAGACATAACTCTGAACTCATAATGCCCGTACCGGGTCCTGAAAGCGGTCTTCGGGATATCTGACTCCCGTACTCGCACCTGATGATAACCTGAGCGCAGATCTATCTTCGAAAAATATTTAGCACCCTGCAGCTGATCAAACAAGTCATCAATCCGGGGGAGGGGATATTTATTCTTTATAGTCACCTTATTTAGCTGCCGGTAGTCGATACACATCCACAATGACCCATCTTTCTTTCTGACAAACAATACCGGCGCTCCCCAGGGTGATGTGCTGGGTCTGATAAAGCCCTTATCTAACAAATCTTTTAGCTGCTCCTTCAACTCTTTCAACTCAGCCGGTGCCATCCTGTACGTAGGAATAGATATAGGCTGCGTATCCGGCATCAACTCTATAGTAAAATCAATCTCTCGCTCAGGCGGAAGGCCAGGAAGCTCGTCAGGAAAAACATCTGGAAACTCACTGACGACCGGAACAGACTGAAGGGTAGGTATATCCGCTGCAGTATCGTGCACACGAACCAAATGATAGATATAACCCTTCTGGATCATCTTCTTAGCCTTGAGGTATGAAATAAACTTACCCCTCGGCGATGCTGTGGATCCGAACCACTCTATAACTGGTTCCCCTGGAAACTGAAAACGGACTACCTTTTTCTGGCAGTCAACATTAGCATAACAAGAAGACAACCAGTCCATACCCATAATGACGTCAAACTCAAGCATGTCTAACTCTATCAGATCAGCCCTAGTGCAACGATCATAAATAGTCACAGAACAATCCCTATAGATCTGTCTCGCTATAACAAAATCCCCAACTGGCGTAGCTACCTCAAATGGCTCTATAGGCTCAGACACTATCCCAATTTTACTAGCAACGAGCGGGGAAATATATGATAAAGTAGAACCAAGGTCAATCAATGCGTATACAGATCTGGAGAAAACCAGTAATGTACCTGGGACGACGTTTGGCGAAGCCTCCTGATCCTGGCGGCTGGCCAAAGCATATATGCGGTTCGAGGGACCGCTAGAACCTGAAACGCCACCGCGGCCTCGACCGCGGCCCGCCGGTGTCGGCGCACCTCGCCCTGCAGGGCGTGCAACAGATGGAGCAGATGATGAACCGGCGGCCGACCCTGTCGGCTGAGCCACACTACCAGAACCGCTGGCCAACGGATAATCTCTCATAAAATGGCCCTGACCACCACACGAAAAACAAGCTCCAGTGGCTCGATAGCACTCCCCAAGATGAGACTTCCCGCAATGAGAACAACGGGGCCTGGGTGGTCTGGCCTGGCTGGGGCCTCTGGATACCTGTGAACCTGCCGCTCTGGAGCTCTGACCGGCCCCAGACGGTCCCGCACTATCAAATCTCCGGCTGCCTGACTGAGTACTCTGGCCGGACGGAGGTAGCTGTCTGCCTGACTGCTGCTGCTGAGGCTGTCCGCCTCGAGAATCCCCGGAATAACCTGCGGACCTAGCCCTCTTGGGCGGCCTCCTGTCCCGGTCTCTACCAGAATGATCAGACCTGTGACGGTCCTCCATACCCATCGCATAGGCCTGAAGTCGGGCAATGTCCATATCTGTCTGCAATGACACTGCCATACAGCCGTCGATCAAATACCGATCCAATCCCATAACATATCTGTGCATCCGATCGGACATATCTGCTACCACTGCCGGTGCATATCGGGCCAGAGAATCAAACTCAAGATTATACTCGCGAACACTCCGACCCCTCTGCTGCAAATGTAAGAATCGGTCGGCCCGTGCCCGCCGCAACTCTGGGGGTAGAAAGTGGCGGGTGAAAGTAGTCACAAACTGGTCCCACGTAGCTGGGGGAGCACCCTCACCCCTAGATAACTCCCAAGTCTCATACCAGTGAGTGGCAACATCTCGAAGCCTGTGCGAAGCCAGCTCGACCGACTCGGTCTCTGAAGCCCTGACCAAGTCCAGTGAGCGCCGCATCCCCCGAATAAAGTCGTGGGGGTCCTCGTCGGGCTTAGACCCGAAAAACTATGGAGGGCCACATAATAAAAACTCCCGAACTCTCAGGCTGTCCCGCCTGTCATCATCATCATCGTCCCTCCGCCCGCGTCTGCGAGCCTGTCCTGCTACCAGTGTAGTCAGCAACTGTACCGCCTCTCTCAGAGTCCTGTCCTCCGCCCCTGACTGAGGAGCTGGAGTCTCAGGAGCGGGTACTCGGGCCTCCGGAGCTGCTGAAGGTCCTGCTCCAGGCTGTACTAGTGGGGGTGTAGCAGACCCCTCAGAATGAGGCACAACCTCAGGCAAATCATAAACACGAGCCCGTGTAGCGCGCTGTGCCTGACTAGTCTCTCCCATCCTCGCTTTTCCCTTCTGGGCCGCTGTTGCCTTCTTCGGAGGCATCACTGCAAACACAATAGCGAGTCAGATCAAAATCACCCTAACAGCACAGCTCTATCGCACGATCTAAGATTCCAAAGAAAGTAACATCCTAAATGCCCTGTAGCTTCCTGTTTATAGATGCGGTGCACAACACATCGATAAACAAGACTCTACGAGACACGGCCTGTAGACATTCCGAGGACAGACTGCTCTGATACCACTTTTGTCACGACCCAGCCCCGTGGGCCGCGACTGGCACCCTACTTGGGTACCCAGACCAAATTACATATTCATTGCCAAATCCAAACTTATTTCAGAATTTCATAAAAGTCATATCAAACATAGTTTATATCAAAATATGTCTTAAGCGGTCGCACAAATCAAAATGTCATATCGGATCCAAACTGAGCGACGGAATAGACATCGCCGGTCAAAAATGCAAATATAAGCATAAGGGCCATTCAGGGCCATCAAAACAAACGGACCGCTTTAAGACCAGAAAAACAAAATCAGACAAACATATATAGGACCCTCGCCCCACATATATGACTACAGGCCTCTACGAACTCAAAACAAAGACACATGGCGAGACAGGGCCACGCCGTACCCAAATAGTCAAATGTACAGAATATACATAGCAAAAGGGAGTCTGTACCAAAATTGGACTCCGAGTCAAGAAGGAGTACTCCGAAGTAGCAAAGAGTGAAGCCTACAGTTGAGGATCACCAATATCTGCACCTGCGGGCATGAAACGCAGCCCCCGAAGAAAGGGGGGTCAGTACGAAATATGTACTGAGTATGTAAAGCTTCCCACTTCTTCGTTTGGCATGTCTTAGTATGTTAGGTGAATATTGGAACCTCCGGAGCATTTCTGCTCCTCGAAACCCGATCCACAGAAAAGTTACTATTCATTCAATTCAATTGAAGCCTAAGGACTCTATTTTGGCTAGAATGCCACCAATCGCCCGAAACCTATCAAAATGTGATCGGGTCACCTGATAATGATTATGTATGACCTTTTGGCCTATAAATGTTCGTAAACTATGTTCGCCACCTCAATTTGACTCGAGGTGGGCCCGCTAACCCCGAGACGCCCTGTTTGTCCTATCGGGCTCTCCTTTTGAATAAAGTTCGATATGACCCCTTTGATTTCGAAACGTTCCTCTATGAGATATGTTTCGATTACTATGATATGTTAAATTACGCTTTTGAGTTATATGCACTACTTTGAAAACGTTTTGTGGAATGAACATTCGTACCAACTAACGATTTGACTATTTTTGGTTTATGAAGGGATATATGAACTCATTATGTTTTGAAAGGCTATTTTGAAATATGTATTGCATTTTTTTGCTCACGACTCCGCTCGTGCCCTATTATGACTTCGTTCACCGGTTCCCGGGCCGGTTATGATTCGTGTGCCTTATGATAATTCGGCCGTATGTTGTGTTCCGGTTCCCGAGGCCTCGCCATAGGGCCGGGTTCCGTTTGGAGTTATGCTGTGATATGGCTCGTGATGCGATACGCTCACCTATGTTGTGTTTGTGTTCGGGGACGTACGGAGATTTGAAACCTTCTGGTGTTATGCTGTGTGTGGCGCCAGCGTCGGAGTGGCGACCACGTTCTTAAGCGTTTGCATGATTTCGTTTGCATTATGTATACGTATATGATTTTGATACGGATTTTGACATACTGATTTGTACTCCACTTTGTCATCCGATTTGCTTTCGGTTTTGGCCCATATTTCTGTACTCCGTGCTTTACATACTCAGTACATATTTCGTACTGACCCCCCTTTCTTCGGGGGCTGCGTTTCATGCCCGCAGGTGCAGATATTGGTGATCCTCCACTGTAGGCTTCACTCTTTGCCACTTCGGAGTACTCCTTCTTGACTCGGAGTCCACTTTTGGTACAGACTCCCTTTTGCTATGTATATTCTGTACATTTGACTATTTGGGTACGGCGGGGCCCTGTCTCGCCATGTGTCTTTGTTTTGAGTTCGTAGAGGCCTGTAGTCATATATGTGGGGCGAGGGTCCTATATATGTTTGTCTGATTTTGTTTTTCTGGTCTTAAAGCGGTCCGTTTGTTTTGATGGCCCTGAATGGCCCTTATGCTTATATTTGCATTTTTGACCGGCGATGTCTATTCCGCCGCTCAGTTTGGATCCGATATGACATTTTGATTTGTGCGACCGCTTAAGACATATTTTGATATAAACTATGTTTGATATGACTTTTATGAAATTCTGAAATAAGTTTAGATTTGGCAATGAATATGTAATTTGGTCTGGGTACCCAAGTAGGGTGCCAGTCGCGGCCCACGGGGCTGGGTCGTGACAATACCCAAGAGAGCAAGCTTCAAGTATCTTGGGTCCGTAATTGTTACACCTTGAAAAAAATTTCATTGATGCACAGTGAATATACTAACGAAGAGCACGAAGTATACAGTATCTCAATAAGTAAGGAATGATATTTGATGACCCTAGTTAAGATTTCAAAGACGTTAGAGGTAGGGGAAAGACAGTTTGCCAAGAGAAGGTAAGGCATACGATAGGTATCGAAAAGGAATTACGAGTAACAAGTTAACGAGGATTTAACAATGCTTTGGAGAAGAGTTATAACGTCCCTTAGATTGTTAATGAGGTGATAGACAAGTGTTAAGAAGGTTCCATGAGGATTGCTGGATTGGAGATCAAACGAGTCGACGAAAACGAACATCGGAAAACTGGGGATTATACGGCCAAACATACTGGCCGTATAAAACATACGGACCGTATGTTGGACCATACAATCAGCCCAGATTGGCACCCCTCTCTGGACCAAATCTACGGCAAGACATACGGTCAGTATAAATTATACGGACCGTATGTTGGTCCGTAGAACTGGTCGGGACAGATTTGGTGTATTTAATGAGGGATCCAAGTTCCATTTCATTTCATTTCCCTATCACACCCCTTCTCTCTAAAACATCTCTCTACATTTCTTCCACAAGAATTCAAGAGATATTAGTGATCAACAACATAAACTAAGTGAATCAAGTGTAAGAAACCCATTAAAGATCATCCAAGCCAAGAAATCTCATTGGAGATGAACTAGGGTTTTGGCTTAAGTGAAGTATTTCCACCCAAAGCTTGTTCCTACAACATCTAAGGTAAGATTTATGGTATTTCCATGTTGTTTAAGGTATTTGAAAGTTGAAACACTTGGATTGTAGAGGGATATAGACAAATGGGTCATGAATGTGAAATAGTGCCATTTTGAGGAATAGCTTGAATTAAGTCATGGTCCTTGATGTGTTATGATATGGATACGTTATAAATGATGTTAAGAATATGGGATAGACATTGTATATGAATGAAAGTAGTCGTGTGTTATGACCATGGATATGGGTGATTGGAAGTGAATTGAGAAATATAGATAATGTGGATAAATAAAGACTATTGTTATGATATTATGAATGTATTATTGACGTTTGGGAGTTGATATACGATATGGAGGAATGTCGTATAAATAAAGGAGATGTTGTCCGATTTTCTCTAGTTTTAGTCGTGTATGCTAGCTATCGATTTCTAATGATAGTATAACTTTAATGAAGGTAGAAACGTGAGCGTTGAAGGAGAACGTGCAAGTGGTAAAATAGTTGAACAGAAAGGTAGGTATGTAAGGCTAACCCTTCTTTCATAAGGCATGGTTCTTTGGCCAATCATCTAAATCTTCTATAAGTCTATGATGTCCTCCAAATGATTCTATCTTCAAAAAGCTACAAAGCTCATGATTCTTGATATGTATTACGATTGTACTAAATTCCTCATATGACGAATAATCCTATAAGAATAGACGTGATGACGACGATAATGGTAATGATGATAATGATGACGACGATAATGGTAATGATGATAATGATGACGACGATAATAACGATAACGATAATGATGATAGTAGTGATAATGCTAAAGATGCCTATGAGCTTATATGTATGCGTGCCTATGTATGGCTATTATGAAACCCCGAGCTTATATGGCCGGGTAGAATATATAGATGTATATATATATATATATATATATATATATATGTATGTATGTATGTGACGATGTGCGCGCACCACTGCAGTTGAGTACGGATAACACTGAGCCTTGGTAGGGCCAGGTATGTGTAACACTGAGCTTTGGTTGGCCAGGTATGTATGATCACCGAGTCTAACCATGGTCGGGTACGTGAAATACCGAACCTTCGTGGTCGGGTATGCTATGTAAATGATATGGATATGTATAAGATATGGATATGTATATGATATAGATATGAGTATGAATACGGACATGATACAAATACGATTAAGAATATGTATATGAATACGATTATGGATATGAATGTAAATGAGTACGGATATGAATACGGATACGGATACAGATGTATGTACACAATCACGCACTAGAAATGGAAAGTCCCTATGAAAGGCAAGTAAGTGCTTATGACGATGATTCTATTATCTCCCATCTTATGCTGTTTTTCATGTTGCTTATTATGCTTCTATACTGATATTGTTCATGCTTTACATACTCAGTACATTCTTCGTACTGACGTCCTTTTCTTTGTGGACGCTTCGTCATGCCCGCAGGTGGCCAGGCAGACAGACTTGATTCATAGCTACATTACTCAGGGACTACATTGCGGAGCTCCATTCTTTCGGAGCTAAAGCTTTTGGTACTTATTCTTTTGTGTATATATTTATGGGCATAGCAGGGTCCTGTCTCGCCTATATGAAATGACATTCTCTCCTTAGAGGCTCGTAGACATGTGTATATAGTTAGATGTGTTTGGCCTTGTCGGCCTATATTTTGGATATCATTTTGTTAGCCTCGTCGGCTTATGTACATTGATATGGGCTCAGTTGCTAATTTTGATATAAAGGTATCGTTGCCCAATGGGATTCGTATGATTGATGAATAGAAATGTATGATTTAATATGTGGCTCACCTAGATGTGAATGTACAGGTATGTTAAGAGGTGCCCGGGTGGGCTAGCGCCGGGTGCCCGTCGCGGCCCTCCGGTTGGGTCATGGCAGTAATATAGGGAGATGGACGATGATGTCACACATCACATTGGAGCGAGGTGGGTGAAATGGAGGCTTGCCTCCGGGGTCTTGTGCGATAAGAGGCGGCGCCAAGGCTTAAAGGAAAGTTCTATAGAGTAGTGGTTTGACCAATATTGTTGTGTGGGGCAGAATGCTGGCCAGTCAAGAATGCCCATGTTCAAAAGATGAAGGTAGCTGAGATGAGGGTGCTTAGATGGATGTATGGTCATACTCGGAGAGATTTGATTAGAAATTAAGTTATACGGGACAAAGTGGGAGTGGCATCAGTGGCAGACAAGATGAGGGAAGTGAGGCTGAGGTGGTTCGGGCTTGTGAAAAGGAGGTGCGAGGATGCACTAGTAAGGAGGTGTGAGAGGTTAGCGGTAGCAGGAGTTAGTAGAGGTAGAGGTAAGTCGAAGAAGAACTGGGGGAGGTGATTAGATAGTGCATGGCACAGCTTCAACTGACTGAGGACATGACCCAAGATAGGAAGGTATGGAGGTCGAGGATTAGGATAGAAGGTTAGAAGATAGCTAAATGTTGTTTGACTTTTGAGTGGGGAGGAAGGGGGCGGATCTCCTCCTCCCCTCTCTTCCTTCTAGTAGTAGTATATCAATATCACGCAGTTTCATGTGTATTACTATCTGACGCCACATTTTTCCTGTATCTTGTTATTTTGCTATCTCTTTTCTGACATTATTGTGCCAGGTACTTTTTCTGAGCCGAGGATCTACCGGAAACAGCTTCTCTACCCCTACAAAGGTAGAAGTAAGGTTTGCGTAGATCTTACCCTTCCCAGGCCCCACTTGTAGGATCACACTAGATTTGTTGTTGTTATTTGTTAAAAACTGTTGATTTAAATTTTTCCACTTGAACAAATGTTACTCTGTAGTTATTAATGTAAATAACTTCAAATGAGAAGAGAAAAAAAACAATTAGTTTTCCTTTTCTTCTGCTAAAAAAATGTTAAAATTAGAAAAGTAACTTGCAAATGAAAGAAAAAGCCAAAATTCTGAAAAAACGTTAATTTAGAATCTCTCATTTAATTGAACAAAGTAGATATTTAAGTTACAGATATATAAAATAAAATAAAATAAAAAGGAAAGTAAATTACTTGATTCCCAAGTGTAACAAAAAAAAAATATATATAAACTTCCCGCCAAAAGAAATACCTGTTTTTCTGAATTCTAATACCAACTCTAACCAACAAGAATAGCAAGGGAACCGTTGTGGGCTTTAGAAGAAATTTAAAATATCAAAGTAGCAGTAAAGAAGAAAAGCAAAATAGTATTACTAGTATTAATTGGCTGATGAGAGAGTATTTCGTCGGGGATGATTAACGATATTTCTAAGCAAGATTTTGTAGTGTGCCGAATCAAGAAGAATATAAAAGAGAAAAAGATAAAGAATATTACGGTAACAGAACAAGATTTTGCGGGAATTATCGAAGCTACATTGCACCGACCTGATGACTACTACTGCACAAAACAACCAGCAGCGATTTGTCATGCACAACTGCACAAGTAATTATGGACAAGGGCGCTTTTAGGTGCTAAAATTGGGGCACGTGAACATATGGTCTTTTCGTAAAACTAGGTAATTTATGTATATATTTCTTAAAATTAATATAATACTATATGCTGAAATCCATGCTATGAAAAGACTAAATGATGCATTTGATTGAAGATTGAGTTATTTACTTAATGGACTAGGGATGAGTCTCACGTACTATAGATGAACGAAGTTAATAACAATATCAATGATTGCTTCGGGGAAATCAATTGGGCTGATGATCTGCTCATAGATATCGACGATTTTGTTATAGAATTTGCTGACCTTCACAATATATTTTGGTGATATAATATTTTTGTTCTTCACAATATTGACTTGTAGGCTTGTAGACAAAGGTAGTCGTAATTAAAAATTTGGATGTGAAATGCTCTTTTCTAGACAAAGGTAGTCGTAATTCCACATGGACACAGATTCTTATAAAAGACGCAATCGTCAATTGCAACCAATTAAGAAACAATATATACCACAAGGAAATGTACGTTCAGAGAACGTCTAACTCCCTCATCTTCGACACATGGACTAATAATAGATTAACTCCTAACAAAAGAAAAGAGGGAATACAAAACTTATAAGAATGGTAATGGGTGGGTTATTGCAAATTGCAATGCTAAGACATACGATAAAGAGGTGAATGACTAATCATATATTTTCATCCTAAATTTCATATTAGCAAACCTGAAATCTTACCAAACTTTAAAATCGCCAAGTACTTATGATAACTTTTTCGAGAGTACATTTTAAGTAATTTGGACACCTAGAAAGAACTAGACATATACTTGGAGTGGGGGATTTATTAGATGTAGTCCAATAAGATACAATTTTCCTTCTAACCACCAATATAATCCTAATTCCTTTGCTAGGTGTGTCGTTAATGACTCTACAGTCGGTCCCGTTCAACACTGCACATGTCAAATCATGGACCTTGACCTCAATAAACATGACATTGTGTAATGTTTTTTTAAAGTTCCAATTGCACTACCCCAGGCTGTTCATATGTAATTATAGTTTCTAAAGGTGCTCTCTATGTGCCTAGTTAATGAGTAGAGACTGTCATTACGCTTGAATGAAACACAAAATTCCAACAATAATGTATAGGAAAACTAGGAAGGTAGGCGGTAATAATACCTTATGATAGTGCATGCATGACGCTAGATATAAATCTCCAAGTAGATTTTTTTTTTTTGATGACATGGGAACCCACAGCCGCTACCCTTCGGGTGCGCACAGGGTAAACCTAGCTCCTGTGCATTAGCTTGCAAACCACATAGTAGAGGTAACCCGCATAGGCAAGCCCGGTGCGACGAGCTCGACTCAGAAGGCAAATCTCCTGCTGTCGTAGGCAGGGGGTTTCGAACCTGAGACTTCCATTATGAAAGCCCCGTGCTCAACCAACTGAGCCACCCTTGCGGGTTAAATCTCCAAGTAGATTATGTACCAAATATCATCACAATACCATTTAACTTGAAATTCAATGCCTATAATCCACTGGGGATGCAACTGCAAATCAGACAACAGTAGATAGGCCACATATGTGTGCATCCAAGACAAGATCTAAACTCAGAGAGATATCACCTACAGCATTAAAGCAGCAGAATACAGAAAGAAAAATCTTCCTCTGATTGTTCAATCAACAGTACCAGGAATATTCCAGTTAATTGTTTGCTGTACAGGAATCCCGCTCGGAAAGGGGAAAGGAAAAAAAACGAAAAAGGTTTCATCCCGCTTCAGTTCCAGGCTTACTCTTTTCTATCTTCTATGGGACAGCATAAATATACAAGTTTGGTGCCATTAATGTCTTCATGAAGGATCAGCTATACACTGAATAACTGGAAGCCAACCTCCAAAAGCAAATGAATCATTAGTCTGTGGCTCATGTTAGTTATCAAGTCCAATCAGGAACACGTATTTGGACAAGCTGCTATAATTTCAAGAGATGCTATTAGTGACAGAGGGTCAACATATTCTCACTGGAAGTGTCTCATCTTGGAACCACTAGATCCAAAGAGCAAGTGAAAGCAATCATGTTGATCAATCTGACAATAGATAATGAAGTTCTGCCAAGATGCCACTCCATTTCCTAGTTTCTCCTCTTAAGAAATCCTTACTGCACAAAATTACTTCCTCCAAACGTGCAAAGACAAAGCAGATTTACACAGAAAACCAGTAAACAATGAAACTTTGGAGCTTTCCATGACTATTATGTCCGATATACATATCATGCTCCACCTGTGCGACCTGCCAAGGGAGGGCATGGATTGAGATCTACTGAAGAAATCGATTTCACGTGATCCCTCAAAAGTTGCTGTGACACCCTATTGGCCAAGGCTGATTGCGCATTGGAAAGTTCTCCTGTGGCAGGCCTCCCAAACTGCTTTCCCAGAGCATCATATTCAATGGATGCCAATTCTTGGAAAGCATGAGATCCTGATGGCGTCCCTCGTAAAACATCAGGATCCCAGTAAGAAGGGCCATTTGTATAGGGACTATTTGGAGCTGTTCTAGCCTCTTGCAAGTAAACTGACTGATTAATGTAACGAAATGGGATAGCACCATTCCCTCCAGATATTGGTGTTGATGAGCCAGACGTGTTGAGAGGGCTGGATATAGGCGAGGGAGACATCCTCCCATTTAGGTTTTGAGGCGACCTTGGATGTAAAAGAGGACTACCTATTGGGGAGACAGGGCAAGATATGTTCCTCGGAATGTGGATATCACTGAACAAAAAAAAAGGTCAGTTATCGTAAGCACGATACTATTGTCATGCAGTTTTCTTTTACTCCAAGTATGTTGAGATGAGAAAATTACAAATTTAATGGGAACTTCTTTCCTATTTAGAATTTTCTCAAGAATGAATCAGACGGCAATTTTGAAGTTTAAGTAATCAAGAGAAAAAGGACCTGCAGCGAAAATTAGATTTTGACGCTCTGGATGAGTGGATAGCAAGCCTTTCTGATTCTGGCGTAGGACAATTTCTTGCAGATCCCATGCCCTAAAACAAAGTTGTAAAGAACACAGCAGTGAATATCAACCCAAGAGCACAAAATTCCAAAATAAAGAAACTGAGCCAGGTCAACCTATTATTTTAATGTCATCAATATGTTACAGATTAATTCTGCAAATTGAGAAGTTCACTTGGAATTACAATTTGCATACCTTCACACCTCAAGGATTTGTTGTACGTCTTTAACAGGGTTTCAGTCTTTATTCCTAAAACCAATCTAATATGGGACCAATAATTATCACCTGTTTTAAGGAGGACATGCCCCCTTTTGCAATGTGCTGGAACTAAGAGATCAAATCTAACGATAAGCAAATTGGCATGAAGATGCATCTTCATTTCGCACATTCAGCACCAGGATGCTCAGTCTCAATTGCTTGATATCTATAATCACAGCTCAAACCATAATTTGTTTTTATTATTAAAAAAAGAGCTGAAAACATGTTAAATATAGCCATATTCTGCCATTTCTCCGATGGTCTCTTCTTTTCCGAGGTTGGGCGTGGTGTTCACATTTTGCTGATATTCCAGCACTACTTATTCTCTTTTGCGTGAAGAAGCTACGGACATCTCATCTCATTGATCTAACTTGAGGTTGAATTGTGCAAAAGCATTAGCAGCATGCAATTAAACTCAAGGGAAGGCAAGGACAAAAGAGATGCCATTTACCCTGAGACATCCTTATGTTATGCACATTCAGTGGCTTCATTATCCTTCTTCGTTTTTATTCTAGTAAAGTGGCCTTGGAAGCTAATTTGGAAGGTCAAAGTCCCTAATAAGGTATCCTGTTTAACATGGCTAGTGGTCAGAAGAGCTTGCTTAACTCATGAAGCTTTACAAAGAAGAGGTACAGAGATTTGCTCGAGGTGTTTTATGTGGGATTAAGAAGCAGAGGTCAATGGTCATTTGTTTTTGCATTGCAAAACAGCTGTAAATCTGTGGAACATGTTCTTGTGTATACTTGGGGTGAGTTGGGTAATGCCCAAGACCACTTTTGGATTGTTGAGCAGCTGGAAAGGAATTGCAAGAAGAGGGGCTAAGGAAGACTGGTGGAAAGAGTATCCCAGCATGCATTTGGTGGACTTTATGGAAAGAAAGAAATGCAAGATGTTTTGATGGGACAAGCAACAACAATCAGAAGATCAAGATGAAATGTCTCAGTCTACTTTACTTTTGGTGTAAACAAGATATGGTGGGGGAAGTAGAAACTTTAGTTCATTTCATAGGACAACTGTAAAGTTTTATTTTTTTGGAAGATAACATCTGCCCACTGTGGGTTGTAAGATCCCACCTCATCACTTTTGAATGATGAGTTTTGTGTGAATATAAAGTTACCTTTACCTCAAAAAAAAAAAAAAAAAAGTAAGTGGGAAAAGAGGCAAAGCAAACAGAGCTGGAGAGGGATTAAGTTTTTCATTAGAGCGGGAGAGCGATTAAGTTTTTCATTTTTGAAGCTTCCTCCACCATCAAAATGAACTTTAGTTTGTTAGTCTCTGAAAAAGAAAAATCCTTTCTAAGACAGTTCAGAGCACCAGCCCAAATGGTCAACAAGTTAAAACTTCCTCTCCTGATTCACTATCCTGCCTAAAAGATAATTAAACTACTTGGTGATGCCCAAGAAATGGAAACATTGTAGTGTCCCTAAACACCTTGTCTCTTTATTAACCTGACTTCTAAAAATAAGCCAAAACGAACTCTAGAACATATTAATTTGGCCCAGAGCAAGAAAAGCATGCAAGAGTGCAATCCTAAGCCTTTTTGATCGGTAAGATATAAATTAAATTCACAAAACATGGAGCACTACGAAAGTGCTGTGAACTGTACGAACAAATAATCCTAAATCTTGATAATATCGACGTCCCAGTCAAATCATCTACCAGTCCAGAGTAAGCAACCTTATTTCAAGAATCTAGGTAGCTTCCTTGCAACTGTCTGAATTAGTTAATTACTCTGTAATTTCATGCAACTGTCCAAAATTACTCTTACTGTAATATGCTAAGGTACCTTATTGGTACGTCATTATTAATAAAATTACCTCACCATTATTATAAATAAAAAATTTAAAAACTTTTACTGTATGATTACAGGATCGACTACTAGATGAATGTCAACATTCATACGCATATGAATCTAACTCAACAGAAGACTTACGAGAATATGTCGGCAGAACTCAGTGACAAAAGCCTGACTACTGAAAATGCGTAACCAATCAGTTTATTTTGCTCAACCAATTGCTAATACTAATAATTGTTTATGGTTTTAGAACAAAAGAAGAGAAATCATTAAAAGCATTTACACAAGCATCATTAGGAGCAAGTATGTCATGTTTCATGACGGAAGTTTCCCAAATGTCTTAATAAAAGCAAAAAGATCAAGATAAACAGATAATGTACCAGAGGTTTTATCCCATTTGCAGCAGCACATGGAAGATCGAAAGATGCAGAAAATATATTTGGCTTTTCCAGAGGAGCAGCATCTTTTACAAAAGGATGCTCCAATAGCTCAGCAGCAGTAGGACGATTTCGCGGCTCACGCTGCAAACACTTCCTCACAAAATCTTTTCCCTCCTCTGAAAGGTCTTCCGGTATTGCTGGGAGTTCTTTACTATTCCCAATCTTAAACATGGCAGCAACCTTTGGGCCATATGACATCAAACACCACATAATACAGGTCAAGGGAATGAACTGGTATTGTAAAACTTGATAGTCCAAAATTTACCAAGGCAAAAAGTCCCACCTTCCAACAAAGTTCAGGAAAAAAAGAAAAGTAAAGAGATGCTCCTATTAAGCTTCTCCAGGCCAAAATTGCTTACCCCTTCATATTGGCTCCAAGGAGGCTTTGACGTAGCCATTTCTAAGACGGTGCATCCAAGACTCCATACATCAACAGCAAGGTTGCAGCCACTAGTGTGCTTTATTACCTGAGCCAATTATGAAGAGATGATTTTACATGTTACAGTATAAGTATTGACAATGGAGGTGCACAGCACACAAATCGTCAAAATGCCTAAAGCATATTCTAACCTCAGGTGCCATCCAGTAAGGGCTTCCTTTGAATGATAATGGGCAGGATTGCCCAGTGATCTGCAAATTTGTAATTGAACAATTAAAGACCCAGCTCCATGAATGCAGCTCAACTTTGATGGCAAAGCTTATATGGTTTTCCAGGTACCAAATGCAAATCTTAATGGATCAAATCCTACTTAATCCTTCCAAAAATAAGGAATGAAGTGTAATGCCACAAAGCATAAAACTAGAACATTTTTTATCCATTCCGACAGTGCTAGTCTAATTAGAAGATTAGATGCCACATGATATTTCCAATTATTTACGACCTTCATAGCAATTGGCATCATCTTACTAAATAATGCAGTTAAAAGCCTATGCTTAAACTTACGTGCTTGGCCATTCCGAAGTCTGCCAACTTTATGCGCCCATTTGGATCAACGAGAATATTTGCCCCTTTAATATCTCTGCAAAAGTGCAGATGTTGTCAGGTTATCAGTGCATACAGGTCAAGGAAAGGGTGATATCACAAAAATAATCCAACTAAAGAAATTGGTGTACCTATGCACAGTGTTTTTAGCATGTAAAAACGCAAGCCCCGATAAAATTTGCTGAGTGTAACTACGGATTGCTGTTTCTCCAAATGGACCATAGTCTTGTAAAAGCTTATAAATGGACCCACCAGATACATATTCCAAGTAGATATATAGTTTATCAGTAACCTGATTGAGGAAAACAAGTCAGAAGAAGAGCAAGCTAAAAGATTATTGGAACTTATGAACGGAAACACGTATATAACTCGAATGAAAAGCCCTATAGTTTTTACCTTCTACTCCTTAATCTAATGACTAAGCTTTGGAGTTAGCTATTACAAAAATAGAATAAGAAACCAATACTCTGGAACAATTTGAAGTCTGTTAACCTTACTAACAGTGTTGGCACTGTGACATGTCCAACAACAACAACATACCCAGTGTATTCTCACAATTGGGGTCCGGGGAGGGTAGGATGTACCCAGACCTTACCCCTACCTTTGTGGGGTAGGGAGGCTGTTTCCGATAGACCCTCGGCTCGAGAGAAAAAAAGGATTTGAAGCATGATATCAAGAAGAATATGGCAACAAAGTAGCAAGATAAAAGCAAAAGAAGAAACAGATAGTAGTACACCTCAAAGAAAAGAATCTACGCGATTACTAACTAATACTACGAATAAGGAGAATCACGGTGACATGTTCCTCACCAGAAATTAAAATATAAAGCTAATAGTGTTGGCACTATGACATGTTCCTCACCAGAAATTAAAATAAAAACTCTAATTGGAACATCTAGAAATCAATTAACTTTTGAAAACTGACCATCTCTGAGCCATAATACTGGACAATATTTGGATGTCTTAATCGGCTCAACAATGCAATCTCCTGCAAATTACATGAATAGGAGACCATAGTCAAATATGAGCACATCAGGAATACAAAACTCCAGGCTGTCCAAGAAAATAAGACCTAGCAGACTGCTACTTATATGGTAAACCTACCTGTGCCAACTGCTTTGCACTTTCTTTCGACTTTGCATCATCTGAAAATAGGGTCACCTCCTTCATTGCACACATTTCTCCACTATCACTGTAAGCACACACATGGCTAAGCATTAATTTTCCCCCTTTTTTCTGGGATAAGATGGCCAAGCATTAAACTAGGACATCAGCAATCAATCTTTGACAAGGCAATATGTAAAGATTGAGTTTCTTGTTCACTTGAAAAGGCCCCACACAATGAAATAGGAAACAAAAGAAAATCAAGTGCTGACCGTATTAATATACCTATTAAAACCAACATAAACATGCCCAAATGTGCCTCTACCAAGCAACTTCCCCTTTTTCCAGCGAGAGCCAGGGCTAGAAAGATTCTCTGCTCTACCAGGGCTTCGTGGCACTGAGGGAGATGTTGCAACTGAATTGGAATGAGAAAAGGGTGAAGAGTTAGAAATTGTTAAGGGAGGACGAGGCAAAGGATGACTTTCTGGTTTTGCATCATCAGGCCAACTATTCTGCAGTTCAGATGCTCCACCTCCAGCCCTAGGATGAATAGGTGTGACAGCGCCACTGTGAATTCTTGAGCTAGGTCCAGGACTTGTCATCCTGGGACTAGGAATTGGAGAGTACTCTGGGCTCCCTCTACTAGGCTGCCAAAACAATTGTCCTACCATATCTCCTCCCATGGAATTATGCCCAGAATTCTGACCAGACCCTGGGCTTGAACAATGGCCAGATCCAAGTAAAGGAAGATCCGGGTAAGTCTTCCCTGCCCAAAAAGTAGAACTACTAACTTGCTCGCAGGCAGCAGCTCTCATTGGACTTCTAGAAGGACTTGATATAGAACTATCAGGAGCACTGCAGAGGGCACCATAAGAAGGGATTTGTATACTGGGCAAGTGGCTATTTAAGGGTCGTCTCTTAGGAGATTGAGAAGAGACACGTCCACTTGGAGAAAGATTAACTGGTCCAGTTGCCTCTTTTGTGCTTATTTGTCCAACAGCAGATTGATCCTTAACAGCCAATCTTTGAAACCAAAAAAGAAAAATAAATTATGTCAACCAGGTTGGTATAGTTAGCAAAAGAAAGCGCAAACTAACAAGAGAAATGAATTGTTTCAAATAAGAAAAGAAATTAAATACTTTAGCAGTCAAAAGAATACATTTTTTAATACACTTCATTTAAGTGACCTTCAGCATTTGCTTACCTTGGAGGGCTACCCAAGGCAGTCCGGTTACCAGTTTCATAATCAAATGCTAGTGGACTACGTTGGCGTGAATCAGTAGGATCATCACTCTCAATAGAGCACTCACTTGAAATTGATGCAAAGACAAGCTCTCCATCGGCATCTGCAGGGTCCAGTCTGTGCCTGATGCATGCAGGCTTTGGGAGAGGCAGAAACAGGGATGGCCTTGTGCCCTTCTCTACTCTGGGTTTTGCTGATTGACTGATTCCAGAGTCTGTCCGGACTACACTTGCTGGTGGCAAACCTGGAAGTGGAAGTGGTTGGGCTGGAGCTCTTTCAGCAAAGCTTTGACATCTCGCGACATGCTTGGAAGGTGACGACGACCTTGACTGTGCTTGGGACTGAGAACCCTTCTCAGAAGCAATGTCACTGATGTGTCTTCGAGATCCTCCTGATTTACTCGGAGACTTAGCTTCAGCTGGACTCTTAAACTTGCGTTGCAATGCATCAATAAAACTCTCTTTGGTCGCTTTCTTCTTTGCTTCCTTCGAAGATGACTTTCCCCACCATGAAGGCATATTTTCCAGTGCTAAAAGATATACGAAACCAATAAACAATCCACTAAAACAAATTCTTTCAACAAGCTAGACTTACTATATGACAACACATATGCGAAGCAGAGGAGAGAGAAAGATGACATCATGAGAACTGGAGCAATAGTTGAAGTGATCTGTCACTATATGTAAGTTATGATCTCCTATTTTTTTTTCAATAGAAACTTCTGAAGATAATATTTTCTCAAAGATATTCCCAAACAGAGACTCCTAACAAGTTATTAGAAACCAAAGGAGCAGTTATAAATGATAGAATCAGTCAACTAGAGCCTAAGTTGCTTGGACCCAGGTGCGGGTGTCTGATACGGGTGTGGATCTAGAGGTTAATTTAAGATTTGGGGGTACGGATCCAATTACGGATACGGGTGCGGGGATTCGGCTACAACAATTTAAATAGCTAAAAATAGAGTTATAAAAATATGTTTAAATTATGAGACATTATGTGAAAAACATACAAGGTATTTCACGGAGAAAATATTGATCAAGAGGAGAATCCCAGAAGGAGATAAAATGAAAAGGACAGACATAGAAATTTCTATATACAAGGTGTTCCATTTTCTTCAATTTCACTTTTGTTTTGATTAATTTGTCCAGAGTTTCTCCGTTGATTTTGGTCAAAGTATCCAGAATCGGTTGACCATATCCGGTAAGGATCCCACACCCATGTCGTGTCGACACGGTGCGGCACCAAAAGTGAAGAGTCCGAGCAACTTAGATTAGAGCAGCCACCATTGTAATACAACCGTGAAAATCCAATTAAGTCACTTTCCTGACAAAGGATAACATGGAGAATCAAGTAGTGCCAAGTCATTAAGATTCTGGATTAGCATAGCTAAAACGAGACGACCACAACTTGTTTCACCTCCCTATTGTCTAGGTTAGATGATTGTTTCATCACAATTTAATGTTTAGAAGAGTTTGAATTGTAACACCTTAACTTTGCACCTTATCAGTGTATTTACTTTTTCCAGGTAACTTAGCACCTTTATTCTGTCAGCATAAAAAAATTCCTTTTACGGAAGGAAGTTTCTAAAATTCCATTAGAGTAAGTTGCGCGGACTCTTCACTTTCGTTGCCGCACCCGTGTCGGATTCTCCAAAAATGCACTACTTTTGGAGTATCCGACACGCACTATTTTTGAAGAGTCCGTGCAACACATTAGACATCTTTCTCTAAAGAAAAATCTATTAGAAACAAAATAGAAAGTGTATTTAAGATAGACCCCAATGAACCAGTTTAGTGAAACAACTTCCTTCCACCACCAATCTCGCAAACGAGGAATCAAGAATTTACTTCTTTCCCACAAGACCCCAAAATGCACTCATACATCTTTGGAGAAAAAGATTCAAAAATTAGACCACTCCACCTGCTTCTACTCCAATTTTTCTGATTTTTCCACTTTAAAGATCTACAATTGCCAGACTTTTTTTTTTAATAACTGTGGTGTTGGAGCCAACTTGCGCGCACCCCGATTATTCCACCGAGTACCTTCTACCAAAGTTGCTCGCACTATGGTGCTGGTATCCGATAAGGGTGCGGATCTAAAGGCCATGTTTTTATCATATAAATTTTAGGATTCGGGGCTACGTCCGAGTGCAGATACGCATGTTGGGATACAGCCAATAAATGTATATTATGACATATAAGGTATATATCTCGATTAATTAAAGCTATTGAACTAAACTAATAAAATTTAATTCTTTATAAACACCTAGATTTTATTCCTAAGATATCTCGTGTAATAACAAAAGATTCTCATACTTTATATAACTAGATATATACGACATAAACCCAAAAATCAAACTAAATACCCAATCAATCTATATTTCCTGGTCATAGCTATAGTCAAAGCAGTGAAGCACCCAAGGTAAGTTGACCTAATCCGGTGTGGATCACACATCCATGTCGTGCCGACACGGGTGCGGCTAGGAATTTGAAGATTCCAAGCAACATAATCTGTTACCTCCCACCAGCACAGGTACCAGGTAACCCTACTCACCAAGACTTAAGCACATGGGAAGAAATCACCTAGTTGTTTTTTTTTTTGGTGTCTGTTGGGATTTAAACATTGATCTCTATGGTCTGCACCCCCTTCATTGACCAATAGGTTACACCTTTGGGTGCCTACAGTCATCGGACTTGAGAACTTTCAACTCACCCACAACAAAAGGTTCATGAGATAAACTTGAGTAGACCTTTCCTACCCAATGATGATTGTAGCGCCCCCCCCCCCCTCCCCCCCTCTTCCCTCCCTATTGGAACTTATAAACGCTTTGATGCAATTATCGAGCGTAAGATTTTACCCCTAAAAAAATCCATTAGAGAATTTCCAAGATAATTTTGGATATCTATATTTCAACACTGAAAAATGTCAAGACTTGGAGCAGGGAGGACCAAGTCTTCTTGATATAACTAGTAGAGTACTCTTCCATGTTTCTGCTTTCTTTTCTTTTTCTTTGGTCTTTAGAAATGGCACCAAAAGTTTTAACTTTTTTTTTTAATAACAACGTCCTAACAGCTTGAGCACACCTCAACTAATCCTTCAAGTATCTATTACCTCCCACCAGCACATATACCGCCTAACTCTGTCCACATTGGCCTATGAACATATGTCTCTTAATTCTTCCAGCCAACGCGTACGCGGCGACAAAAATATTAAATATTTTCATTTTCACTCTTCTTTCCATCTTTCACTTGCCTCTATTTCCTTGCATGCCAAAAAAAAAAAAAAAAAAAAAAGGGAAGTGAAGTGATCCTACTGATCTCAAATCATTTCATTCATACTTCAATTTTCGATATTGAATCCTAAAAACACAACATTTCCGCACAGATCTAAAACACTACAAATACACCAGGTAATTACACCACAGATTAAAACATCACAACAACCAGAAATTTTACTAAAAGTAAAGCAATATTACCATAAAAACTCACCTTTAAACTGCTTAATTATCACATCGCAAGCATAAAACAATCTCACTTCAGATTTAACCTATGAAATCAACTCACACAAAACCCTAGAAATGTCACTCTCTCTCTCTCTCTATCTCTGAGATTTTAACAGAGAGACAGAGAGAGATATGAAGTAAGTTGAGTTTGATAAATAAAGGTTAGAAGAGATCGCGTAAAAATGGGAGTGGGGAAGCTAAGTATGAAGATAGGGGAGTTACACAGTTGTTGTCTGAGAGCCTCTTTCATGTGCTTATGCCCAGTAAACACTTTATAAGTTCAAAAAAAAATATTATTCTTTTAGATAAACTAAGTTAAATGGGTTTAATTATTTTTTTGAGCTTATTTTAAGCACAAAATGACTTTAAGCTGGTCAGTCAAACACTCAAAAAAACTGAAAACAGCTTATAAGTAACTTATAAGCCAATCCAAACGGGCTCTGAATGGTGAAATGAATTTAGTACCTTCTTTTCGGTTTGATTTTTATATGACCAATTTTTACTAGAAATGACGTTGTAAGAAATACTATTAGTAGGCTTTTGACGATGAATACCAAATATTTGGAATTTTGAAGTTGAAGTTAGCCCTACCTCTGGAGATAGAGAGGTTGTTTGTAATAGATTCTCTGTTACATCCGGCATCTTCGCATATTCGAAAAATTTGAAGTAACTTGACTTGAAATGAATAAGGCCATATTTGGACCCTACTTGGTATGAATGCGTTGGTGTGGAATTGCGAAAGGAGGCCAAGGGCAAAATTGGAATTTTGGAAACTTGCCTCATGAATTACGAAATGTAGCCTGTTGGACTCAAAAAAAAAAAATGAGGCCCAAAGGGAAGGCCCAACCGGCCAACATGGCCAAGTCCATGGATTCATTAATTTCCATGTGACAATTACAAAATGGATTATATTATATAAGTCATACTTATCCTATAGAAGGTTCAAGAAAACAAAAGAAATTGAGAGGAAAAGAAGAAGAAGAGGGTTTCGGGTAAGGGAGAAAGAAAGGAAAGAAAGAAAAGAAAAAATTCTAGTCCTTCAATCTTGAACAACAAAAATTGAAATTGTTGTGTAATACTACTAAGTGCAAGATTCTCTACAAGGTGGTATAATTACTTTGGCAAGAAAATAGCTTGGGTGACAAGTGAAGGAGTTGAGAAAAGGTAAGAATTCTACCATTTTTATATCATGAAATATATGTTGTAGTGTGTGGGAATGAATGAAAAGCATGAAAATTTTGTGTGTTGGATGAAGTGCATGTGGCCGTGGGTGTGCATATGTTGCATGTATATGATGAGTTGATTTTTTGTTGAAATCTAGTCATTGTTATGGTAGAAATTGTATTAGAAATGAAAGTCGAACGAATTGGTGTAAGTTGGAAATTTTAGTGTGTGGCCGTGTGGTGCTATGTCTAGGAGGGAAGGTGAATTAAATTTCACTAGTATGTTAATTGTGATATTGTGAAACGAATGGAAGAATAATGGCTCTTGTTATTATGCAAAAATGGTTGTTAAAGGAAATTATGCAACTTAATTATGGTTTGTGTAAATGTAGAAATGAAAGTATTAAGAGGCAAATTATGGTTGTCATTGATGTAGTTGAAAGATAGACACATATCATGAACATGTTGCTAAAAGATTGGAAGTTGTGGGTGAAATATGCCCTTAGTAGGAAACTTGTATATTGTGTATACTTTATGAATATTCGGTGAAAACGATATGATATGCCTCCGAAGTATGTTGTAATGACCTTGATAAGTGACGAATATGAAAATGGTAAGATTAGTTTGGAAATGTAAGGTCAGAATGAAAGATGTTACGCTATGTCGGAAAGATGGCTAGTTACGCCATATTGTGTGTTGTGTGATGCTTGTTGTTGTTGTGAATGTTGTTGTTGGGTTGCTGTGTTGATACTTTAAGCCGAGCTAAGTCTCGGGGATGTTATGTTTATAGGGGAGGTGCTGCCGAAATTTCGGTAGGCAAATCCTAAATCAAAATTGGGACTTCAAGCCTTATGAATAGTAACTGGTAAATGTGACCATTTGTAGGTTTTTGACGAAACGGGATTTGAGCCTTGGCGATCGTAAAAGGCAAGAAAGGTATGTAAAGCTGTCCCTTTTCCTTCCTTTGGCATGTCTTAGTTGTGCTAGGTCTTGATTTGAGCCTCCGGGATCATTCCGTTCATAGGAATCCGAGTTAGATTTTTGGCACTATTCATTCAGTAGAATTGAGCCTTAAAGAGCACACTTGTTGGAAAAAGGGTTAAACCTCCATAACTTGCATAAATGTAACCCGATCGCCCCGAAACTTTCACGGATGACTTCACTAGACCTAATGCACGAAATTTTTGTGCGTCACCCCGACTTGACCCGAGGTGGGCCAATAAGGCCCGAGACCTCTCGTATTGCTCCATTTGACCTAGTTCTGTACGGTTGTTAGTCTTTCATGCTGAATTGGATTCATTGAAACTTTGTTGTGGGTTGCTAATGATTTCAACCAGGAATTATTATTTAAACTTACTAATTGTCGGTCTCAAGCTAAAGGGAATATGAATTAGACTTCACAACCACTCCAAAGGGGGTGCGATATTTTATTATTTAGACTGTTCAAAACCACTCCGAAGGGGGTGCGATATTTTATTATCTAGCCTTTTCCAAAACCACTCCGAAGGGGGTGCGATGGCCTCAGTTCATGTCTGAGCGAGCTATGGCCTCAGCTTATGTCCGAGTGAGCGATGGCCTCAGCTGATCACTGAGTGAGCTATGGCCTCGGCTTATGCCTGAGCGAGCTATGGCCTCAGCTTATGTCTGAGTATGCTAATTTCAAAAAAAAAAAAAACCACTCCGAAAGGGGTGCGAGTTTTTGCCACTGCTTTTCATCTACGATCTATTTTAATTTATATATTATATTATATTATTATTATGCCGGAAGCGGCTGCCCGATGGGGCTATTATATTATTATTACGCCGGAAGCGGCTGCCCGATGGGGCTACTATAGTATATTATTGAGCCGGAAGCGGCACGTACGTTACGTCGTATTATTTTCTTGAAAGAAAGTGTTAGACTACATTGCTTATTTGAATATGTTGGATGGATTGTGTTAATTACTTAAGGACTGTTGAGACCTTGCGTACACGTTTCTGCTTCTATCAGCGAAGACTGCAGATATTGGGCTGGTTACGACCACTTCTTCCCTAAACTATGTGCTAGTTATGATTTATTATCGATTTACATACTCAGTACATATCTCGTACTGACCCCCTTTTTACGGGGGCTGCGTTTCATGCCACGCAGGTCCAGGGACGCGACCCGGCGATCCAGCTATTTAGGGGGAGACAGCTTTGGGAAGTCAGACAGCTCCACTAGTTCCGGAGGCTGTTCTTATTTCGGTATAATTTTGTATATATGTCTTGTAAGTCATACTCTTTAGGAGTCTGCGAACAGCGTGGGTGTCATGAGTACTGTTTGGTTTTGTCGGTCGTCATTTTGTCGTACAGAATTGGTGTAAGGTTTTTTTGCTCGCCTGGCCCTATGTCAGGCGCATGTATGTATGCATGTGTGTAACACGCCTTGAGACGTTCTGAATAACGTGTTGACTTTGGTATCGCGTTTACAACTTTCAAAAAAAAAAAAAAAACGCCATATTGTGGATTAAGTGACGTAAGTTGGGACATCGGGCAGGGTAAGCTCGATCGCTTGTCATGGCCCTAGTTCGGGTCGTGACATTCTCGTCTCAAGTAAAACATATCAAAACAGTTTTAAAAAAGAAAATACGGTTATGTCGAATAGGATAGCAATACATAGCATTCAAGAAAGGAAAAGTAACAACATCGAAATAATGTGATAACCGAACTACAAGAAACAACATGTAGTAACAGAAATCGAGAAACCAGAAATTATGAGAGCAATGTTATACTACTGTTAAGAAAGGAGAAACAAAAACGACAAATACGGTGCACTAAAATGTTTATTTGTATTTGATGTTCATATTAAATCAAATAGTAAAAAGGAGAAGCCCGGTGCACTAAGCTTCCGCTATGTGCGGGGTCCGGGGAAGGGCCGCACCACAAAGGTCTGTTGTATGCAGCCTTATCCTGCATTTCTACAAGATGTTGTTTCCACGGCTTGAACCTGTGATATTTTTAAAAAAATCATATATTAAAATGAAGATTATGTATTGAAATACATGTTTTATATAGAAATTAAGTCGGGATGAATTTTTATTCAAAAAGGAAGAATATGGTATCTAATAATTTGTCAATTCTTATAAGAGTATATAGTATTATAGTTCATGTTAGGTATTTGGTGTGAATGGGAAATGAAAGTTCTATTTCGTTTCCTTTTTCGAAAAGACAATTTTTGCAGGCATGTCTTTTCAGAAAAGACACACTTATTTCCTTAACAGACACCTGTTGTCGGCTATAAATATCTAGCCATCCCTTCAGATTTTTATGAAAATTTTGATTATCTTCCGCCTTCTTTCTGCACTTCAAATATATTATGTGTGATTTGCTACCGTCTTTTGTATTCGCCGTTCAACCGGGTTTGAGGTACCCCTACACTGGTGAGTTAATTCGTTCCTGAGAGGATATATTGCATAATCTCGGTTACTCGAGAGGAATAATTTCCTTAAGGAAACACTGTGAATTCAGTGGGGTCGAATTTATTTTCCTTTTTTTTCAGATTCTGTTTTAGATTGTTTCCTCTCTTTTTCAGATTATTATCCGAATACAGATGAACAACAGTTCATATGCTCATACTTTTAACCGGTATGAGGAGAAAATATTTCTACACTTTGTATCCCTTTATATGAATTCAATTCGTATAATATGTAAGAACTTAAGTGAACCACTTATACACATAATATAGAGTTGAAAATAAAATTCACTCCTTATTAATTTCAGTTGCTCGATAAAATAAAATGCTAAGATTAAAAAAATATGATAAAGAGAAGAGCTCGTTCTAAATGAACGAGAGAGACTAATTATTGTGAACGAAACGTAAATTATATTTACAATCAAGAAATAATGAGAATAGATTCATGTGTGAATGCTCCTTTTGTTGTTTTCTTAAATTTCTATATTAGCAAGTTGCTTTATTAAGGGTAGGCTGAAGATTTAACAGTGATCTAACGTTCCGAAGACTATTTTGGCTTTTTCTTCTTTGCTTTTCTTGGAATGTATATTTATAGCTGTGAGTGAATATTGTGATAATCTTTGATGTTGATATGGATAACAAAGAGCACCTTAGTATTTGAAAATGACAGGTGACTTTGAAAAAAAATGCATTTATAGATATATATGTGTATATATATATACAGTATTTTCTGGTTAACAAATGTCCACTCCACGAATGCAACCACGAGATTTGCTGTTCCCATTCAAGCCGAGGAGAGAATATTGACTTGCTCTCCTTGTTTAGCTTAACATACAATTGATAGGGTCAACCAATCAAATTATTAAGAATGAGGTTACAAGCAACATTATTTATCTCTTGTTAATCCTTGATAATGGGTGTGTATGGAAATGACGTTGTAAAAATAACAAAACGGATATTAAATTGAAATAATTGAGAATAAAATTAAAAGAGAAAATCTTATTGAGTTGCCCGAATACAAGTGAAGAACACTACACTTGATGAACATGCAATTAACAGAGAATATATGAAAATAGTATGAGATCAGGTGTATTCAGATGTCTATAATAGTAGGGGAAGTCGGGGAGTTTATAGGATAAGCTAGTGGTAACATGGAAGTCTCGCATGTTTCAGTTGTTACATGGCTAAGATCGTATGCATTAAATGAGATTAAATAAAATTTCAAATATCTCGAAATATGATCGTTGTTTGAGCTATCTCCTGTCCAAGTACTATGTTTCTTCCCGGATGGTTCGCCCCCAATCGTTGTTGTTTTGTGCAAATGAGGCGGATCAGGGAGCTGATTCTCAAATGGGTCAAATGGGTCTTTGGTCTGACCGACGTTAACTAGCTTGATTGTTGACTATAGTCCTCTCTATGTTTGTCATGTGTCTGGTCAAATAGTCTTTGCTTATCACCAATATAGATAGTTCCCCCAACCACCATTATCCCATCCCACTTTTCGAATATGTCTTAGGAGTTGCCCAGGAAGTGAAAGTATTTAGGCGAGAATATGAACGTTATCATCGTGAACCTTGAACCTAAACTGACAACATCTTTTCAACTTTGTGTCAGAAACATGAGATGGTTATAACTGAAAGTGGTGGTTGTGGTTGGTTGGTGATGGTAGGTGGTGTCGATGGTTAGCGATGAAAGTAGACATACTATTAGTGACATGTCATCTTAATCAGTAAGATCTATTCATACCGATTACATGGTTGTAAAGAAAAAGAACGCACTTAGTTATTGAAATCTAAGTAATTAAGATGGAAATCTAAAAAAAAATACACTTAACGATTGATATCAGAATGACTAAGATTTAGACTTGCATTAAGTGTGACCAAATGAGACTTGGTATAAGTAAGATGCTACAAATTCAGAAATTTATGTAAGATTGGCATTTCATCACTACTCCATCCACTCATTTTCCAGCATTCTTTTCAATTTGTTAAACCAATTTGGCAATTATCAGCTATACAAAGTTAGGCGATTTACTGTTAACAACCAACCGTTGTCACCCACCATCCTCAGTCACAACTACCACGACCACACCTATCAATCACCACAATCATTGATCACCATTATTAGCCATTATTTACAATCATTGTTGTCGGTCGCAATTACCACAACAATCGAACCACCATCAGACATCATTATATACCCTCAACCTTCTCTAGTAATCAACACCACATTATTTTTTTATTATTATCTTCCACAGTTATCAGTTGTCATTACTTATTGTCACCAGCCACCACTATTAACAAACTATTTTTAGTCACCATCATTATTCATTACTACGTATTCTCAACCACTAAACATTCGTCAACATTACCAATTTACCACCAATTATGACCCCACCAGACAACCACAACCACTATTGTTGGTTATGAACACCACCTACCATCTTTTGGTTACATAATTAGTTTTATGACTTTATTACATTAAACTCCTAATTCGATAACTATTCGTGAAACTAACCACACATTTTGAGCCTTAAACCTAACGCTAATATAGGAAATATCACTTATTTTTGCAAGCTACTTTAATAAATAGTTCAGGTGTGTACCCGATTATATTCTACCAGAATTGTCAATTTTACCGTAACTCTTGATTCTTCATCCAGGTTGAAAGACGACATATATATTTCTCGGTCTCCGAAATCATTCAAGGAGCATCATGGCTTTTCCAACCAAACTAGAATTAGAGGGTGTTTGTCTCAGCTTATAAGTTGGTCAAACTAGCCCTATAAGTACTTTTCGACTTAACTACGCGTTTGGTAGCACTAGAACTTCTTATAAGTCAAGTGCTTATAAGCCTAAATTATTCAAAAGCCATATAAGTTGATTACCCCTAACTCATGATTTACAGCTTATGCACTTTTAGTTTGACAAAAAAAATTACAATTTTATTCTCAATGTCTCTCGTACTCTCTGAAATAGCCTTGCTAAAACATATTAAGTTTTAATTATCTATCTATTCTACTTCTGTCATTCGTCCCTTTCTATATAAAAATTATTCAAACTTATATTTTCTATAAATAACTTTAAGAACATTTCAGTCATTTTATACCATAAAAAGTGTCTATCAACCTTTTCTACCAAACACACTTACTGCTTATTGTTAGTTTCAACACTTCTATCTAAACATGTAACTACTTATTTATAAGATTATTTTCATTACCTAATTATTTTTCTAACACTTGATGCTTATCAACTACTATTAATCAACTAATTCTAACAATCTTAATTTATACAATTAATTGAATAAAAAACTAACCCTCCATCGACACCCTTCCGGAAGATACAGAGAAGAAAAGAGAACAGAAAATGGCAAAACAGGAACTAAGCGGGGTTTGTGTGTCATGGCTAATACAAGCAATAGGACAAAAACAGAGATGATAACTTGTTCATTTAACCCTAAAATCTCCATAAATCATTTCACTGCCAAATTTTGGTTGGATGAATAATTGTTTGTCTTGTGGAAATTGAGATCTATCCTTCTAATAACAAATAAAGCAACAGAATCTCATATTAAGAACAACCTGTCAGCTTGATGAATCATGAACATCTATACTAGGAACACTTAAACATGTTGGATTATCTCACCTCCACATGGACTAGTCCCATCAATTAACTAAACAAATAAAAAAATAGACATAAATGTTGGACTTATGAGATCTGGATGATGGAAGATTCTCCTATTTATTAATCGTATTCCTTTTTATAGATCTCTTACTTGTTTGGAAGTAATAATGATAAACATTTTAAGAAAACTGTACATTTCATAAATAAACTTCCATACACAAGGATGATAGTTGCATATTTGAAGCTTTAAAATACAAGTAACCGCGACTAAAATATGTGTCATCCTCGAATGAGCATCAAACCTATGGCTGTAACAATAAGCGTAGACGGAACTCCAAATATGAGATGACTCCAGAATGAGAGATTATAGCCAAAGTGTTGAGCCCGACGAGCCTGCTCACATACTATTAAGTTTGCCGCTGAGCCTAAGAGTGAAAGGTTCCCCGCCACGGTGCTGACCCATGCTAAGATGAGCCATGCCTTTTGCTCACTATCAGGAGATATTGCAGCTGCTGAAGCAGCAACTCGTCCTCCGAGCAGCAAGACTGAGGCCAAATAAACATGTAACTAAAATTAATATTTAACTTATATACACTGACAGTGCATACACTATCATTGTAATTTAACCTTGATCAAGACATTAGATATGATTCTGATCAATGGCATATCACCATTGAACTACAAGAACTAGGGAATTGTAATGCAACAAAAAGGAGTTGATAATACCATGTTAACTCAAACCGTGTAGTTACAAAGAAAGCTAAGAGAAAATCTTTAGGCAAGCAACGAACGGATATTAGTGATGATATATTGGTGTCCTGTCGTCAAACACTCGCAGGGGTGCTCAACTTCTTGTACAGTCAGACCTCTCTATAACAGTCATATTTATTGTGGAACTCAAGTCTTTCATGTTATGTTGTATTATAAGTTCTCCGTAACAACATTTCGCTATAGCAGTCAATATATATCTGGACAAACGATACCGTTATAGAGAGGTATGACTGTATATTTGTAAATGCTTGAGGAAGCAACAGAAAGTTCTAGATCTCCTTCTACAGCACTGAAGTTGAAATTTATCTTCTTTGGAACTAAGATGCAGTTTGTTTCCTTCATCATCTATATTTTCTTTTTCACTTAAAACAAGCAAATAGAAAAATAATTCTTTGAATTAGGAAAGACAGTATGATTTTGCTACACATTTAGACAAGGACAAAAGTTGACTTTTGGATGGGGGGTTAATATTTGGTAGGGTTCTCAACTAAATTAGCGTCGAAAAGATCAGAAACAGAGATTTTTAGACTGCACAAAGGCAAGAAATTATTTTCCAGGATAATTTTGTAGCATCAGCACAAAGTTACTCAAATTTCATACGTATTTATTTTTAGACTGAACATTAAGGTATATATCAGCTTGCAACAGACCATGACAAAAGTTCCGTAGAAAGTTGTTATTTTTATTCATTATTTCTCTCTTTACACTCCTTATGGGTTCTAATCTGTTTCTTTTTCCCCTTGCCCTCCCTTTTAGATTTCTAATAGCAGCACAATACTCCTATATACTTTCTTGTCTTGTAACTTTTGAATTCCAAGAGAACTTTCTGAACAAATAGATTTCTGCTTATGGACAATGGGTCGAAGAAAATGTCACCCCAATAACCCATTAGCTACTTGTCTATATATTCTTTTACGACATATGTCGGCAAACAACTGTATCTTCGAAAGCATATAGTGAATGAAGAAATGAAATGCGAGCATATGAAGTAGAAAAAAAGTAGGGTTGATTTTGGGATAAGGGCTCAAAGAGTGCAGAGACACGCACCAGTAGGCACATTTGAAGCCACATTTGATAGGACCAATATGACCATAGCAAGAACTGCTATTCCTGCAGCATGATCTATCTTGGAATATGGCTCCATAAAATCCCAAAGAGCACTTGGAATCCCAGTTTTGTTAAAGCCGTCAACCGTGATGAACATACCACAAAAGAATATCAAAAGCGAATAGGAAACCTGTACAGTCCAAAGAGCAGAATAAATAAGCTTTGCTTTGGCCAGTTTGTGTCCAGGAATTACATCAACACTTAACAGATGACTATTAAATTTTCTATAAGACCTGAAGAGGGGAGAAAACAAGGAACTTTTTAATTTTTGGCCCTTCGACCAAAATTAATTATGGGCGCTAGCCAAAATATACAACACATATACACTGGTTATGTAAATGAGATGTATGTATATTCATGTATACAATATGTATATTATATGTATATTTATACTTAATACACATTACATATACATTTTCCGGCTATTAGTTTTTAGAGCAGTCCAAAAAGGTAATTATCCCAAAAAAGAAATCTGCTACCTTTTCTAAGCTTGGCCTGGCATCTTTGAAATCAAGAACCACGAGAGCTAGCGCTGCAGTGATAGCAGTCCATGACATATTCAGGCCCATTAGCAAAGCTATTAACATTCCAATGGTAACAAGATAAACACATATTTTCCACAACATATTTTTCCATACTTTTGGAAAGTTCTCCTTTTCGTCATAAGACGTGAAGTTTTCATCTTCATATTCATTAACAGATGAAACTCTTTTTGAAGACACAATATTCTCCTCTCTTTTCTGTATTGATCCATCATTTAGTCCTTCTTTTGAGGCACTTGAATTCCTAGATGAATCGAATCCTCCGCTAGAGACTTTTTGTATTTCACTTTCTCCAACATTGGCACGATTTCTAAGTGTATCAGCATGATTTGTGTGACCATTGGCACTAGGAGAGCTGCTGATAGCAATTGAATCCAATGTATTGTTTAATTCTTGAGAATTCAAGGAACTAAGATGTGACATTGTCGCTGGAGAAAAACGATGGGAAACTACTTCTTCTTCAGGAACTACTTCAGCAGTTGCATCTTCGACATCCTTCTGTACAGACAACAACTTCCAATACATACAAAGCAGCAAAAGAGAATTAATGACTACACCAACAAGCATTGCAGGAAGAATTCGAAATAAAAACTTCCTGAAAGATATCTTGCTTTGTACTGCTATGACTAAGTTCTGTGGATTCCCAATTGGCGTGGCAGAAGATCCAATATTTGCACTTGAAACAAGAGCTAATAGGAAAGGATGCGGTGGGAGATTTTGTTGCCTAGCTATTTTCAATACGAACTCGGTTAAAACAACACAAGTAGTATCGTTGGTAAAAAGGGCACTTGAAATGGCTGAAACCAAGCAGATTCGACAAAGTAAATCCCTGGCTCCTTGGCTCTTCCATGCCAGTAATTTACCTAAGTATTTAAACATGTCTGCTTTTTCTAGATAAACACTAACAACCATAGTCCCGAAGAGAAGGCCTAAAATGGGAAGATCGATAGCAGCATATGCTTGATCCGGAGTTAAGACTCGAAAAAGAACCATGAGCATAGCCCCAAGAAGAGATCCTGCAGTTCTTCCAATAGGCATGAAAGGGACAGCAGGGAAAACTGCCAGTACCCAAAAGACAGCAAAGGCAATTGAACCAAGAACCACTTTAACAGTTGGTGCCATAGCCATTTTTTGTACCTAAGTGAAGTCCAAGTCTTCTCTGGGTGTTATACTATTCTGATTGTTAGAACATTGGCAGGTAGAAGCAGCGATTTTACTAGGAAATGAATGTCCCTGAAACAAATATTAGAAAAATGAAAACACTAGCCATAAGAAACAGAATAAGATGACATGATAAGAAACAAACAAATTTTGAAGTAGTCTGTTACTGTAGCAAACAAGAAAAAGACACAGTCAAGATGAATTTCTGAACTAACTTGAATTTGGTAAAATCTTCAAATTTGAGAAACAAGAATTAAGCATATTCCATTAACACATCTTCTGAAGAGAAATAGGCAATCTGCAGAAAGCAATGACTATTTTCACTGGTATACAGTTCCAAGATGCAAGTGAGTTCTTTCTATAAGTTGCAGAAACCCAGAGGCGGAGCTAGAATTTTGAGGTTATGGGGTTACGAATTCTAGAAAAAACAGCATATCGGTTCACAAAAAATTATCAGAACCCACTAGCGTCCTCTATAGCTCCGGTAACACATCAAGATTAAATGAATCACCAAATAAAATTCCAGGCTAGATTAGTAGCTAAAGGATTCCTTCAAGATCATTGAGTCAAATCCCATTACAGATAAGGAAATGCATTCTTGCCAACACCCAAACTACTTAACAATCACATCCTTACGGTATTTTCACACCATCAAAATACAAAACAATAAATCAATCTTGATTTTGTGGGGTGTCTCCTTGGAAGTTGGATATTTGTTGTAAAAGGTAGAAATTCCTAAACAGACACTCGAAAAGGGTAAGTTCAGTTTCTTTCATAGCTCAAAAGGACCTGAAGATCTATATTTGTATAACAAGAATTGGGAAACTACGACCTAAGCAAGAAGGGGTCAAACTTAAAGAACATCAGAAAAATGAGTACTCCATAAAACGAAAGGACTAGAGAACTAACCTGGAGCAGATAAAAAGCAATGGTACTTTACACTGAAATCAAGCCCAAAAAAGATAGTGGGATGGGAAAGGGTAGTTTGGCATTAATTGGATGGGAAGATTAGCAAACATAATGAAAAGGAAACTGTACTTGCTCTTTTAGGTAAAGAACATTAGTTCTCTATTCCTTTAGTTCACCGTTTGTCAGCAAGTAAAATACAAACCGACCCCACGTCACAATATCACATGCTTACTCATTACTCATTACTATATTTACTCATTAATAATCAATCTGTCCATAGAAATGTATTTTCTGCTAAGCAATTTGTTTCAAGATTCTGCAGTAGATTTCCAGGTAGTGGTAGGGGAAGGTGCCAACAGCCTTTTTTTTTTTTTTTTTTTTATAACTATTTGATTTCCAGAACTTACTCTAATTAATCCAACCTCACATAGAGCCCACAACGAGAAAATGTTTTCTATTAAAAAGATTTCATATCAAGAATCAAGAGTCTGTTTGGATTAGCTAATATACATTGCTCATAAGCAAGTGTAATAATCACTTTTAAATGTTGAATTTATAAGTAAGTACTTACATTTTTGGATAGAGATGCAAGTGCATTTGGTAAAAAACGTCTACTGTAATTATTTAATTTTTTTTATCTGAAATAACTAAATAAGGAACGACGACATGGATTATAGAGGAAGTTAGGTATTTTATTTTGAAAAATGAATAGTTAAAAACTTGACCAGACTAAAAGTATTCATAAAATCTTTAAGTCGTGTTATTAAATGTATGATTAATTAAATATATTAACAAAACGTCAATAGCTAATAAGCTACCTAAACACTCTCTAAATTATTGATTGGTAATAAAAATTGACATGAATTAGTTAACGAGTTTTTATTTGGGTTATCATGTCTCCCTGATTACGACATCTCATAGTAATACGTAATGTTTCTTGTCTTGTTTGCTTATTTTAACTTATCCCCAAATCCACGATGCCATCACACCACGTCCAAATAAGCAAAAGAAAATAGAAGAAGAAAAAGAAAAGGAAATTATGTTGCTACCTAAGGTCGTCCTCATGTTCTAGATTTTTCCTTTTATTCTATTAATACTACTTAACCTTTGAAAACTAGGGTTAGGTGACAGCGACGAAACTCCACTGTTTCACATCCCGTCACCACCTCCATTAACACCACTGTCCATACACCTCATCACCATCTTCTTTTCCACACCAAAAACCAGTGACCAAAATACCACCCTACCCCTATTTTTCCGTCCAAACACCAACCTCCCAATGAACCGCCACTAAAACACCTAAAACAGTCACCAAAATCATTAGCAATAAACCCCTTTCTGATGAGTTCCAATGAAGTTTTTTGAGTTGGGTTTTCAGTTTCTTTTTCTCTCAACGGATACAAGATAAGCAAGTACTGTCCACGCGCCGTCCCTATGGACCCGCCGGACGCAACCGGAAAGGCGCGTCTGGACCTCGAAGCTGCCCCTCATCAAGGGGCGAGCCCTACTACTGAAACAATTTCACCAAAAATCTCATATGCGGCTACAATCAGTTCACCCCACTCGACAACCATGGATGCTCAACAACTCAAGGAATCAGTCATAGCTATGCATACTACTCACAATGGTGCTCCAGCTGTGATGTTTACGGCTTCTGAATATTACGGAATCATGGCCAATGAGTGTAGATTAACCATGGTGGGCAGGTTCCTTAAACCTAGGCCCCAAATTGATAAACTTCGCTCAAAATTCAAGGAATTAATCAAAACTAAGGGGACAACTACGATTGGGGTTTATGATAACTTCAATGTTTTTCTTGATTTTACTAACGAGGAGGACTTAAATGTCGTTTGGTACAGAAGGGTGATTGAAATCGAGGGACAACAAATGTGGCTACAAAAATGGTCACCGAATTTCAAACCCGAGGAAGATTTGCCTATTGCTCCAGTATGGGTTCTTCTCCCTAAACTCCCCTTCCACTTACACACTTGGCATTACCTTAAGCAAATTGTTAGCTCTGTTGGTACTCCGCTGGAAATGGATATGGCTACTAAAGGTAGAACTAGGCCAAGCATGGCCAAAGTGAGAGTAGAAATAGACCTTCTCAAGCCTCAACCTGAGGCTGTTTACATTGGTTTGGTTCATGAAAACGCTCCACAATCTGGTTATATGCAAAAATTGGAATATGAAGGGATCCCTAAGTATTGCAGACATTGTCGAAAATTAGGGCATATGATGGCTGATTGCAGAGTATTAGAAAAGAAAAAGGTTGCTGAAAAACAAAAAGTTGATATGCAAACTATGGATACTGAAAATGGGGTCAATATTACTAATGACAAAGGTGATGAACTTGCTAAGGCCATGGAGGAAATAACTAGTAGCAGCAATAGTGCTGGGAATGTTGAACTCAAGAAGAATCAAGTGAATGTGGATATTATGAAGAACACAGTGAATGGTGTAGATAAGAAAGATCATCCAAGCATTGAGTTCCAAACTAATCGAGTGGCTGAAACTAATATTAAGGATAGGACCAACACCAACAAGAAAAAATCCAACAAAAAAAAGAAGCTTCCCAAAAAGAATCCAAAGTGTTTCTCAAGCCCAACATTGTTCAACAGGTTGGTAAATATAGGAACAAGAAAATCTTTACTAAACCTGTCCTGAAGAAAAAAAATCATGAGGATACTACAACTGATCCTATAAATCCAAATAATGACAAGGATGATGCTACTTCCAGTATTCCCGTTAATCCAAATGATGACAAAATGAAGGAACCAAATGAAGGTAGTAAAGAAGAAGTGGATCAAAATGGCTTAGATCAACAGGACGATAAGCAGGATGATGATACAATCAATATCAGCAATGGTAATACATGTAGCTCTTCTAATGATAAACATCAGGTACCTGCTAACAAAAAGGATAGTATCAACCAGAGTGTGGATTCACAAACACACGTGGATAATACTATGGAGAAGCCTGATAGCCTTCCCTCTGTGATCAAGAATATGCCAGGATTGGATTATATCGAGGTTACATCCCCAAATAGAGTAGTCGTGGTTATACCTGAAGAGCAACTACGACAACAGCAAAATATGGAAGATACTATTGATTTCTCTCCTGTTAACAACAAAAAAAGCCGGAACAAGAAGGGAGGTAAGAAAAAGAAAGAAAACAACACCAATGCTGTTAAAGCAAAGGAAACAAAGAATAACTCTGTCTAATTTCCATGATTAATACAATCTTTTGGAACATTAGAGGAGTAAGGACCAAAAAAGCCAATCACAGGCTTAAGAATCTTATCAAAATTCATAAAGTTGATTTTGTTGCTATTCTAGAACCATTCTTGAATATGAACAAAATTGAGAAATATATGAAATACTTTGGTTTTCAACATAATCTCTCCAATTTGAATGGCCAAATTTGGCTTTTTTGGGCTGGAAATTACAACACCTCTGTTATTGACAACACTGATCAACAGATCACTATCAAGATGCACAGCTCCAACACTGGCAAGGATATCTTCTTTACTGCAGTATATGCTAAATGCACTGCATTGGAAAGGAAAGATCTTTGGGAGGATTTGGAAAGAGTTCACCATCTTATTCAGGGGCCATGGTGTATTAGTGGAGACTTTAATGTCATCCTAGATCCTGATGAGAAACTTGGAGGAAGACCTCATAGAATGTATAAGAGTTTAGATTTTAGTAGTTGAATGGATGTTTGTGAGGTCTCAGACTTGGGCTTCATTGGTCCCAAATTCACTTCGTGCAATAATAGGACACCAAGAAAGAGAATTTGGAAGAGACTTGACAGAGTTTTCATCAACGACGAGTGGGCTACCTTATTTCAAACTAATACTGTCAGACACCTTTCTAGAGCCGGGTCCGATCATAAACCTCTCTTACTTAAGTGTCATGACAGTTCCCAGAGAGGTGTCAAATACTTTAAATTCTTGGATTTTTGGGTTGATCAACCTTCTTTCATGCAACTGGTGAAGAATAGTTGGAACACTAACATCACAGGAAATGCTCAATGGATCCTACAGCAGAAACTTAAGCTCCTCAGCAAGAAACTCAGCCACTGGTCTAAGAATGTGGTGGGTAATGTTTATGATCATGTGAATGAATGGGAGATCAAAATGCACGACTTGGAAGAAGTTGATCTACTAAATAGCAGTGACATGAGCAGGGAAGATCTTAATAAAGGGCAAGCAGAATACATTAGATGGATGAACCTTCAAGATAATATGTTGAAACAAAAAGCGCAAACAAGATGGTTTGAAGAGGGAGATTCCAACACTAAGTACTTCCATAGTGTCATCAGACAAAGAAGAAACAGAATTCAACTCCACAGAATAAAAAATCACAGAAACAGATGGGTCCAAGGAAATGACAAGATTGCAAAAGCTGCAATCCATCACTTTGGAAAACTCTTTAACACTCCTCATGATTTTAATGATTTTAACATTTTGGATTATATTAACCCTTGTATTACAGATGAAGACAACAACAAACTTATTGCAATCCCTAATGTTGATGAGGTTAAAGATGCAGTTTTCAGTATGAGTGCTTCCAGTGCAGTAGGGCCCGATGGCTACTCAGGTATGTTTTTTCACAAATGTTGGGATATTATCCAAGATGATATCAAGAACTATGTTCAGGAATTCTTTAGAGGGAAGAAACTCACTAAATTTTATTCTCACTCTTGCCTGATTCTTATCCCTAAAACGAATTCTCCCTCTAATTTCTCTGAACTTAGGCCTATTAGCTTGAGTAATTTCACCTGTAAAATCATTTCCAAAATTCTTTCTAATAGGCTTAACCCTCTATTGGGAAGATTAATTTCTGAAAATCAAAGTGGCTTTATTAAAGGTAGATTAATTACTGAAAATGTTCTTCTTGCTCAAGAAATTGTTCAAAGCATTAAGCAATACAACAAAGGTGGGAATTTGATTATGAAACTTGACATGGCCAAGGCATATGATAAAATGTCTTGGAAATTTTTAATGTGTGTTATGAAAAAGTTTGGATTTTCTGGTATCTGGCTTGACATGATTTGGAGAATTATTGTCATTGTCTGGTATTCTATTCTCGTTAATGGCACCAGAGTTGGGTTTTTTAGTTCCTCTCATGGCCTAAAACAAGGTGATCCCCTTTCCCCATCTTTATTCATTATTGGATCTGAATTGTTGTCTAGAATGCTAAACTATCTCAACTTCAATGAATCACAATGGTCCTATCATTAACCATCTAGCTTATGCTGATGACATAGTGATATTCAGTGGGGGCAACAATAAGTCCATCAAGCTCATTAAGTATCAGATTAGGAGACATGAAAAAGCTTCTGGGCAGAAAGTGAATAATGATAAGAGTTTTTTCATTACTGCTCCTAATACTGCCCCCTATAGAATCAATAGAATGAGAAGGATGACTGGCTTCATGGATAAAAGTTTTCCTTTCACTTACTTGGGTTGTCCAATATATAGTGGCAGGAAAAATATTAGTTACTTTGATGGCATGCTTGCCAAAATTGTTAAGAAGCTTAATGGATGGCAAAGTAATATGCTTTCTTATGGGGGAAAGATCACCCTCATTAAGCATGTCCTTCAATCCATACCTATTTTCACTCTGTCTGCTCTCAATCCTCCCAAGGGCATCATTGATCTCATGGAGAAACATTTTGCTAATTTCCTTTGGGGAACTAGTGATGGCAAGAAAAAATACCACTGGAGTAAGTGGGAAAATCTTTGTATTCCAAAAGATGAAGGTGGCATTGGTTTGAGAAGCATGAATGACATTAGTAATTTCTTGATCCATAAGAGATGGTGGAGGTTCAGGACTCAACCATCTTTGTGGGCAGAATTTTTAACCAAGAAGTACTGCAAAAGGTCACATCCTGTGGGCAAAGTTCCCATATCTGCTGACTCTCATACTTGGAAAAGTTTGATGAAAATCAAAGCACAAGCAGAACCTCATATCATCTGGAAAGTTCAAGCAGGAAACTCCAGCTTCTGGTGGGACAACTGGACAGGTATAGGGGCCTTGGCCAAGCTATGCCAAGGCCCAGGTAAGTCTCCTAAAATTCTTATCAATTCCTTTATTGATGATAATTCTTGGAATATTGACAAATTAAACACTGTTATACCCAATCAGATTGTGAATTGGATTTCCAATATTGTAATTGGTAATAACAGTGAACCGGATTACCCCATATGGAATCACTCTAACAATGGGATTTTCACAAATGATTCTGCCTGGCAAATTGTTAGAAATCATAGGCCAAAAAATAATTTCCTTAACAAGCTTTGGCATAACAGAGTTCCTTTTAAAATTTCCTTTTTGGCATGGAGGATATTTAAAAGGAGGTTGCCTTTTAATGATATTATTATCAGATTTAATATTAACTCACAAACTGATTGTTTTTGTTGCAGGATTACACAAAATGATACTATGCATCATGTTTTTGGAGAAGGAGATGCAGCAAGATACATGTGGAATAATATGGGAAACCCCCTTGGAATACAACATGCAAATCAGCCCATTGTCAACATCTTCAACAATTGGTGGAGTAGAAAATCTGAAAATAATGTTCACAAGATTCTACTAAAGATCACTCCTAACTTCATTTGCTGGGAATTATGGAAGCAGTGGTGTGCTTGCAAACATGGTGGCCAAAGACACTTCCTTTATAGCGGGATGTTTTATCAAGCTTTTGGTCATATCAAAGTTGCTTTGACCAAGTATTTTCAGAAGTTGCAAGATATCAACCACTGGCCTACTTTTTGTCTTATAATAGAGAAACTTAGGCCAATGCATATGGTGAAGCAAGTTACTTGGATTTGTCCTCAACCTGGAAGCATCAAGATCAATACAAATGGTAGTTACTTACATAAGAGTGGCAGGGCAGGCATTGGTGGAATTGTAAGAAATAGTCAGGGTGAACTGATTATGGCATTTTCCATTTCTGTCAACTGTTGTAATAGCAATATGGCGGAGGCTTTAGCAGCAGAGTTTGGGGTAAAATGGTGCTATCAACATGGATACACGAATTTTACCCTTGAACTAGATTCTAAGGTCATAGCTACTATGTTGGATAACAACCTTGTCACTAACATGAAGCTAAAACAAGTTCTGGACACCATCCGAAGTATCAAGAACAGAGTTGGGATTCAAGTGAGCCATTGCTTCAGAGAAGGGAACCACGTTGCAGATCTTTTAGCAAAATTTGCTTCCACATCTACTCAGAATCTCCTCACTCAGTCTCTCCTTCATTTGCCTAGACAAGCAAGAGGCTCTTTTCAGTTAGATAAGTGGCTACTGCCCAGTCTTAGGTGTAAATATGACAAAGCCAATTTTTTTGTTAGCTAAATTGGTTTGATTAGTGATATACCAGAAGGCGCTCTAATATATTGTTTTGTAAGCCTTCTGGTCTCCTTGGGGTGATTTAATCACCTTTGGCTGTGTTGTATTGAGGTCAGGTCTAGCCCCCCTCTGCTCTTTTTTGCTAATACAACACGACTCAGAGCTTATCTGGGTAATTGATAAAAAAAAAATAAAAAAATATTAATACTACTTTCTTAATCGAACGTCAAGAAAACTGACCTACAATTTTTTTTATATGACTGTACACAAGGTTTCGCGTCTCGTGGTGATCAGGGACTGAGCCCTGATGACCACCCCAGGCCTTAATAGAAACGTGAGCTACGATTAAAATAAATTATATACTGATAACCGTAAAATAATATTTTACTATCAAGCGATTAAAATGATAACTTTGAACAACTGTTTATTATAGATGAAATTAGTATCATGGAAATTTTGTTCCTGTTTGGCCATAATTTTTTTCAAAATATTTTGTAAAACATTGTTTGGTTATAAAAAGTGACCAGTTTTTTAAGATAATTTTTTCTAATTTCAAAAAGTAGTTTAGATCCCACTAGAACAGAGAAATTGTTTACTTTTTTAAAAAGAATAAATCGAAAACATTGTTTGTTCATGGAATTTGAGCAGTTTTTGAAATTTTTTCCAAGAAAAATATTCTAGTTTCAAGAAGGGGGGTTGGGGGTGGGGGGGGGTAAAGTTTTTCTTCCACTCATAAAACTTAAACCTTTTTTTCAAGTAAAATGCATGTTCAGACATGACATCAACTTTCAAAAACTCTTATTTTCAAGTTTCAACCAAATCTATATCCAAACGCTAGCTTAGACTACTTTTCAAGTTTTCCGCTCACAAAACTTCAACTTCTTTTCAAGTCAAATACATATTCAAACATAATTTCAACTTTCAGAAATTATTTTTCATCTCATCTTCAAAAACTCTTTTTTTTTTTTCAAATTTTAATCAAATCTATATCCAAACGCTAGCTAAGATGTCATGCTAAATAATGGTGCAAAAAGTATGGTAATCTAAGTTAGCTGTTCCTTGTATTTTTTTTTTCTTTTCGTAAAGAAAAGGAAGTCATGGTGGGTTAGAAGCTTCATTAGATTAGAAGAATATAATCATAAAATGATATTAAACGATAAATCAAAGAATAACCTCGTGACATATCCATGTTAGCTTTTTGGAAATTATTATGATAATGAATTATTGAGAACTTAAAAAACATTAGTACTTATAAAAGAAAAATAACAAATTGTCGGTTGAGACTTGAATGTCAAGTCAGATGTACGAGACCTTAAATTAGGGTAGTTGAACACGAGGGATGACTAATAGGTCCACCTCCAGTTTTTGCAAGACCGTTTATTTTTGCTGAAAAATTAATTATTACTCGTATGTTGCTTTCTAAAAACAAAGCTCTAATTGAAAGGTTGTGAACTTGTGATCTACAAAAATACTTCTAATAAACACAACATCAATCCATTCAAACTCATATTCAAATGCCCAATGTTTCTCCAAAAAAGTAAAAGAAAACATAAATCAAACCAAAAGCAAAACTTTTTGAAACTCATCATCAATGAGTGTATATATTGAATACATCATCAAGCGTTACGGTGAAATGAATATAATTTATCCAGTATTAATAAAAAGTTGCGTTCAAGCTTTGAAAATGAAAAAAATCATGACAGAAAGTATTTCTCCTTCAGTGATCTTATGTGGCGCGAATAGGATTAGCTAATCGAGCTCTAAAGAAGTGAATATCAAGTAAGAAACCAAAAAATATAAATTTTAGAATTTCAATAAACTTTACCGTAAGTACTAAGAAAGTATACAAGAGAAATTAAAGAAACATTTTTCTAGATAACGTTAGGCCGCGTAGCGAGTAGCGACACTTCAGCGAAATTCCATCATCATTCATCACACCAATACATGTCTCACACTATTGCATAGTAAGAGAAAAAGGATACATCAGTATAGGCAACAGTTAATATAAATTAATAATTTGAAATGTTAAATATCTTTTTTTGTGTTTCTAATTCTTTTGGTGCAGAGAGTTCCCAAAAAATTATTGTTTTGTGATAAAGTCGAAATTTAGATTGAACTCATGAGATTTAGGATAGAAAAAGGAAGAAGTTCCAAGAAGAGTAGCCAGGGTTGCAGAGACAGTCGGGAGGTTTGCCTAAAAGTAGCCACTCTTAAAAATGCGCAATAGTTCATTAATCAAGCATTCTTGCACTGAAAATGAACGAGACTACTTTATTTGTTTCGATTAAGATTAAGACGTCTGAATCTGAATACACATCTGAATATTAAGATGTGCATTAAGATTTAGGGGTCCAAGTCTGAATACACATCTGAAATATTAAGATGTTGTCTCTAAATCTGAACACTAAATGATTAAGATTGTTTGTTTTCGATATCTAAATGTAGATAATTTATCATTTTAAACATATTCATTATAATATTCAAATAAAATTAGGAATTAAACATTATATCAATAATATATTACAAAAATCTCATTACAACAGAATAAATATTTTTTGATAGAAAATAATATTTCGAAGATATAAATGTATTTATCTTTGACAAATATTTTGAACGATCTGAAATCAGTATAAAAAATTATTCTAACAAGGTAACATGATATTTTAAATGCTGAGAACTAATTTTTCTTGAGAAATTGCCTGCATATGCTTTCACCCTTTAAAAAAAAAATTGAAATTGCATATGCATTCATTATCGGTTTTAACCTGGAACTGCATATGCATTCATAATCCTTTTTAAATTGCATATGCAATTATCCCTCTAAAAACACCTTTTGATAATTGTGGACATACATATTTATATAAGAAGCTTACACGAACACCAAGTCTTACATGGGCGAACTATAAATATTATTCATATAAGATTTATATGTATTCTTGAGATTTTACATGCCTCTGTTTTTTCCAATCCCATTTTAATTTAATGTAGATTTACCAGTACGTAGTATAAATAAATTAAACCTTCTTTTGTAGAAATATTCATGTTCTTCTAGTGCTTAATAATCATCAAGTGGGTAAAGATTTTAGAACCTTACCAGTTTAAGAGGAAAATAAATTGGTTGTCGATGCATAGTTGGAGAGGGAAGAGTGAAATTGTTTTTTTGCACAAAGGAAGGATACTAGCGTGAAAGTTTGGCTGGAAAAAAAATATATTTTAAGAGTCTGGATGGTATTAAGACTTTATTACAAATCTGATTCATTCAGACCTATTCAGTCTCATTAAGGGCTTTTAAAAGAGACAAAACAAATGTACTTAATGGACTGAATCTGGATAATTAAGATTCAGACCCAAAAAACAAACATACTTAATGACTAAGATCTGAATGATTAAGATTCAGACCTCCATTAAGCGCCAACAAATGAGGCCTAAACGTTATGTCAAAACTGCAAAACCGTAGAATGTAATAATTCAGTAGGAGTTGTGCTTTATAGATATATAATCCAACCTACTGACAACACATGCTATATGCTATATCCTATATCAGACATACAAGAGGGCTAAAAATGGTAAAATTGATAAATATGGGTCGGATATTTGACCCAACTACATTGCTAATAAAACTGATAATTCATTGAAATGGGCTAAGGTGCGAGGCCCATTTCTGCCAATTCTGATGGCCCAACACTTTCTTGCAGCCCGTATTACAGGAATATCCCAAAATATAAAGGGACAAAGACATGAATGGCCATCGGGATGAAACTATTGACACTGAATGGCCCAAGAAGCTTAAAAGATATTTTTAGCCTTTTCAAACTAATTTCATTTCGTAGCCTTTTTTTCAATTAATTTCAGCATATGTATAGAAACTGTATCAATGTTGTATAGAATATGTATCACTAATGTATATGTATAGAAAATATATCATACGTATAGAAATTGTATCATTATTGTATAGTATATGTATCCTTACAGTATATATATATATATAAAATGTATAATTTGTGTATAATAAATATATAATCAACGTATAATCAATGTAAAGTGTATAAATGTATTCACACTAATTATAGACATATTATACACTGTTTACACATAGGCAGGGATTATCGGAGAAAAAAGGAGACCGACGGAAAAGTTTTTCTTGCTACATTTGTACCAACCGACAATTGCGACACGGTCGTACTAGGAGAAGATACATTGTCCCCTCTGCCGGCGCGGGTTCCAGTAAAATCAATAACAAAAAGGTGATTGAATTTTTTCTCATCATACAAGCCATATATACAACACAGAGTACATGAAATTCAATTAGAAATTTGACACTCATGACTCATGAGTAAATAGAGGCAACAATAGGAGAACAAAAACAAACCAAAAAAAAAAAAAAAAACTTTCCTCCACGCCTAAACCCACAAACAAAAGTCGAGTTCTTGGTTCGTGCTCGTGATACTGATAATCTACTCGCGAAATTTTAGAAAAGTGGGAGAGAGTATGTGGAGTGAAATTTTAGATTTTGGTTAAATTTGTCTTTATTTTGAGCCTAATGGCTATTTCGGGTCATTTGCTTAAAATGGGGTCTTTTTGGGTCAAGTACACAACATATAAAAATATGTAAAACTTACACAAATAACTACCTTTTAACAGCTTCTAACAAGCTATAGCTATAAGTTGAAGATTTACAATTCGTAGTTGCTTTTGACTGTATATCAGTTGTATCTCACATTTTTGAAATACAGTGAAATATAGCGAAATACAGTGAAATACAGCGTGGCTGTTGAATAAAAAAAGGCTATATTTATGGCAATAAAAATCTTTTTCAAATTATATGGTAATTTATATTAATGGTTCCATGATTCATGCAAACCTCATGAGGTTCCATTACAGCTAACGTCTCTCTATCAAAATCACTCTGTTCAAAAAAAAAAATCTGATTTTTGTTGTATTTCGTGTTTTTGAAATACACGAAAATAGAAAATTTGGCAGAGTAAACATAGGCTGTATTTATGGAACATATTATCTTCTTTCATTTTAAATGGTAAGTCAAATTAAATCAACCATGTATCACGCAACGGCTGAAGTTCCATAACAACCCACGTTTCTCTCTCCAAATTGCTCCATTCCAAACTTTTAGAAATACTTCCAAATACAGAAAAAATTTACACTCGAATACAATGAAATATGGTTGATTGTTTAAGAAATATAAAATTGTAGTATGCGTATATACAATGGAATACAATGAAATGTATCAGAAAGTGTGTCGTAAATTAGAAATACATTGAAATATAGCGAAATATACTGAAACAGTACACTAAAATATACTGAAACAGTACATTGAAATATAGCGAAATATACAGAAATATACTGAAACACCACAACCACAAACTCTACCGAACCACCACAACAACTGGAAAAACCCTCCTCCTTCCTCCGCCGCCTTTCTTCCGATCCACCATTCTGCTTCACTCCAAAAACCCTACCGAACCACCACAACAAATTGGAAAAAACCTCCTCCTTCCTCCGCCGCCTTTCTTCGATCCACCACTATCCTCCTTCACTCCAAAAACAATACTGAACCACCACCACAAAACCATTAATACATGAAGCATATGGAGTTCAGATCTGAAGAGCTAGAACCTTAAGGGTTTTTTTTTCGAGTTTGGAGATGGAGATGGTAGTAATAGTGATGGTGGTGGTGACGGCTCCGGTGAAACCCACTGCTTCCTCTTTTTCCACAATTAAAATACTTCTAAGATTCACCAATTTTGTTGTATAAATCTGCTATACTATCTGCGTCGGAGTTCAGATCTGAAGAACTAGAAGCTTAGGCTTTTTTTCGATTTTGGAGATGGAGACGGTAGTAAAAGTGGTGGTGGTGGTGGTGATGTTGACAACGACGTGAGTGGTGTAGATAGAGAAAGGAAGGAGGGGTACGTGAGGGGAAGGAGAAGAGAGGCTGGAGATAGAGAAAGGGAGGGAGAGAGGCGGCAGTGAGGGGAAGGGGAGAGAGGAGAGAGATTTTTTTTTAGGGTTTGAAGAAGATGATAAATCTTACATGTGTAGTGAGGAAGAATAGAGAGGTACATGTATTTCAAAAGTTACTAAACCAGTTATGAAATGTAATTTTGAAAAAATAAAGCTACAAAAATTAAATAAAAAATAAGGTAGTTATTATTCATAAATAAGTCTTAGAGGTAGCTATGACAGGTAAATTTTTCTAAAAATATTCACATATTGTTAACAGATAAATGCAGTAAACATTCCCTAGTAGTTTAACTAAGAGTTCTATAGCAAAACAATTTCCTATATATAAGAAATTTTCATAGATTCCTACTTTTTAGCTAAAGCAACTTCCTATGTATAGAGAAAACTATGTTCCTACTTTTTTGCTAACTAGTTATATGTTATTACCGGTCAATCTCAATCATAATAAAAGAATGTTAAAAAATATTATTTATAATTATGGCTATATGCTGTAAGATATTTTAAAAGTTAGTCTCTTGTTGAAAAATCTGTCAATAAAAAAATTGTCTAATTAAAATACTTCAATTCCCGGATTTATATAATTAACACTAACTAATTCGGAATTAACACTAGTTGATTGAACGACATATTAATCAAAATTTTCAAGATCAAACACTCTAATATTAATTTTTTTTTTATATAGTTTGACATCTTTCTATATTTAGTAACAATTTGACTTTAAACTTCTTATTTTACTCTTAAGGATATGATTTAGAGTCGCAAAAAAATTATATGTAGGACTTTAAAATTAATTAAAATTAACATCTTTCCTCATTGGAAAGATGTAAGAACTAATATTTAGGACTTTAAAATTAACTAAAATTTTACTTTTTAAATCTTTCCTTATTTGAATTATATTGAAAGTTCTAATCCTTAAAATCAATTAACAGTATTCTTTATCAAACTAACTATTTATCCATTACAACTTTTCACCTCATGTGTACAAGAAAAAAAAAATCAAAGGGTCTTAAGCTGAGTTACGTTAGATAAAAAAAAAATTATATTCCGGAAAAAAGATAATATAAAAGCACAACCTAATTCAAATTATTTCACTTAATCGAGTGTTCTTATTATTCACTCTTTTGAATTTCTTAGCCTCTGTAGTTAAATCTACACTACTCCTTCCGTCCCTGGTGTTTGACTGAGCATATAGTTTAGGAGAAAAAATATTTTGAATTTAAATCCTCTCATTTGTAAAATGAGAGTTTAAAATTAAATTAATTTTGAACAAATAAAGATGTCTTCTTATTTAGACTGACTAAAAAAAAAAGAATGTCATATCATTATAAACGTGAAATCTCAATAGGAATGTTGATTGACTTTGGTAAAACCTGAAAAAGAATTCTCGTTGGAACATGTCTCTGTAGATAGAGTGGACTGAGGAAAGAAAAGGAAGTAAAATTACAATTTTAAAAATAGAACGTTAAGAACTTTGGTAAAACTATTTTGGGAGGGAAGCACAATCGTCCATTTTTTTTAACTATATAGAAGAGCCACTTGACCCAACTTTTTCGTCATCCGTTCCAATAAAAATAATAAAAGTGTGGCCCATACTTTTCACCAACTAACATTTATTTTAAAATAGAAGAGTCACTTGGCCCAACTTTTTCGTAGTCCGTTCCAATAAAAAAAGAAGTGTGGCCTCATACTTTTCACCAATCTAACATTTAATTTAAAATAGAAGAGCCACTTGACTCAACTTTTTCATTGTCCGTTCCAATAAAAAAAAGTATGGTCCCGTACTTTTCACCGACCAACATTTAAAATAGAAGAGCCACTTGGCCCAACTTTTCCGTTGTCCGTTCCAATAAAAAAAAAATATGGCCCCATACTTTTCACCAACCAAAATTTTAAAAAAAAAAAGTGTGCGTTTCATACTAAACACCAATCAATATTAAAAAAAAAAATGTAATCCACCATCTCCAAACTCACGGAAAAAAAAAAGTGAACCCCATATTAATAAAATCAAGCAATATTAAAAAAAAAAAAAAAAAGTGAATCCCATATTAAAAAATCAAACAATACTCATGTAATTTCCAAAGTATCTCATTAAATCAATAATGATGGATTCATTACCACATGCGTATCGACCCATTAGTGGGAGCAAATGAAATTATTGTACAAAAACATACTTAAAATATTTATATATTAAAATAAGATAGAATTTAATTACTTTTCTATTTTTTCCTTACTCTAATAAATGTGAAAAAAGATTAATGTCGTAAAAGAAAAAATAATATTAAATGGAGATCAAATAATAAATAAGGTAAATTAGTCAAATTATAATTATAATTGACATTTCCTTAAAAAAAACATGCAAAAGACAACATGACAAGTAAAATGAGCTAAACCAAGAATATTCACCAAAAATTAAAAAATAATAGTTCTTCGTTTAAATAGAAAGTCAAATTTCTACTTTGTTTCATTTTAAACATGTAAAATTAATATAATAATTTGAATTAGAATTATCCAAATCAAAATTTGATAAAAAAAATAATAGGTATTGTTTAGGCCCAATCTACATACATTAACAATAGAATATTTTACACCTTTAAATTAATCGAATCAAAACTCAAAGTATCAATTGATGCTTAAATATTGCTATTGTTTTATCTCAAAGAGAGAAAATAGTTTCCTTTTAAATAATTCTTCTCTTTTAAAAAGTATTAATAAATTTTTGTCAACTTTGTATTCGTAGCAAACGCTAATATAATAAAATTTTGGGTACGGAGCACAAACTACAATATTATATTAATCGTGTTTTGAACATAATATATGTATTACTTTATTACTATAGAGAAGAGTCGGTTTATAGAGGCAAGATCGTCGTCCGTGTTCGGTCCCACTTTTTAATTCAAGGGCAAAAAAATCCTTTGTGGTCCCACCCATTTTTTTATTTAAGGACAAAAAAATGACATTTTATACTTTATATTACCAACTCTTCAAAAAAGTAGATAGAAATACATTATTATATTTCTATTTTTCTACTATATAGAAGCATCGGTTTACCCATGCTTCGTCGTCAGTCACTCTTAAAAAAAAAGGTGGACCCCATACTTAAAACGTCAAGCATTGTTTTTTAAAAGCGGACCCCACCCTCTCCAAACTCATGAAAAAAAAAGTGAAATCCATATTAAAAAAAAAAAATGTCAAAAAAAAAACATGCACCCCATATATTAAAAAATCAAACAATATTCATGTAATTCCCAAAGTATCCCCATCAAGTCAATAATAGTGGATTCATTACCACATGCGTATTAATCCATTAGTGGGAGCAAATAAAATTATTGCACAGCAAAAAACATAGACCCCATATTATTACTTTTCTTCAAAATATTTAATTGTTGTATTTGCTATTCCGCCATGTCATTTATTTGTTATGTTTACTCAAATAAATATACTTAAAATATTTATATTTTAAAATAAGATAGAATTTAATTACTTTTTTATTTTTATTCTTACTCTAATAAATGTGAAAAGAGATTAATATCAAATGAAGATCAAATAATGAATAAGGTAAATTAGTCAAATTATAATTCTAATTCACGTTTCCTTAAAAAAATCATGTAAAAGACAACATGACAAGTAAAATGAGCTAAACCGAGAATATTTAACAAAAATTAAAAAATAACATTTCTTCGTTTAAATATAAAATCAATTTCTACTTTGTTTTGTTTTAAACATGTAAAATTAATTTAATAATTTGAATTAGAATTGTCCAAATCAAAATTTGATAAAAAAATAATAAGTAGTATTTTACACCTTTAAATTAATCGAATTAAAATTGAAAATATCAACTGATGCTTAAATAATACTATTGTTGATTAAGAAAACTAAACTTAGATTGAAAGTATATTAAGAACAATCTATATTAGACTACTATGATTTAGTTTCTGTAGGATTAGAGTCTTAGTAATCTTGATCAAAAAAGTATTAGAGCCTAGTAACATGAGTTACGTTCCGAGTAGAATTAGAGCTTCCTGTAAGTTAACTTCCTAGTCTACCACAATTTTGATCCTAACACGTACCATTGCAACTATATCCTTTCCGTATATGTTCTTGTATAAATTAATATTACGATTAAGGGTATAAAAGTCGTTCAATATTTAATGAATATTTTAGTCAATCAATATTTATATTCATGCTTTTAAAATATTATAGATAGATAATCTTCCAACACGATTACATCTCATTTCAATACCATAACTTCTTCATCCTTATTAAATGCATATAAAAAGTATACAAAACATTAATATTTATAAAAAGCGAAACTTGATCTTATTTATATTGTATAAATGTATGACAAGTAATACTTTAAGCATATGCATACACATGAATGTATTCTTTTTTGTTATATAAATATCATATAAGTAGTAGTTGAAATTAAATTTATATCAGAAATCAACTTATACAAAATATATATCATGAATATGTGAATTCTTCTGTAATTTATACATTTTATTATACCAATAATAATTTTTTATATACCTCGTATAATTTTTGTTATAAATTTTAGTAAACCTTGTATACATTTCATATACCACGTATAATTTATTATACCTTGTAGGATAAATTTTTATACCTAGCTCGTATAATTTTGTGTGCTTCAAATAATATTGATATATGTAGTTATACCCCATATAATAATTGTCTTTCGAAATATGTTATTTTTTAATAAATATATTTGTAAGACTTTTTAATAAATATTTTCATGTAGGTCCATCTATTTTTTTCTAAACAAATTCATGCCCAAATTCATGAAAACTCTAACCCCCTGTTTGGATGGTGGTTTCCCGTGGTTCATTAATGTATGGTTTTCTATGAAATCACGTTTATTTCTATTGTTCTTAAAATTATGTGGTATGGTGTTGTAAACCCGTGGTTCATCCCATGGTTATATAACCATGAAAAATCCCAATTTTTATAACCACGGATTTGATGGTTTTTCCGCGGTTACGTATTTCATTTCTCCATTATACCCCACCTTTCACCCCACCCCACCCCGCCCTACCACACACCCCCGCCCTACCACCCAACCCCACCCTCAACTACCCCATTCCTCTACCACCCACCCCCACTACCCCAACCACCACCCATTACCTCTCACCACCGCCCAACCCCACCCCACAACCACTCACCCCACCCTACCACCCACTAACCCCACCCTCATCCCACAACCACCCACCTCACACCACCCAACCCTCCACCACCCCACTACCCCTCACCACCACCCAACCCCACCCCCACCCCTACCACCCACTCACCCCGACCCTACAACCCACTCACCTCGACCTTACAACCCACTACCTACTTATTTTTTAAAGTTCCTATTTTATTCTTTACCTGAGTTTTATTAATATATATAAACTAATTTTTAATTAAGAGTTAAGGATATTTTAGTAAACTTACAAGTTACAAGTTATAATACAATATCATACAGTCAAACCAAACAATACAAATATTATTAAACCACAACAAACGATACAGTCTATCCAAACATTATGTTCATTAATACAATACAATACAACACCATACTATACTATAGCATACTGTACATTAATGAACCACGGGAAAAAACCATTCAAACAAAGGGTAAACAGCCAATACCAAAAACTGAAAATGAATAAGAAGACGTAGTAGCAGTTGAGGAGTATATAAGAAATAGAAGTGAGAAATTTGATGTTTATCGGTTAAAGAATAGAGATAAATTATGTAATAGAGATGGATTTATCCCCAAAAGTAGGGAGATAAACAATACTAATAAATAATGAGTAAGTATTATTGAATCCCTAATTTAGAGGGATTCTGTTTCGTATACAGTCAAACCTCTCTATAATGGCAGCGTTTGTCCAAAAATTTCATGGCTACTATAGTGAGGTGCTGCTGTGTATATATACTGACATTTGATTTTTAGATTTCATTTAACTATTATAGTATAAACAAAACTAAAAATACTTGTTAATTTTAAAATACCAATTGATTTTCATATTTCATTAATTAAAATTTGAAAAGACTAATAAATTACTAAGAAATCCATAACTATTTATACCATACCGATGAAGAATTAATTAAAATCTAAGGAACGTATGCATTTAACTTTTCAAGTTTGATGTAAGAATGCTAAAATTATAGATTATTTCATAAATCTCAGTCTCTTAGTAATAATATAACGTTTGAACTGATGAAGATTTTTGGTCAAACTTTTAGCAAAAGGGAATTCAATAGCTTTCCTTGAAGACTGTCAAAGAGCTTAATAGTATAATTGAAGATTTTGAGATATTTGTACTTGAAATTTATTATGTACATGACATTGATGATGATTATCATAAATATTTTAATATTTTATTTTATAGATAATATATTTCTTACAAAATATTATTACACAATATTTGAGTGTGGCTGTTATAGAGAAGTAATTTTACAAAGAGTGTACCACTATAATGAATGTCATTGCTGTTATAGACACAATGTTGTTATATAAAAGTAAAATATAACATGAAACATCGGTTCAGGAGAAAATCAGGTCATTATTGTGAAATGTTATTATAACGAATGTCAATTATATAGAGGTTTGACTGTAACATTTTTCTTAAAGTATAAAATTTGTTATTTTTTAAGAACTTTAAGAGATGTGCTATTTATATGCATAACTCTAAAAGCTTGACTTAGGATGTAATTTTCTTTTTCTTTTTGCTGGTGGTCACACCATGTGCCTTTGCCTTTTTATGTTATGCATTCAAGTCTTCTTCTTTATTTTGTATTTTTTTTCATTTATTTTCTCTTCCCTTCTTTGTTTCTCCTCAGGTCTTTGGAATCCAACAAGTTATAGGAATTTAGGATGGATAAGCTTGTAAAAATTTCGTAACATCCCTCATTCCTAGTTCAACAAAATGGCACTATTGAAAAGATGTTGTGTAAAAACAAAGAGTAAAATTGATAGCAGCATGAATCCGTTTGGGCACAAACGTTATTTTTCTATTTGTAATACTAAATTTCAATATTAACTTGTTTGATCACGATCACTTGTAATTAATATTCAATTTAGTATTTGAATTTCAACTTAAATGTTGAAATACTTGGTCAATGGTGTAACCGTGTAAGTTTGATTGAAATGTATAAGCTAACTACTTATTCCCTCCGTCCCAAAAAGATTATCTCCTTTCCTTTTTAATCTGTCCCAAAAAGATTAGCACATTTCTATATTTAGCAACAATTTAATTTTATGAGATGATTTACAGCCACACAAATATCTAAAACTTGTTTTGGATCACACATTTCAAAAATCTTTATTTATTTTTTAAACTTTGTGTCAAGTCAAACTAAGACAATCTTTTTGACAGAGAGGGAGTATATTTCGCATTAAATGTAATCTCATCAAATGCGAATAAATTTTTTCTAATAAACCAGCTCAAGCTATTCAATATTTTATATGAAATTTAATTGGATAAGAGAATATTTTTTTGAAATCGCATTAGGAAATATAAAACTAATATTTCATAATTAACCTTCACATGAGCTCCACAAAATAAGTGTAGTTCAACTGATTAACTGCAAAATAACACTAGACTTCGTGATTGCAATGACACAGTGAAGACTGAAGAGCTTGGAATAACCATCGTTTCCTTTTCATTCCTCGCATCTCCATCTTATTTTTCTCCCTGTTCTCGTTACAAAGGGAATTAGAAGAATGAAAAACACGAACAATTTTCCAGTCAATATTGTAAACAGAAACAAACAAATGACTGGAAAGGTCAGTGAGAAAAATATCAATAAGGAACCGTGTTCATACCGTGTTCTGGAATCAGAATTTTTATAGGAATACTGAAAGTCACTTTTATCCCAAGATCATTTAGTTGATGGGATGAGATAGATAAGGATATCCATGAGATTGATTAGTTATTCCACCTTCTATATGAAATAGTTGACATCATTACTTTATACTTATTTTCGAGATTAACTGATATCCACTATCAAACACGGAGTAAAATAATTACACATTCCTACCTTAGGTCGTTTGGTTGGTGGGGTGGGATAGACAAGAATATTACATGAGATTAGCTATTCCATCATTTTATCCTTATAATTCTGAGATTGATTAATATTCATAATCAAATACGAAACAAAATAATACCACACTTTTAACTCAAGATCATATGGTTGGTGGTATGGGATAGACAACAATATCCATGCGATATAACTATTCCATCTTCTATATGAAATATTTCATTCCAATCATTCTATACTTATTTCTGAGATTAATTACTAGTCATAATCAAACACGGATAAAATAATTCCACACTCTATCCAGAAATTGTGACACAAAAATTCAGCTCGTGTCACTGTCAAAAACAACTAGACGTGAAGAGCACCCCTCCTCAGGTTGGATAAAGCCTGTGGCCACTACAACTCATTTTCCACACGCTTTAGTCCCCAGCCCAATCCCTGCCTCCCCATTTTTCTCTTTTTATTTGTTCGTTCCAACGTATGTTTCATGCCACCGCCCAATTTGGCCTAGACTCTTCTTCGTTAAGGTTCAAACAATTCTAGTAATTTCTATTTCCTCTTACATTGTTTCTAAATATAGATGTTTACTTTTCATAACGTGCGAAGAATTCTTTCAATGTAAAAGATGCGCACAAAGGTTGTTATTCTTTTTGATATGGTAAAATATACTCCTCTCTTAGCAGCCCTCTTTATATAATGTTTGATCGATTGGATACAGGTTTTAAAAATTATACTACTCTGATCCATCCATCCCAATTTAAGTGTCTTAGTTTGATTAGATAAGGAAAACTTTTAAATTTGGTGATCTTATTTTAAAAATATGTGTAATCCTTTAAATTTTGTGGTCTTAAACTTATCATGTAGAATTTTGAAATTAAAAAACTTACCAAATATAAAAAGAATCACTCTTTTTGAAATAAACTTAAAAAAAAAGTAAGACACTTAAATTGAGATATAGTAATACTATATTTTATATTAGGAAGTAGTAGCAACTATTATTTGAATAGGCTAATGAATTGGATTTTTAAAAGTTCTAAAATTATATTAAATCAAAGTACTATCTTGTCGTATATGTATAGTTCAAAATTACTTATTTGACCTCAGTGCACACTGATTCAAGCAGATAGCGCTCAAGGACACCAATGGTAACTTCGGACAAAGAAAATCCATTGGTTGATACATTTCATAAACGAACCAATCAGATAATTAGCTGCTATAAATACTCAACTCCAGAATCATCTTTTTCTCACATATTGCTATACCTAACTATTGTCTCTCAGCACATAATAGTTCCTTCCAGAGTTGTCGGAAAATGGGATCAGGATATGAAGTTGAAGTAAAAATAACATCAGCCAAGGATTTGAAGAACATCAACTGGCGTTATGGTCCCTTGAAACCCTACGCAGTTGTCTGGGTTGACCCCAATGCCAAATGCTCCACTAGAGTCGACGAAGACGGCGACACGTCACCTTATTGGAACGAAAAACTAATAGTTCCTTTGAATTCTCCGATCGATGAATCCATCTTGTACATCGACGTTGTTCATGCTAAAAATGCTGAAGAGGACACCAAGCCTCTCATCGGATCCGCTAAGATTCGTCTTAGTGAAGTCGTCGATGATGTTGGCATAGGCGGTGAGCTGGAGCGTACGCTCCAGCTCAAACGCCCTTCTGGCCGCCCACAAGGGAAAGTAGAAGTACAGGTCACCGTACGAGAGCCACGCTATCACGCGCGTGATGCGTATTACGCACCTCCCTATGGTGTACCTCCCCCTGCACAACCTTATGGCGCTGCTCCTTACAGCGCCACTACTCCGCCAGGCCACAGGCAGCCAGCGTACGGGGAGGGAGGCTATGGGCAGCCCGCCCCGGGAAGTTACGGGCAGCCAGCATACGGGGAGGGAGGCTATCGGCAGCCCGCATACGGGGAGGGAGGCTATGGGCAGCCCGCCTCGGGAAGTTACGGCCAGCCAGCATACGGGGAGGGAGGCTATGGGCAGCCCGCCCCCGGAAGTTACGGGCAGCCATCTGGTTATGAAGAGGAGAAGAAGAAGAGCAAGTTTGGCATGGGGACAGGATTGGCTGTGGGTGCAGTAGCAGGGGTATTGGGTGGACTAGCGCTGGCAGAGGGTATTGACCACTTGGAGAACAAAGTCGCCGATGACGCGGCCGAGAAAGTTGAGGAGGATCTCGCCGATGATGATGGTGACTACGATGGAGATGACTATTAAGCTACAGTCTTTGCTTAAGTTCCTTTTTGAGTTTGTATTGTAAGTTTTTCTACTAATAAGTACTTATTCTTAGAGTATTTTTGACGCTTTAGCAACTACGAATTATCCTGAAAAGATTGGAAAAAAGGAGAAGGGAATAAAAATAACATGGAAGAAGAAGCTTATATGCTAAATCATTAATATTAGGTTCTCCTATAGCAACCAAAAAAAAAAACGCTTGGATGCTATTATGCTAAATGTCAACTCGTCGTAATGTATTTTGGAGTGTCTAATATGTGCAATGATACAGAGAAAAGTTGTTGTATGTATATTTATGAGTGTTAATTAAGTGTTAAAATTTGCTTTTGGGTTGGTGTTTGGAAGTTGATTACAAAAATAATATGTAAAAGTTATAACAATTGAGATTCAAATTCCCCTATCAATCGTACGCTGGCATTATCTTTGTACTTCGAATCATGTTAAATTTCTTAGGAGTTGGGCTCGAGGCAATAGTTAATTATGGAAGAATTAGTTTCAATTAAAGTTGATTTTTTGGACTAAAAACAATTTTGTATTGATTTAAAATTTGTTTATTTTATTACCCAGAACAATTTATTCAAACAGTTTGAACAAAAAAATCAAAATTTTCAATCACGGGATGGTTTTTGGAACCAAGGGCCACCTACCACATGAGATTTTAAAAACCAATCTAAAACATGTTACTCATGCACGTGTTGATTTGAAGCCCTAGATCAGCCAAAAGCTTGGGTCACACACGTGGACATTGGTAAGCGGCCATAGCTTAACATTAGTTTACACATATAGAGCCAGTTTGGTAAGAGTTCTTAGATAAAACTAGATGATGAAAGTCCGTGCTATCGACACAAAAAAATAGTATCACATTTTTTTTTTGATCTGTCTAAAAAAGAATGATATTTTTTATATTTAGAAATTATTTAATTTGAACTTTTTCTTTTTACTTTTAATGAAATGATTTAAATCCACACAAATATCTATGATTTGTTTTAGACTACAAGTTTAAAAGATCTTTCCTTTCTTTTTTAAACTTCGTGCCTAGTCAAATTATGTCACATAAATTAGGACAGAGAGCGTACCTTTTAGTAATATAATTATGAAATTTTTATTATAGAAAGTATTATAATTCAATTAATTGAAAATATCAATAAATTATTTTATTTAGTTCGCTTCTCCATATATGACTTTCCTGGTGGTTCTCCAATTGAAATATTTGAAATGCACCTTCTCCTATCGAGTTTCATGTCGTTTCTTTCTACTCAACAACACTGAAAAACGCTTTCATGCGTTAGCATTTGTTGTAGTCTTAAATTTTTAAGTATAGACAAATTTCATCATTCTAAGAAAATATGTGCATACGTTTCTTGACCTTTTATATTTCGTCTTCTTGATGTTATTCCTCATTATTTGTGTGAGACTTATGTGTCTAAAATTAGTACAATTTTATCCTTACCCAAAGGTATAAGTTTAAATCTTTTGGGTTTATGACTTCTTTAGCGGTTTTTGTATTCAATTTAAATCGTTTTTTTTTCTTTTCTGAATTTCTCTTCTTTAAATTTTCTCTAAGCGTACCTTTTATTATTTTCTGAACTTATTATCATTATTTAAATGTCTTTTTTTTTTTTTTGTAATTTTCTCCTACTTCTTCACGTGGATCCCACCTTAATTTTTTATTTTTTTTTGCAAATATCTCCAACTTCTTTCCGTGGATCTCACCTTAATTTTTTTTTTCAATTGTCTCCTAATTCTTCAAGTGGACCCACCTTAATTTTTTTATATTTTTAAAATTATTTTTAACTATATTAGAAGAGTGGGTGGTTGACGACCAAACCCACTCTTCTAATATAGTAGAAATATTGATGGTATTTATATGAGGTGTACGTTATTTTGTATCATGTTTGGTTGACATTTTGTGATATGTATAACTAATATTGAGATTTTTAATACACCATAGATGTATTATCTTATACAACCACCACCACATATGGGATAACTTATCCATGAATGGCTTATACATGGATAAAAAACTAAAATGACAAAACTAGCCTTGTTTTGTTCCAAGAAACCTATAAAGGCCAAACATTTAAGCGTATAATTGTAACAAATTATTTTCTAATTTTAGGAATAAATAATATTTTTGTGTCCAATTTTAATGTAATGAGCCAAACACTCAACATTACTAATTTATGTATTACTTATCCTCTACATTACTAATTCCTGCATTAGAGCTATAATAACCAGACGACCCCATAGTACTAAAGCAAAAATATAAGGTAATTGTCAGTGCAAAAGTAATGTCTGCACATCACGTCACCCAGATGATATATATAAATAAGTCTATTTAAAATATGGAATTCGTTATTTTAAATATAAAATAATTGCTATAACATATAAAAATGACATGATAGTATAAAAGCCAGTGTATATAATCTACTCTCTCTGTTCAATTTTACTTGACTCCTGTTGACTTGATACTCTCCTTGAGAAATTATTTATTAGAATTTATTTTACTAAATTATTTTTATTAATTATATTTTGAAAATCTAAATTTTAGTGTTATTTTGTATAATTATCCAATGACATGAATAGTATTGTCCTCTTTGATTTCACGAATAGTATTGAAAGAAAATAAATAAATAAATAAAATATTTTAGTCCTGTTATGAAATATATTATGGATGTCCAATACACAAATATAATGTTTCTCCTCCTCCATCTTAATGGTTCCTCCATTTTCCTTCACCATCTTAATGGTTCCTCTAATTTCCTCCACCATCTTAATGGTTCCTCCATTTTCTCATATATTGAATGCATATGTAACACTATAAATAGAGGCATAAGTTTTCATATGAAACACACTTGTAACACATTTTGGAAGAATAGTAAAAATCTCTCCTCTTTTGTCATTCTATTTCTATGATTTTCATCCTTTAATATTGTGACTCTTTTAGCTTCATTTTATAACACGTTATCAGCACGAGACTCTAACCAAAAGGATAACTATGAATAATATCATGGCTTCTGCGTGAATTATTTGGGCATTAGCCACAATTAATAAGTTAGTTTTTTTTTTCACGGAGACTCCCGTACTACTACTTTGCTGCCAGAAAGGAAAATAAGAGTGTCCTTCTACAAGATGTATTAATTAGCCAAAGAAGTTGGCGTTACAATTTTCTTTCAATGGTGACAAAGTAAGTATCATGGTTTTATCTGACGGTAAGTAGTATTCATCATCTGCCTTTGAAAAGGTATTAGAGTTTTATCTTGACTTTTGATAGTTGATCAATGTTGGCTTCTGGAGAAATAGTTCTCCGTGTTTTTGGATCCATATATGGATTTTACCGTTGAAGGTTAATCTTTAATTCAGGTATGCAATATATTATATTATTTAATTCATGCTTTCACGTGATAAGGATAGCCCACAAGGAGTATATATGGCTATCACGAGTTTGCTACTAATAGTACAACTCGTTGGGTTTGTTTGATTTATGAGAACCTAATTGGTTCTGATCATTTATGCCTCAAATTTGTTCCTGAAGAATAATAATGTTAACAGGGATTATAATATTAATTCCGTATCCCTTAATGGCTAAATGATAATTGGCAAGAAATATTTAGTCACCGGAAGTGACAATATTTTTATGTATTGTGTGGCTACAATTGAAGACGTGTTAGAGAAAAAATATTCTCTAAATTATATGTATGCCTTGATTTGCTCCTGAAGTAGCAATATTTTAAAAGAAATTCTAAGCTACCACAATTTGATATGCTTAAGGGCTTCACGTTTAGATGATTGTGTTCCATTTATGAAGAATGAGAACTTTTGTTATAAGCTATAAATATAGATTCATTCCCTGAAGTGAATGTGATAATATGTAGTAACGCCTATAAATATAAACGTGCATTTAATTGTGAAAATATCATGATTCATCTCCAGAAGAGCTAGAATAATTGAGAAGAAATATTCTGAATATACTATGAATTTTACTCCTGAAGTAGTACAACTCTGAAATCTACTCTCGAAGTAGTATAATTCTGAAATTTTACTCCTGAAGTAGTAAAACTTTGAAATTTACTCCTAAAGTAGTAAGTCTTTGAAATTTACACTCGAAGTAGCAAACCTTTAAATTTTACTCCCGAAGTAGTAAAACTTTAAACTTTACTCCTGAAGGAGAAAGAATTAGAAAATATCTGAGAAATATTCTGAGTAATGTCTTCTTGTGCTTAAGCAAAATAACGAGTTATTGATGAACGTCGTATTGCAAGCACGTTTGAATAATCAGGTTTCGCTCCCCGAAGTGAATGAACAAATACCACAACTTATCTCCTGGAGAGATAAAATACAAGGAATATAAATGTTATTTTTGTGGTATGAAATTGAGACATTGCAACACGTACCTGTCGTACGTCGAAACATATTAGAGTATCATTCTAAGGCAAAAGAAAGCAGAGTAGAATGCTTTCTCTTATAACCACATTAATATATTATGGTTGGTTGTTATTGATTTCCTTGAAGGAAATAACAATTAATGTATCTCTTTATGAAAGATGTGATTATTATGTGATTAACGCTTAGATACAAAATATTCAGTTAATGATGAATCTCCCTGAAGGAGATGTTTGAAATATTGAAGTTTAGAATTCAATGTTTATTTCGTGACACCAATAGTGTCGAAATTTGCTTTCATGATACCAGAAGTATTTAAGAAATATTTGGTAATAGAAATTAATGATCAAAGGCTCCAGAAGAGCTAATTATTTATTTACAAGTATCATGACACTAGCAGTGTCCAAATAATATCTGATTATGATAAATAAATTGAAGTCTCTTGAAGATGTTATATATGATAATATCATTCATCGTAGATCGTAATTGGTACGATCGGTACACTGTAGTAGACCTGAAGTTTACTAACAATAAAAATGGTTATCATATTGAGACTACAAATGATTGGAATATTAAATATCTTCAAGTTACTATGGATAAGAAATACACAAGTGAAATGTTACCCGAGCATGATGAGATCATATACCACGATAAACCAGAAGTTTATTGATATACAATTTCATGCAATAGTAAACCAGAAGTTTATTAAAAGAAATAGCACTCGTCATAGTAAACTTGAAGTTTACGGGTACAGATAATTTTATCAGTTGACAAGACCATTTTGTTCGTCCTGATTTAAATCTGATGTGCTAATTGAGTATTAAAAACATATTGAAGAACTAGAAGATTCTTCAAGAATTTGTTTATGTTGCTTGTTCTCATGATAAGTTGATTACACCAGCTAATGTTGAGACTGAATTCCCAAAATTCTGAAAAATATAAAAGGTGAATGTGGGCCCCTTCACCTGCAATGTGATGTCTTAAATAGATGCATCTATGAGACGGTCACATGTATGTTTATTGTCAACTGACAGTTTGACATTTACAAAGTTGCTTGCTCAAAATGATTGAGTTGGAAGCACAATTTTCAGAATATGTAATCAAGACAAACATCTTGATAATGCTGGTTTATATCTAAGTTGGTTTGGCATTAGATGCCTCCATAATACAGCTAAACCATTGCTTATGAGAACAGAGTTTCAGATGTTGGTCTGAGATATGATATATTGCATACAACAGCACTTGTATGCTTTAGATCAATAAATTTTGATAAATTCTCCCCTCATATTTGGTTCAGGGTCAGGAACTAGACATTTCCATCTTTTAGCATTTGATGTGCGGTACACGATTAATGAATATACCATAATGCACACAGATGGATTTTCCCAAAGAAAATGGGGACACATGTCACTAAAATAAGGGGGAGAGAATAAGCAGCTAAGAAATATATTGTGAATTATCATCAGTATGATCCTCAGATAACTCAAGTCAAATGTTGGAAGCATTTGCTGGCCCAACTATTTCATATTTCATCTGCAAAATGCTCTTAAATATCCCTGTAGGACAAAGTCTACAGCGTGCATGGAGCATGGTAGACCAATCAGTTCCAAATATAATAATCCTTGAAAAAGGGAGGAGCAAATGATCATAATAAGAAGGCAATGTGCTCTTGAAGAGCTACGATATAACACTTCATGAACCTTATGAGAGGTTCAGGTACCTGAAAATAATGAAGTGTTGAGATCTCAGTAAGTTATGTCGAATTGTGAACCGATACAGCATGATATCTTGTTGACAATATTTTGATACAATATAGCGCGCAATATTATATTAGGTTGTGAGGATTTGATTTCTACGTCTCTTAAAGCATGTTGACGTAGAATAATTACCAAGTAAAATGATGCATCTTGGTAAACGTAATGTTTATTGGGCCAGCAGTCCAAACAACAGAAGATGTCACATTATTTATATTGATGGAAGTTGTCACAACCTATATGGCTCACTTGATAATGAAGTCTATATGAAAATTCCTGAAGGATTTAAAATGCCTGAAGCAATTAACTCAAAGTCTCGGGAGATGTATTCAATCAGATTACAAAGATCGTTGTATGGTCTAAAACAATCAGGGCACATGTGGTACAATCGCCTCAGTGAGTACTTGGTAAAAGAAGGTTATATAAATGATGCCATTTGTCCATGTGATTTTATTAAGAAAGCAAAATCAGAGTTCGTTATAATCGCTGTTTATGTCGATGATATAAACCTAATTGGAACTCCAGAAGAGCTCCAAAAGGCGATTGAATATTTAAAGAAAGAATTTGAGATGAAAGATCTAGGAAAAGCAAAACTTTGTCTTGGTTTGCAGATTGAACATTTGACAGATGGGATCCTTATCCATCAATCTGCTTATACCGAAAAGGTTTTAAAAAGATTTTACATGGACAATGCGCATCCTTTAAGTACTCCAATGGTTGTTCACTCACTTGAAGTGAGTAAAGATCCGTTCCGACCTCAAGAAGAAAATGAAGAGCTTCTTGGTCCTGAAGTACCATATCTTAGTGCAATTGGTGCACTTATGTATCTTGCTAACGCTACAAGACCTGACATAGCGTTCTCTGTTAATTTGCTAGCAAGATATAGCTCTTCTCCTACACGAAGACATTGGAACGGAGTTAAGCATATATTGCGATATCTGAAGGGAACTAGCGATATGAGTCTGTTTTATATTAACAAAGGTAGTACAAATCTTGTTGGTTATGCAGATGCAGGTTATTTATCTGATCCATATAAAGCTCGATCTCAAACAGGCTATCTGTTTACATGCGGAGGTACTGCTATATCATGGCGATCCACAAAGCAGTCCATTGTTGCTACTTCTTCGAATCATGCTGAGATAATAGATATTCATGAAGCAAGTAGAGAATTTGTGTGGTTAAGATCAGTGATACATTTCATCAGAGAAAGATGTGGCTTGAAGTGTGATACAAAAATACCCACAATATTATATGAAGATAATGTTGCATGCATAGCTCAATTAAAAGGAGGATTTATAAAAGGAGATAGAACGAAGCACATTTCACCAAAGTTATTTTTCACACATGATCTCCAGAAGAATGGTGATCTTGATGTGCAACAAATTCGTTCAAGTGACAATCCTGCAGATTTGTTCACCAAATCTTTGTCAACTTCAACTCTTGAGAAAATGATATTCATGATTGGAATGCGAAGACTCCGACATCTGAATATTGGTCTTCGTCAGGGGGAGTGAAATACGTGTTGTACTCTTTTTTCCTTAACCAAGTTTTGTCCCATAGGGTTTTCTTGGTAAGGTTTTTAATGAGGCAACTCTCAAAGCGTATTACTAGATATGTGTACTCTTTTTCCTTCATTGAGGCTTTTTCCCACAGGATTTTTCCCAATAAGGTTTTTAACGATGCACATCATCTATGGACATCCAAGGGGGAGTGTTATGAAATATATTATGGATGTCCAATACACAAATATAATGCTTCTCCTCCTCCATCTTAATGGTTCCTCCATTTTCCTCCACCATCTTAATGGTTACTCCATTTTCTCATATATTGAATTCATATGTAACAATATAAATAGAGGCATAAGTTTTCATATGAAACACACTTGTAACACATTTTGGAAGAATAGTAAAAATCTCTCCTCTTTTGTCATTCTATTTCTATGGTTTTCATCCTTTAATATTTTGACTCTTTTAGCTTCATTTTATAACAAGTCCGAATAAATTTGTCCTTTTTCGGACGCATGATTAATGAAGGTGCACGCGAGATAAAGCAAGTTTCATCATGAATCACGTGGTAATATGGAGTTCTATTGCACTTGGACGGAAAACCAATTTTGCCCAACTCCTAGCTTATTAATTCGGGCAATATATGAGATCTTGAAGTAGTGCACTGATGTCATTTTTGATGTCTAATATTCTATCTTAATTAAAAAGAGTGTCCACTTAGCTATTGGCACATCCCTTAAGAAAATACTAATTTGCACACCTCTTAAGAAAATACTAACTCCTAAACAAAAAGAGGTAATTTGACTAAACTGCATCTAATTAAATAGGTATTGGGATTTGATCACATAACACTTCATATGAGCAAATCTGAAAAAATAAAGTTGATTCTTTATTGATTTAATAAGTGGACATTCTTTTTGACTAAAAAAAAAAGCTAAGTGGACACTATTTTTAATTCGGAGGAATTAGTGTTTAGTTGTCATGAAAATGTGCAATGTTATTTCGTAGCGACTTAATAATGATACAAGGCGCCACTAAACACTGTTTTTTATGATGACATTTTAGTTGTCATATTTCTTATTTCTAATATATATAACTGCGGTGGGGGTACGAACATAACTATCCCCCCTTGTACCAAAAACTTTAAAAAATGTACCCGCAATGAATGCTTGTACCAAAGCTATATAAATTGTATAGTTTAACCAACTATTTTTTTATCCCACGTGGACATATGTCATTGTACTGAATATTTATTCTATCCTCATGTATACACGTATGCGCCTCAAATTTAATTCTCCGACACATATTTATTTTCCTCCGTGCACTTTTATTTGTTCGTAAATGAAGTACTCAACATTACTTTTTGAATATTTATTCTCTCCTCATGTATACACATATGCACTTCAATTTTAATTCTCTGACACATATTTATTTTCTCTGTGCACTTTTACTTGTTCATAAATGAAGTACTTAACATTAAAATTGTACACGCAATGAATGCTTGTACCAAAAGCTATATAAATTGTACACTTTAACCAACTACTTCTTTATCCACGTAGACATATGTCATAGTACTGCTCATACATTCACGTATGCACTTCAAATTTAATTCTCCGACACATATTTATTTCATAAATGAAGTACTCAACATTGCTTTTCGAATATTACTCAACATTGCTTCTCGAATATTTATTCTTTCTTCATGTATACACATATGCTCTTCAATTTTAATTCTCTGACACATATTTATTTTCTCCGTGCATTTTTACTTAATCATAAATGAAGTACTTAACATTCGCTTCTACCAAAAGCTTTAAAAACTGTACCCGCAATTAATGCTTGTACCATAAACTATATAAATTGTACTTTTATCCCACGTGGACATATGTCATTGTACTGAATACTTATTCTATCCTCATGTATACACGTATGTACTCCAAATTTAATTCTCCGACACATATTTATTCCCTCCATGCACTCTTATTTATTCTTAACCAACTACTTTTTTATCCACGTGGACATATGTCATAGTACTGAATATTTATTCTCTCATCATGTATACACATATTCACTTCAATTTTAATTCTCTGACACATATTTATTTCCTCCGTGCACTTTTATTTGTTCATAAATGAAATACTTAACATTACTAAAATATACATATGTCCAAATTACTTGTTCATTTACAAAATCAAGATAAAATTAACCAAATCTTTCCCATCTTACCCTTAGTAATAAATGTTCTTGAAAATAGTCAATTTTGATTAAAATGTATTTATTAGAGAGAGATAGGGGTAAGATAGTAAAATATATCTTTTATTTATGATTTCTTAAGATGCGTACAAAAGGAAAAGTGACAAGTAATATGGGACGGAGGGAATATATATATTTTACCATAATATTAATATTTATTGGTGTAAGTCTCAATAGCCTTCGAAAATGATTTGAAAATGAGTAATTAATGTGAAGGGTAAAATTAATAATAAGAACAAAAATTTCTTTTCCCGTATTACGAGGCCACATTACTAAAAATATATATCCAAATTACTTGTTCATGTATAAAATCAAAATAAAACTAATTACATCTTTCCCATCTTACCCGTAGTAAAATGTTCTTAAAAATAGTCAATTTTAATTAAAATGTATTTATTGGAGAGAGGACGAACAATAGCAATGAAAATTTGTACCAAAAGTTATATAATTGTATAGTTTAACCAACCACTTTTTTATCCCACTTGGATATATGTCACAGTATTGAGTATTTATTCTCTTCTCATGTATACATGTGTGCACTTTAATTTTAATTCTCCTACACATATTTATTCCCTCCATGCACTTTTACTTGTCCACTTTTGACTTTTCACGTTCTTTAAGAATTAATAAATGAAGTATATATTTTATCACAATATCCATATTTATTGGTTTATAGTCTCAATAGCCTAAGAAAATGATTTGAAAAAAAGTAATTAGTGTGAAGGATAAAATAAGAAGAACAAAAATTTCTTTTTTTAATGTCGACAAGTAAAAGTGAAGGGAGGGATTGACTTTTATCCTCGTTTTCCTTCTTTGTCAATACTTTACTTATTTTACTCTCATTTGCATTCCCTGATTATTATATCTTTCTAATTTTGATTTCTTTGTAACAATTCTTTTTATCTATAATTGTTAATATAAAAAATTATAATATATTTTTTAATTAATTTAATAAAAATATTTTATTAGTTTTGCTTTTAAAAAATTCAATATATACAACAATGGTTCTTATGTTTGGATCTGAACAGTTAATTAATTGAAATGAATATCAATTTGTCGGTATACATATAAGAAAAAATCTAGAATCAAAATATTAGTTTTCCCTCATATTCTTACTAATTTTCTTTTTCACATCGATGAATAACTTTCATTGTCATGATAATAAGACAAAAGTCCAACTCTTTCCATCTCAAATTCCATCATATGTTTTTAAATTTTAAACTCCATTTTTCAAAATATTAATTTTCCCTCATATTCTTACTAATTTTCTTTTTCACATCGATGAACAACTTTCATTGTCATGACAATGAGAAAAAAGTCAGACTATTTCCCTCTCAAAGACTTAATTCCATCATATGCTTTTAAATTTTAAACTCCATTTTTTAATTATAACTAAAGTGATGGTACATAAAATACATTTTGTATATCTTGCTATATATAATAACAATTAGAATATTTTTAAAAGTTATTTTCAAAATACAAACCTTAAAGACTGGCTAATTAAAGTGAATAGACATGTTCGGCCCGTGTGATGTATTACTAGTTTCTATTATATAGAAATGTCGTAAAGGGACGAACACAGCTTCCCATGGTTGTACCATGGGCTTTAAAAATTATACACGCAATGAATACTTGTACAAATAAGTTATATAAATTGTACAGTTTAACTAACTATTTTTATATCCCACATAGACATATGTCATAATACTTAATATTTATTCCCTTCTCATGTATAGACGTATATACTTCAAATTTAATTCTCCGACACATTTATTTCTTCCGTGCACTTTTACTTGTTCACTTTTAACTTTTCGTGTTCTAGCTGAATATTTATTCTCTTCTCATGTATAGACATAGGCAGTTCAATTTTAATTCTCCTATACCAATTTATTTCCTCCGTGCACTTTAATTTGTTCACTTTTGACTTTTCACATTCTTTGAGAATTAATAAATCCCATGTGGATATATGTCATAGTACTGAATATTTATTCTCTTCTCATGTATACATGTGTGCACTTCAAATTTAATTCTCCGACACATATTTATTTCCTCCGCCACTTTTACTTGTTCACTTTTGATCTTTCACGTTTTTGCTGAATATTTATTTTCTTCTCATGTATACATGTATGCACTTCAATTTTAATTATCCGGCACATATTTATTTTCTTCGTGCACTTTTACTTGTTCACTTTTTACTTTTCACGTTATTTAAGAATTAATAAATGAAGTACTCCTTCCGTCCCACATTACTTGACCACATTACTTGACTTTTCACGTTCTTTAAGAATTAATAATGAAATACTCTCTTCGTCCCATATTACTTGGCTACATTACTATACTTGACTTTTCACGTTCTTTAAGAATTAATAAAAATGAAGTACTTCCTTCGTCCATGTTACTTGGCCACATTACTAAAAATATATGTCTATTTTTCTATTCTATATTTTTCTTCTTTTCTATTTCTAATATATCTAAGTGTGAAGAGAGGACTAACACAACAATAGAAATTTGTACCACAAGCTATATAGATTGTATATTTTAACCAACTATTTTTTTTATCCCACGTGGTTATATGTCATAGTACTGAATATTTATCTCTTCTCATGTATACACGTATGCACTTCAAATTTAATTCTCCGACACATTTATTTCCTCCGTGCACTTATACTTGTTGGCCACATTACTAAAAAAATATGTCTATTTTTCTATTTTCTATTTTTCTTCTTTTCTATTTCTAATATATCTAAGTGTGAAGAGAGGACTAACACAACAATAGAAATTTGTACCACAAGCTATATAAATTGTATATTTTAACTAACTACTTTTTTATCCCACGTGGTTATATGTCATAGTACTGAATATTTATCTCTTCTCATGTATACACGTATGCACTTCAAATTTAATTCTCCGACATATTTATTTCCTCCGTGCACTTATACTTGTTGACTTTTGACTTTTCAAGTTCTTTAAGAATTAATAAATGAAGTACTCCTTCCATTCCATATTACTTGGCCACATTACTAAACTATTTTTTTATTGAATATTTATTCTCTGCTCATGTATACAACTATGCATTTCAATTTTAATTGTCCGACATATATTTATTTCATCCGTGCACTTTTACTTGTTCATAAATGAAGTATCAATATTACTAAAAATATATGTCCAAATTACTTGTTTATTTACAGAACCAAAATAAAATTAATTAAATGTTTTACATCTCATCCTCTCCGTCCCATATTACTTGGCCACATTGTTAAAAATATATGTCCAAATTACTTGTTCATTTACAAAATTAAGATAAAATTATAAGATAAAATTAATTAAATCTTTCCCATCTTACCCTTGGTAATAAATGTTCTTGAAAATAGTCAATTTTGATTATAATGTATTTATTGGTGAGAGATAAGTATAAGATAGTAAAATACATCTTTTACTTCTGATTTCTTAACCGGAGTGCAAAAGGGAAAGTGACAAGTAATATGGGACAGAGAAAGTCTATATTTTACCATAATATTCATATTTATTGGTGTAAGTCTCAATGTATACACGTATGCATTTCGATTTTAATTCTCCGACACATATTTATTTCCTTCGTGCACTTTTACTTGTTTACTTTTGACTTTTCACGATTTTGTTGAATATTCACATATGTCACAGTACTTAATATTTATTCCCTTCTCATGTATAGACGTCTGCATTTCAATTTTAATACGCCGACACATTTATTTTCTCCGTGCACTTTTACTTGTTCACTTTTGACTTTTCACGTTCTTACTGATTATTTTTTTTCTTCTCATGTATAGATGTATACAGTTTAATTTTAATTCTCCTACATAAATTTAATTCCTCCGTGTATTTTTACTTATTTACTTTTGTCTTTTCACGTTCTTTAAGAATTAATAAATCCCACGTGGACATATATCATAATACTATATATTTATTATCTTCTCATATATATACGCATGTATTTCAATTTTAATTCTCCGACACATATTTAAATAGTTGGGGGTTACGAACACCGCATTATCTAACGGTACAAAACGTAAATAAGGGTTGTACTATATTTTTGGACTTATTTGATTGGGCAGTCTATTAGTTTTATTGACGTGTCTTTCAATTGCTTGAGCACACCGGATATCCCTACAGGTGGATTAGCTTTCTTTGTACTTCCAAAGGATTTCTCCCTGTTTCTGGTCTTGCTATCAAGGCTGTTTGTGTTCTAGCTCCAGCCTCCAGGTATGTTCCTTTATCTATTAATTTTGCCCATACCTTTTTCTCTATTTTCTTCATTGTTTTGTTCCACTTGTTGGGCTTCTTTTCCTACTGCTCCTCTTCGTCTTCTTTCCTTTCTGTGCATTTTTTTTTTTAAAGTTCTCTTCAAACTTTTTAATTTGCAATTTCATGGTTGTTGTCTGCTAAATCAGTGTCAGACTCGAGTAGATACCGTAAAGAAGCATATCCTGGTAATTAATTTCATTTGCTTTTGATTTCATGCTGAAGGTTTGATTTTCGATAAAAGAAGAAGAGAAGGATTTAATTTCATTTTACTCTTAAGGTAATTGTTTAGTTCAAATGTTTATTCGTTTGATCTTTTTTGTTTTTTGTTTTTATGAATTGGTGATTGCGATTTTGTTATTTGGGGGGTTTAATACTTTTGGGGTAGTGTTCTAGATTGAAAATGTTAGAATGGTCTAAGTAAGGAAAGGAATATTACATATGGTAACAACTACAACACTACCAGTTCAATTACAGTTAAAATTAACTTCAAAATGGAGCCATATATGTTCAAATATTGACGCACGCTCGCGCTTGCACAGAACACACACTCTGCAGTAGAAATAAAGATCTTGAAGATGGATAGGCCATGTTAGATGATCTGTCTGGGATGGCATTCGTGTCACGGCTGCATTCCTGATATACTATTGATGGTTAGGGAACTCATCCCTTTCTCTTTTGGTGGACAAATGATGGTTAGGGAACTCTTCCCGTTCTCTCTTGGTGGACAATGGATGGTTAATAAGGAGCTTCTTCGCTTACTCATTGTATACTTTCCATTGACATAATGAGATATTACTGCATATTCAAAATTATAGTCTTAATTAAATCACTGGATATACTTATATGTCGTTGCACGTGTGTGCACTGACATGCCTTATCTTTGTACATCTCTCAACAAATGCATTCTGACTTTTGATTAATCATCTGCTTATATAAAGGCAAAGATTTACCACTTTTGCTTATTTGGAGGGGGTAAATGGAGAAGTATGGTATCAAAATTTCTAGATAACTTTAATCACCATACTTTTATGATTAGTTGTTTATATGTTAGGATTGACATCAAGACCGGTGTACTGAAATACTAACTTGCATATCGTTGCGAAGAGATGTTTGGGTCGACCTAATCTTAAAGTGATTTTGGTCTGTTATTTTCCGTAGTTAATGCTTTTTCCTTCTGTAAAATCTTAAATATAAAGGTTGTAAGCCTATAAGATTGAGTTGTCAGAAAACTAATGAATTGTGTAACAATTATTAGACGCTGAAAGTTATGCCATAAGCATATAGCTTGTGGAGCCACAAGATATAACATCAATCAGTGAAGGTTTTTTTTTTTTTTTTTGGACAATGGCTTAGTGAAATCTATTTGTAGGCCAGCCTAGCTTTACATTTTATAATGAAGTATTTAGAGCTGGAGTTTTGCCTTCTTTTACTAGCTCTGACCTTATAGAGCGAGGAAAGAGGTCGGAAATGTCTTTTGCAGAGGGGTCTAATTAGTAAGCTTCAGAAATTTCCTTGAGCTTGGCTAATATGAAAGGAAATAACTTATCTTCTCTTATGTTGATTGTAAATTAGTGTGTGTACTAATATATATGATCTTTTCACATGTTTTGTTCTTGCTCTTGGACTAAGAAATCTTAACAGGATAATGGCACTAGCTTGAGATATGACAATTAGTTCGATGCAAGAAGAATGGCCATTAGGTTAGTCTATTTCGTGCTTTTCTCATATCATTGTTTTATATATAGTTTATACTAATTTTTAAAAGCATGGAAGAGACAACATATAGCAGATTGCTTTAGTTGAAATAGTCAAGGTTCTTCAATGGTTTTAGTTATGTTGGTTGATAGTTGGGAAAAACACCAACAATGAGATTCATTTTCAGCCTTCCCTGTGTAATTTATTCACATAAATAGAGAGAACAAAAGAAAAGTGGATACTCACGTGTTGTATAATAATTACCCGCCTGTATTCCCATATCTTTCGTAACTACCAGTTCTCCTCTGCTCCTGTCTTTCTTTTATCAGGTAGTGTTGAACTACAGCTCTGCATTTGAGCAGATCTTCATTTGCTTGTGAAAGGTTCAAATTCAAACTTTGCAAAATGTACTCTTGAATTTAGGCCTATCTGAAAGGGGATAATTGCTCTTCTTCCATCTCTGGTGTTCAACACAACTTAGTTTTATTGATGCATAATGTCTCCTGCACGTTCTATTACTTTCATTCCTACAGGAGCACAAAATTGAGGCTTAATTCCTAACTTTGTTCTCCATTCATGTTAACATATTTTCTTTCAACTATAGATGCAATTATGATGATGATGGCTGAGTTCCCTTTTATCATTCTACTTTTTTCTGCTTTTAGGATTCACACTCTATATGTAGTGTTAGTATGAAGCAATCAAGACCACCTAAAGATAAACCTGAAGTCATCCCTTAGATAACGATCTAAGGATCGTTTTTTTTTTCGGATTGTTGATAAAATAGTTATTCCACCTGTCGTTCCTATATGGTATGAGAATTCTGATATGTCTATCAACCCTTAAAATATATGTAGCGGATGATTTTCTCGAAGAAACTATGTTTGTAGATGTTCTTTAAAAGATGTTAACTCATTAAATGCTCCCTTTCTCACGTAAAATCTGATGTTAGGCCCGTGCGAACGGGCATCCGTTGCTAGTTTAAACATAAACACATCGGTTGAACGAGATTTATAGTTCTACCTCAACTACTTCACTTCCGCAACACCCTCGTTCTGTTTCGACAAATCCTGTGCCTGGGGGCGATTTTTAGGCACTATTTTTGGAACACGTGAACACATGGTCTTGCCGTAAAACTAGGTATTTTATGTATATATTTTCTAAAATTAGTATAATACTACATACTGGAACACATATTACAAAAGATTAAATGATGCACTTAGTTGAAAGTTGAGCTATTTATAAGAGACTAGGGATCAATTTCTGTCGCCTCTGTGCCAATTAAGTGATTTTTTTTTTGATTAATAAGAAACAAAAGAAGCAAGAAAGTCTACATATAAGGTGTGTTTGGTACGAAGAAAATATTTTGAAAAATATTTTTTATATGAAAACAAGTTTCTTAAACATCAAGAAAATGACTTCTCTACTGAGTCTAATAATGAAAGTTTTTTTTTTTTTTTTTTTTTTTTTTTAAGATTTATGATCTAAAACAATTTTTTTTTTTAAAAAAAATCAAAGCACAAGCCATCTGACTTGTGTAGTCTTATTGCAAGATCAAAGTATTTACACAATGAAAGTGAAAAGGAAGAGAAAAAGGCAAAAAACAATGCAGAAAACTAAACTAAACTACTATAAGTAGTGTTACAGAATTAAAGAAGCCTAGGCTAGAACTAAATGCTGTATCTTCTACTGCTTTGGTTTGTCGTCATCATCAGACACCTCAAGCTCTCATCAGGTGCTATGAAATCAAATCCAGTTGATAAATCAAGCAGAAACAAGTTGCATTTATCCAAGTTGCAACTTTAGCAATTCTGTGTATCTTCTACTACTATTAACCATATAGCCTTGTTTTCCTTGTGTGTAGATCATGTATAGCCTCTGTATGTATCATCCATAACTTTCCTTCTCAGGATAGCTTTAAGAGAATAGCAAGCATTTCTGTATTACAGTTCCTGCATATTAGTACTTTCTTCACACCATTTGTTTTGTGTGACTTTTATGTATCTGAGCTCATCCTTTGATCAGTCTGGTTCTCTAGGCCTATGTGCTGAATATCTGAAATGTGGCATATTGCTTTTATCACTGTTAAGTATCCTCCTTGCCTGAATTGGTAGTTCTTGATAGTTATTTATCTGAATTGTAACTGCAAAATCAAAAACTATGTTAGCTAAATAATCTGCCAGTGCATTTCCTTCCCTCAGGATGTGAGCAATCTCCACATGGCCTCCTTATGCCCATCTCCTTATCCTTCTCACCATCAGTCTCACATTCTATGGAGTATCCCATCTTCCCTCCAATATGTTCACCATAGTTAATGAGTCTGTCTCAATAATCACAGGTTGCAAATTGTGTGCCATGCAGTAGTCAACCCCATCCTGTATAGCAGCTGCTTTTGCACAAATATTAGTTGTGTCTGCCAACTTCCTAGCACCAGCAAACACTACATCTCTTTCATTATTTCTCACACAAAAAGCAGCTGAGCTTGCACCTGGATTACCGCTGGAAGCACCATCTGTATTGCATTTATACCATCCTACTTTTGGACATCTCCATTGTACCCTTCTAATCTTCATAACTGGCTTGTATCCTTCTAAAAATTGCACCAACTGAGGCTAGTCTTGTGGTATATTCTTCAGCCAAGGATACCCTGTCACAGCCAAATGCTATAAATTCTGGTTAATGTAATATATGACTTTATTCTTGCTTATTGTCTCACCATGGGCTCTTGCATTTCTCTTCTTCCATAATTGCCAACAAATAAAAGCAGGAGCAACTTATATAATAGGCTTTAGCTTTGGTGAACAATTGAAGTTCCGCCATTTCCATACTGTCTGATGTAGCTGCACCATAGGACCTATCCCACCCACAACACTGGTGTAGTAAAGCCAAGCTGATATAGCAAAGTTCCCAGTAAGAAACAAGTGCTGTACTGCTGTACTGCTTCTTCCTATTGAGGACTATCACAACAATAGCATTTAGACACAATGGCAATCTTCATCCTTTTCAACATATCATCTGGTAATAGCCTAAGCTTCCATATACTCCACATAAGGAATGATACTTTGAATGGCACCCCTTTAATCCACAGTTTAGAGAATTGCAAAGAAACTTGTTCTTTCTGCCTTAAATAGTTCTATGCATTCCTAACTGTAAACATACCATTGCTAGTTAACATCCACCATGGCCTGTCCTTTTCTTCAGTTTTCTCCACCATACCAAGCTTATTCCTCACATGATTAAGTATATTCTGAGGAAAAACTTCCTATAGTTTCTGATAGTCCCATCCCTCATCAGTCATAAAGAAATTCAACTCCTCTACTGTGTTTGAATAGGACACACCTGCTTCAAAGGACCAAGCTTAGACCAGTTATCATGCCACACATTACATTCTCCATTCATTGGTTCCCACCAAATATGCTGCTCAGTTTGATCCCTAACCTCTAGCATTTTCTTCCACACTTGTGATCCTCCTTTTCATTGCATTTCAGTAGGTCTCAATCTCTTATAGTATTTGTTCCACATGAATGTGAACCCAAGTGAGTTTGCTGTCCTGAATCTCCACTATAGCTTTGCAAATAATGCATTAAAGACATCATATAATGATCTGAAGCCCAAACCCCCTTCCTCCTTTGGTAAGCACACTTTATCCCATGCTACCCAATGCCTGCTTTTGCCTTATTTCTTATTATTCCAAAAGAATCTAGCAAAGTTTTTATGTAGTTCATTAAGGTATACTTTGTAGGAACTACTGCTGACAATAGGTAAATTGGACACTTTGTAGAACATTATTGATCAATACTGTTTCCCCCCCATAGGACAGCAGCCTTCCTTTCCAGTTCTGCAATTTGTTTTTCACCTTCTTTATAAGCTCATTATAATATACCTTCTTGCTTCTAGCATGGAATATTGGGCATCCTAAATATTTCAAAGGAAATTGATCTCTTGGAAAACCAGTGATTTGAGCCACTTGTTGCACAAGATTATGTGCAACCTTCTGATGCATATAGAATGAACTCTTTTCCTTGTTAATCAGTTGTCCTGATGCCGCTTTTTACAATGATCTTGCCTAGAGACTCTTTGTGTGCTGATGCAAAGATAATAGTGTCATCAACATATGATAAATGGTTCAAATTATGACTCCACTTTGGTACTCCATACCCCACATAACTGGAATCATCATACAATGCATTTAAGGCTTTAGTTAACACCTCAACTGTTAGAATAAACAAGGCAGGTGACAGAGGGTCACCTTGTTTTACCCCTCTAGTTGAGTGGAAGAAACCTAATGATTGACCATTAAACAACACTGAATACCAGTTGTTAGCCACTAGTCTCCATATCATGTCAACAAAATACACACCAAATCGCATATTCTGTGGAACTTTGGCTAGAAACTCCCATGAGACTCTATCATATGCTTTGGACATATCCAACTTTATAACAACATTGGCTGGTTTCCCTCTTTTCCCGATGTCTGTCACCATTTCCTGAGTTAATAACACATTCTTTATAATACTCCTCCCTTTCACAAACCCAGACTGGCCGGTAGATATTAACTGTGGCAACACCTCTTCAAGTCTATCATGTATGACCCTTGAAATAACTTTTTTTTTATGAAATTACTCAGGCTTGAAATAACTTTTTTTATGAAATTACTCAGGCTTATAGGCCTTAAGACTGAGTAAGTATTCACCATCTCTTTCTTGGGAAGTGAAACCAGATTAGTGTGTGTAATAGACTTAGGAAGAGTTTAACCCTCAAAGAAAGTCATTACCATATTGAATACATCTGTGCCAACAATGTCCCAGCATGTCTGATAAAAGATCCCATAAAAACCATCAGGTCTACTAGCACTATCACCATTTAGCTTGAATACAACTTTCTTTACCTCCTCTAAAGTTGGCATTCTGCATAAAACACTGTTTTGTTCTTGATCAATCAACTATGAATATAGGATAATATTTCATCACTAGAGGAAACCTCTTCTTGAGTGAACTGTTTCTGATAGAATTCCACTGCTTCCTTTGCCATTGTTGATTCCTCCTCTAGCCATACACCATCTGCATTTTGTATTCTCTTGATTTGTAGCTTCTTTCTTCTTCCTTTGACAAGCTTGTGGAAGAACCTTGTATTTCTATCACCCTCACTGAACCAATCTAGGCTAGCCTTTTGCCTCCAAAACTCCTCTTCATAATGCAAGTATTTCTTATGTTCAGCCTGAGCTTTCTGCAAAATACCTCTATTGACTGCAGTAAGATGTTCTTCAAATAACTCTTCCTTCAACCTTACAATCTCCTCTCTGATAATAAGTTGTTTAAAGGTGTCACCATATACTTCTCTACTCCATTTAGATAACACACTTTTAAGTTTCTTCAGTTTTGCCTTTAAGCTAATGAAAGGATCAACTTCATCCCAGATAGGCCAATTATTTCTCATTATATCAATAAAACTGTCATGTTCTACCTAAAACTTCAGCAATTTGAATGGCTTAATAGAATTGACCTCAGTCTCTCCAAAGGAACCTAACATTAGAGCATGATCAGAACCTGTTCTTGCTAGATGTTCCACCTCCATGTCGCTCAACCATTCTTGCATATGGTTGTTCACTAGCACTCTATCCCGCCTTTCAAAAATGCATTCCTCATTAGCTCTATCATTCCACCAGGTGAAAGGGATACCTTTAAAGTTCACCTCCTCCAACTCACAAGAATTAACACAAAATGCAAAATCTTCTGTATCCTGTGAGTTAATTGGAAGTCCACCTATTTTCTCCTCTTCATTCATCACTACATTAAAATCTCCACCTATAAACCATGACAATGATATATTTGTTGATAACTGGTATACACTATCCCATAGCTCCAATATTTTAGTAGCATTACATTAAGCATACACTAGTGTTGATATGAGTTGCTGATTAAACTCATGAAGATACAACTGCAAAGTAACCTGTTGGTTGTCATCTTGTAGCACTTCCACATCAAGATTATCAGTAGCAAAGAACCAGATTTTCCCTGAGCAATTTGGTCCAGCAGTATGCATGCCTAATCTCCTTTTATGACTTTGCACTAGTCTAGCCTGTTGAAAAGGTTCCAACAAAGCTATTAGGAAAAATTTGTGATGTTTATGTAACATTTGGAGCCTATGAAAGGCTTTCTGTGTTCTGACTAATCTAATATTCCATATAAATGACTTAATCATCATTTATTAGCTTTCATTGTCACTGCTCACTTTGGTACCACCCTGGTAGGTTTTTGTTTCTCTAGCTCTTTCTTTTCATTCTTCTTTTGATCCTTGAGGCTAGACTTTGGTGAAACATCAGCCTTCACATATGCATTTTCCATATTCTGCAAAACATTATCTTCTTTGTCCTCCACTAACTGTTGTTCATCAAAATCATTCCCGGTAAACCTTTTTCCTCTTCTTGATCCACAATCTCAATATTCTGGGAGATTAGTGTTGACACCTGATTTTCAACCTCCCGTGATTTTTTTTTAGTTACTCAGGGTCCTTAGATAATGAATAGGATAATTTTGCGCACTCGTAAAAATTCTGAATAATTTTAAACAATTATTCAGGTTAACATTTTTCTGTCATAAATTAATAGGGGCACCTTCAAAGCTTTATTAACTATTAAGAAATTTATCAGCATTTTATCGCATTTTACAGTATTTTCTATAATTCACCAGCAGCGGAACAATTTCAAAAATTGTTCATTTAATTCAACAAAAATTAAGAAAAGTTAGATCAAAGGCATTTTATTTATTTATATCCAAGGAACTTGAGTAATTAAAAGAATTTACCACTTTATCCTTCGAGCTTTGAATTATTACTATATATGTATGTGTGCACCACTTATGGCAAAATTGTTTTTAAATTATGATTTTTAGCCTAATTATCGTTATTTTGCATAAATGACCACCTCCTTATTAACCAACTGATGGTTCAATGCAGTTGGGGTTAATTTTGCGAATTTCTGAATTCCAGACGGCCTTAATTGAAATGTCCATGCCATGGGCAGATTAACTAAGGACATTAATGCAAATTAGTCTTAATTGGTTAAGTTAAATACCTAAGTAAGGCTACACTTGCAAATAGTTAATTGCGGGGATATTTATGTAATTAATCACAAAGATTGGCCATAATCGCAGTCTTTATTTAATGGAAGGGAAATTTGAGGCTATTTCTGCAAAATAGGTTTTAAAACTCTTTTAATTTTTTTATATCTTCATTCGACCTCATTTTAATTATTTCTTTTTATGATTACGTGCCTTAAACAACGACCTATTTTACTAAAATTCATGTATTACCCCTACGAGCCCATATTCACTATATATGCGCGCATATACACCCTTGACATACAAATAGAATTTTTGTCAAAAAATAAAAAAAGAGGGGGGGGGGGGGGGGGGGGGGAGGGGGCCAGGTCCAGCCCATTAAAGGGCTGACCCGGCCCAACTGAGTTATAATGCTCCCTCGGCATAACAAAAAAAAACTAAGGGGGGCCATTTTGTTATTTTCAAAGGGGGCTAGGGCCCCTACACTCCCTCGCCCTGCGCTCCTTCCCCCTTTTACGTCGGGTCAAATCGCCATTCACTGTGCACCACCAGCGCTGTGACGTCGTCGGGTGGTTGAGAAGAGGACGAAGCATTAAAAGCTTCGTCCTTTTTTCTTATATTTTGCTCGAAATTCATCCAAATAGCCCTTATAAGGTACAATCCGTGATTTGTGTTTATTTTTTACTCCGTTTACAGTTGTGAGGAACGATTGTAACCGTTGATTGTCGTATGCCTTGAATCTGAGCCCTTTCTCTGTGGATCTGGGCTTGAACTTGTAAAAATATAGGAGAGTCCCACATCGTTGGTTGTGACCTTAAGAGCATTGTTGGGGTTTCTATTTCACGAAGAAGAGAGGTCGGATAATTAAGAAATTAAGGATTTGAAATGTTAAAGTCCTCAAAAGTTGTATTTTGGGGTTTTAAATTGGGCATAGTTACATTTTAGCTAATTACATTTCATAGCTACAGTAGCGCGCTACAGTAGATTGTATTAAAAAATCGGATTGTATTCAAAATTTGGTTGAGTCAAATTTCGCTGTATTCAAGTCAGTTGTATTCAAGTCAAATGTATTCAACTCAACTGTATTCATTTGTATCTACTTTTACACTGTATTGACTTTATTATATTTAAAATCGGTTGTCTACAAAAAAAAAAAATCCTTCAAAACACACCCCTAAACACTGAATTTTGCACTAAAAAATTAACGAATACTCTCAAATACTGGATACAAGAATTCAAATTCACTATATTCATTTGTATACACTTCAACTTCACTTTATTCATTTTGTATACAAAAAGACCTTCGAAATACAGGCGAAAACACCATATACACTGTATGTATACACTCCGATTTGAAATACAAAAAAATAAAAAGCTCAGATCTGAGCTGCCATCGGAAAACGACCGGAGGTGGCGATGACCTAGATACAAAAAAAAAAAAAGATTTCTCTCTAGACTGAAATTGTGTTTTGAATTCCTTCTACACTGAAATTGTATTGTTAGTTCCTATTTTTCGTCTCTGGTGAAATTTCAGTGAGTAAAATGGAAAATAAGAAGAAAGCAACGAAGCCAACACACAACGGTTACGAATCTAACATCTTTACATTTCTGACTCAAAGTAGCACAACAATTTCCTTCATTTGCATCACTCTCTTTGCTATTTTGGTGCGATTTGTAGTATCAAATTGGGTATTTTACATAAACGTCTATACACCATATACATTGTATGTATACACTCTGATTTGAAATACAAAAAAAATAAAAATCTCAGATTTGAGCCACCATCGAAAAACGATCGGAGGTGGCGATGACCTAGATAAAAAAAAAGCTTTCTCTCTCTAGAAAAATAATAAAGCTCAGATCTGTTTTTGATGATGAGGAGGTGGCGACGGTGGCGGCAGCGGTGAACGACGCCAGATCTGAGCATAGCTCCGGTGGACTTTGAAGCTTTGAAGCCATTAATGTAACTTTGGAGATTTCTCTCTCTAGAAAAACAAATTAAAGAGATTTAAAGATAGAGAGAGAAACAAGGGGACTTTTACTGCACTAGGGTTAGATTTGACAGTGATGGCGGTAAAACTTGCCGGAGATCTTCATGGTGGCAGGCGGGTCGGAGAGAGAAGAAGTGGCTGTGGAGGAGGCAGTGTGGTTAGAGAGTAGGGAGAAGAGAAAGAGAAAATATTTATACAATGAAATAATAGAGGATGAGTTTTGAATTAGTTACCTTTTGTAATTGACATACAAAATTTAGCTATGAGATGTAATTTGGATAAAATATAGTTACTAAATATAAATAAGCTCTAATGTTCTCTATACATGTAGATTTCCCTAGACAATCTCAATATATATATTGGGGCAAGTATATGATTCTTTATAAGGTGCATGCATTTATATATATATATATATATATGTGTGTGTGTGTGATTATCCTAGTTATAAGAGCAGTTAAATATAAACTAACCAATTCTTCTTTTTCTTTTCCTCCTCTACTCGCATGGCTGCTCGGGTCTAAACTAGCCTCTGTTGGGCCAAAGGGCCAATAGGATTTCTCATTTGCATTAAAATCGAGTCTATGGAAGGAGATAATAATGAGGCGCGCAGAAGGCCCAACCATGGGTGAAAATGGCCACTAGGGGTTTGGTACGCCCCTAGTTCAAAATTTATTTCCTTATATGTATGATCCTATGTATGTAATTATGTGTACTCAACTCATATTATAGTGGAAAATACTTAAGGGTGGATTAGACGTCTTAGGACAACGGTTCTTATGCCGTTTGGTCGACTTTAGGTCCCCGTGCGCGTTTTTAAAAAATCACGGACTTAACATAACGTTTATATGACTGAGTATAAAATTGGAACTTAGCAAAACTGTTTTTCCTCAATACGCATGAACCAACAATTGATTTTTTCTAAAGTCTTAAATGGTCGTCATATTTTATAGCAAGAGTTGTTTTCAAAACTGAGTTATTAACTCAACCAGTTTTTACTGCGATCAAGGGATTTTTCCCAACTTAGCTTTTAATAAACGGGTCCAATGCCCACCAACTTATACACTTTTTTCACCAAAAACAAATGGTAAATCTTTAAAAGATTGGATCAATGTTTCTAAAACCAACCTTCTTTTACAGGAAGTGCAAAACCCGATTTTGTTAAGTAACATGACTAAACAAGGACTCCTAAAATATGATGCTGTTTTGGCCCATAGCAAGCCCAAATATCGAGTATTTTCAGTTAGGATATACTCATTTTTTAAATATGAAAACACCCTTATAATATATAAAAACCAACTCGTAATACATAATTCTAGATAAGGCTGAATGTACCAACATGGATTAGCCTGAACCAAGTGTATGAGTATAATAAAGACTTAATTTATAAATCGAGACTCATTTTTATACCGCCATTTATAAACATATGTACTCCTTATACATAAAGGAGACTATTTATACACGGATGTCATAAATCTGGAACTACGATACCCTATATATAAGGGGAATATGTTCAAATTTTTCTAAAAGAAAAATATATGATATGCATGACAGTTCTTTTTGAGGGAAAGCAAACCCAGAATAAGCAGTTTAAACAAATACTCATACACTGGAATTCAAAGGTTAACCGTATAGTACGGATCCTTAATACTGGGTGTCTAACACCTTCCCCAGGGGATCATCAGAATCCTTACCTTGCACTCTAGATTACGAAGGTTTTTCACTGTATTTGAATAAACCTTTCAAAACTGATTTTTCAAATGTCCTAAAAATTAGGTGGCGACTCTTTTTCAAAACAAGTCCGAAAGAGCGTCAACGAGTTCGTAGTAGCCTTCTTGCGACCTAAACCTGCACGAAAAGCAGACCGTAACAATTAGACCATGCAACACCTTGTTAGGAGACTTTTGTTTGGGATATACTACTGCTATAGGCCTGACCTCATAACTACCAGAGAAGCTCCTATATCCTGAGACTTGGCTGCCTCATTATCTGCATTCTTCAACATAATTTCATTCCCTACTTCAACCAATGGCCTTCTTATCAACTGATACCTTCAGCCTAATCCCTTTAACCATATTATCAGAAATAACGCTCATCAGCTGCAGCTGGTCTTCACCAGTTTCCTCATGTGGACTATCATCTGCCTGTGAAATAAGCCCCTTATCAACCACTTCCTCAACATGAGGTAGTATTGATTCTTTGCCCTGGATAACCTCTGCATATACCTCTGAGATACTATCCTTGTGCAAGTCTTTATTTTCTGCATTCTCAGCATCTTTCTTGGCATTTTCAGTTTTCCCTTTATTCACCTCAGCCCCATTAACATTCTTTATTTGCTCTTCCTTGATAAGAGAAACATCAAAATTGTTTCCCTTATTAGGCTCTTTGTTCTCTTCTATCACCTTCTTGTATTCCTCTCTATGTTTTGGTATCTCCTCTATTTCCTTGGTAGTACCTACTGCCTTTTCAATGTTTGCACCAGAATTGTTGTCCTCAGTACAAGCATTGAGCACATCAAAGTTATTATGAATGGTAATTCCACCTTCCTTGTCCTTGGTATTTCTATCCACCTTATTGCTCCCGAGATCTCCCTCCTTCTTTCCCTTTCCTTTTTTTATCATTACTAGGATATGTCACAACTGTCCTACTAGATAGTACTTTGGGCATGTACCTTTGAGCTGAATATCTCTATCCTCTATATCTATTCTAACTTCCATGCTGCTGATTAGTACTAAATATGGGTGTTTCTGTATGCTCAATCACAAGTGAACTAGCTGCATTTTCCTGAATCTTTTCTCCTTCCTTCTTGCCTACACATAACTCAGGATGCAATACACGACATTCCTCCATTGCTTGGCCTTGTAATTGGCATTGTATACAATATTTAGGCAGGTGATCATACTGAATTTTGACCTTCATTGCAGTTACCTGCTTTGTTTTATTATCTTCAATCTCCATCATTACAAACTTAGAAAGTTTTGCTAGCAAATCCAGTTGTACTTTCACCCTAGCACAATTTGGTCGAGTCATATTGATTATTGCCATGTCAAGTTGTATTGGCTTTCCTACTGCTGATGCTAAAGTATACAATGATTCTTTCACAAAATATGTAGGTAACAAATTTGGGAAAGAAATCCATGCCATGGCTATAGAAGTTTCAGCATCCACCTTGAAATTGGAATCATAGATCAAGGGTCTTATTTGAAACGTAAAACCATCCCTAGACTTCAACCAGTAAGCACTCTTAGACGATCTATTAATTAAGCCCTCCATTAGTGTACACCTTATTAAAACATGCTTATCTCTTAGAAAACCAACAATATATTTACCCTTTGCACCACATTGTTTGGGGATGATATCGTTCAATTCTTCCATTTCGGGCCAACCATAAGAGAACTTACCAATGATTGCATGTTGTAAGTTTTCTAGCTTCTCCATTCTAAACACATCCGAGGATGTCCATCTCACCACGGGTGTTCCATCTACATACACAACCTCCTTCATAGGGATGGGATCACAATTGGTATTGGAACTAGAGGCAAAACTTTGTATGAGTGTTTGTAGATAGTTTGAAGTAGGGTTTGAACTGGATGAAGGCTTCGGGTCAGTTTGCTTGGCTGCGGGATATTTCGGGTGAGTTAGGGGTGGGTAGTCGTCTTGGTTGTTGATAGGAGGAGGCTGGTCAACCGCCGGTGACGGCTGACCAGTGGCCTGAGCGGTCATAGTTGTTGAAAATAGGGTTTTAGGTTAGGGTTTGCATGGGAAGTTTAGGAGAGAGAAAGGAGCTTTTTCTACCAAAAGATAATCACTCATCTAAAACAAAATATAAGTTTTTGTATGACTATAAATTATTTCATAAGGATAAAATGAGAAGTTTAAGTTAGTTAGTAACCCGTTTGGCCATGAGAATTTTCATCTTTTCTGGATTTTTTTACTTTATTTGAAAATCATCGTTTGACCATAAAAATTCCAAATACAACTTGAAGTTGCATTTAGATTTTGAAAAACACCTAGAGCTCTGTTTTCACTTTCAATACATTTAAATTAACAACCAAATCTTCTTTGCAAAAACTATGACCAAACACAACTTCATCTTCAACTCTAACTTCAAAATTCAAAATAAAGTTAAAAATATTTTATTTTCATGGCCAAATGCCTACTAAATGATACACATGTTGTTTATGTAACACTCGTTTAACAAATTCAGAAACCTAAAAAAACATGGCTGGAGATAGGAACACAAGAGGCTCATTCAGATCTTTTTTTTTTGTGGGAAATTATACTGTATATATTACGTTAATTTTTTTTTAAAAAAATATAGTAGATGTTGGATCCCCTTAACTTTTTTGTATACTTACTTCCTAATATCTTAAACCCCTTTAAAAACCTTAACTCCACCGCAACATGAAAGTATCAACAACTACTTGAGCTCTATAATGAGTGTCCGGAACCTAAAGACCCAAAAAAAAAAAAGACCAGGTGAGCCAAAATGTCCCAACAAAAAAGAGTGTTACCAAAGTACCCTTAATGCGGTAATTTACTGCGCTATTGGACTTAACTGTAACAGCTAAGTTAAGTCCAATAACGCAGTAAATTACTGCGTTATTGTCACGACCCAAACTGAAGGGCCATGACGGGCACTTGACCGTACTAGCCAAGTACAATCTGACATACATCTGAAACATAAACGTAAATGTAGGTGAGCCGATAGGGTTTCCATGTGATACTCTATAGACTCATAGGATAAACATGTCTAAAATAGAATATCCTGCAAGGACTCAACTACATGAACATACTAGACATACTGTACGAGCCAACAAGGCTGTCATACCCAACTGTGTAACAACATGACTGAACATCATTTGACTGTACATAACTGTCTACAAGCCTCTACTGGAGTACATGACATAACGTGGTCGGAACAGGGCCCCAACCTACCTAACAAATCTGTAGTCACAAAAGAAAGACTCCAAAAGACCCGACAACTCCGAACAAAGGGAGCTCACCAATAAGTTGATATCACATCCTGCCCACTGGGAAGGTCCACCAGTCTGTCTATCTGTACCTACAGGCATGAATGCAGCGCCCCCGGTAAAAGGGATGTGAGTATGAAATAATGTACCGAGTATGAAAGACAATATATAACTGAAATTGAAATATAACTAATTTGAAATACAAAATCTACTCAAATAAACAAGGATTAGAGAAACCTGAGAAGTACATCTATCTGCCTTTACTCAATTCACAGGCAAACTGTACTATCGAGTCTACTCGGCCATATCTAAGGCTCGGTGCTAATTACCCGGCCATGCGTGGCTCGGTGCATCTCTTCCCGGCTATATCTCAGGCTCGGTGCTAACTACCTGGCCATGTGTGGCTCGGTGCATCTCCACTCAACCTTATATGGCTCGATGCAATCTCTACCTGATCGTCGGAGGCTCGGTGCTAACTACTCGTCCATGGATGGCTCGGCACATCGCTACTCGGCCATATATGTCTTGGTGCAATCTCTACCCGACCGTCGGAGGGTCGGTGCTCTATCTACCCTGCCGTACAGGCTCGGTGCCGTTCTCTTATAACAACCCAACATGCTATCAACAACATCTATACCAAACTATCATATTTCTACTACACAACCAAGAGATCTAACACTGAAAGTGATCCCGACAAGGGACAAATCAGATAATAGCAATATAATTCTAAAGAGATGGAAGTGGAATTCTTTTGGAAAACAAGTTCTTTTACTGGTAGTTTCTGATCGAAAGATGTCAAGTATAAACTGAGCTATGTGAAGGCGACAACATGTGTCTTTATACCTTTCTCTAAGATCATGAACAAAGAAGCTGATAAGAGTCTTTCGAAAATACAACACAACACCAGGGAGGCTATACACCTCTAAGACAAGCTCCAGTCGATAATATCGCTTTAAGAAGTTCGTTAAGCTCTTACTTTATAAATTCTCACTGACCATAAGGCCAGGCAAATCTATCGCACTGACCCGTAGGCCAGGCATATCTATCTCTCTGACTAAGTGGCCAAGTGTCACGCCCCGAACCATGGCCTGTACGTGACACGATACTCGGTGCCTGACTGTCTATGACTGAGTGAACCCATGGCTGCTGAGTCTAATATTTGTATCGTGAAAGTATGCAAGATATAAAATGAACCAAGAGAATACTCTAACTCTAATATAATAGAGGGTGCGGAAATAAATGTTGTGTGGCAAAACCAACATAACTGACTAAAGACTGTGTCTATGAAATCTCTATGATCAAAATACTGTAAGAATAAATAAGTCAAGACAAGACCCTGACATCCCTCAAATACTAATGAAATAACTAATACTCGAAAGCTAGAAATAGATGGGAAGCTCTGAATGAGAGGGGCTCACCTACTAGCTGATGTACTCAAGTGCTGGAAGCTAAGAGGCTGGTGTATCTTCTTGAAGGTCAGACTCTGCACCGTGAAGTGCAGGCCCATGCATAAGGACGTTAGTACATTTGAATTATACAAGTATGATAAGCAACTGAAGCAGTGATAAGGGATATATGAACAATAAAGCATAATAAACTGAATACTCATATCATGAGTTGATATGTATAGAAACCACCTGTGCAAATATCATGTAACTATGGCCTCAGGCCCAATAAATAATGAGATCTCAAAGATATGGCCTCAGGCCCAATAAATAATAAGATCTCAAAGATATGGCCTCAGGCCCAAAATAATTACATATGCATATGAATCATAACTATGGCTTTGGGCCCAATCAAACATGAAGCAACAGGGGTAAAATTGACTACTGACTCTTTATCATGACTCATGACTTAGACTGCATTCTGAGAGTCGTAGATTGAATTACAAGTCTTTTAGATTAAGCTAGGGTCCATAGCATGCATAAACAAGTATGAACATAATAAAAAAACTGAACTCTAACCCTAGGTTATGAAAATAAAAAACTATGGCAAAATCATGAACTTGCTGGATTACTGGGAATTATGATTATTGAGGTATAAGGATGCTTAAACAATGTTCCTCATGTAGATAGTATGCTTAACATACCTGGAATTGCTCCCAAACTTTAATAATAATCTGGTCTTGGAAATGAGTTCCAAGGCTATGCTCTTTATGCTCTTTAATTGGGTTTTATTGAAAACCCTATGTTAAGAACATGGTTTCATGATTAGATTAAGAGCATATATGATAGAATTGATTTGGAAGAGCTTGGAATGACTTACCTTGTTGTTTTGGTTTGTTGGGAGAAGAACACTTCGTTTCTAGGGCTTGGAATTATGAAAAATGAAATAAAATAACTGAAGGCTGGTATTTATAGGTTCTGGTGTGGGTTGGGAAATACAGACCAAATACGGTCCGTATACTGATTTACGGTCCGTAAACCTGGACCGTAATTCAACATATTTCAAACAGAATTACTGCTTATGTTTCCTTCTTAAATACGATCACACTTTACGGGTCGTATTTCAAAATACGGTCCATATTTAACAATATAAAATTCCATAAACCAAATTCCAGAATGCACAGTGATTTTAGGTGTCACTTTACGACTTGAAATACGGGCCGTATACTGAAATACGATCCGTATTCTAGGGCGGAAATCCCCATTTGACAGCTGAAGAGAAATTTTTAATTCCCACATTCTCTATCTATTTTTCTAAGTTTGGAATCATGGTCAAAGTTTAAGTTAAAGGTCTGAGGTGTTACAATATCTCCCCCTTGGGGTCATTCGTCCTCGAATGTTGGATTTTGGTTAGAAGGGATTATTGAGACATGTGCACACTAACTGACATGAGCACATGAAAATTGAACTGAAAGGGTCTGGACTGAATTATCTGTTAAACTGAGTAACTATTAAACTGACTATCTAACAGGCTGAATACTGATAATGTGGAAACTATAGAAGGAAGGATATGAGAGGGAAAGTACAATACCTTCACCGATTTCTGCTGATTCTTCAAAGAGTTAGGGATATTTAGACTTCGTGTCTTCTTCGGCTTCCCATGTAGCCTCTTCAACTTTCTGACTTCTCCACAAAACCTTTACTGAGGCTACCTCTTTAGTTCTCAGCTTGCGAACCTGACGATCAAGGATTTTCACTGGGACTTCCTCATAAGTCAAACTATCATTGACTACTATGCCATCAGTCGGGATAACCAGCGAGGGGTATCCCACACACTTTCTCAACATTGACACATGAAATACTGGGTGTACGACAATCAAGTCTTGTGGAAATTCAAGCTCATAAGCTACTAGACCAACTTTTCACAGAATTCTGTATGGTCCAATATAGCGGGGACTAAGTTTCCCCTTCTTACCAAACCTCATGACACCCTCCATAGGTGAGACGTTAGGAAATACCCAATCATTAACTTCAAACTTTAAATCTCTCTGTCTCACATCCGTGTAAGATTTATGGCGACTCTAAGCTATCTTCAAACGCTCTTGAATTATCTTGACTTTTCCATAGCTTGATAGTCCAAATCTGGTCCCAACAGCTCTACTTCACTAACTTCTAACCAACCAATCGGTGATCTACACCTTCGCCTATAAAGAGCTTCAAACAGTGCCATCCCAATACTAGCATGATAATTGTTATTGTAAGTAAACTCAATAAGAGGTAGGTGATCATCCCAATAACCTTTTAAATCAAGGACATGTGCCCTCAACATATCCTCAAGGGTCTGAATGGTGCGCTCTGCCAGGCCATCTGTCTAAGGGTGAAAAGCTGTACTGAGGTTAACCTTTGAACCCAATCCTTTCTGAAAGGATTTTCAAAATTTTGCTGTGAACTAAGCACCACGATCTGAAATAATGGACACCGGAGTCCCATGAAATCCGACAATTTCACGGAGATACAACTTGGCACAGTCCTCCGCTGCATCTGTGGTCTTAACTAGTAAGAAGTGCGCTGACTTCGTAAGTCTGTCCACAATCACCCAAATTGAATCATGCCTCCTAGTTGAACGAGGTAAACCTACTACGAAATCCATATTTATCATCTCCCATTTCCAAACGGGAATATCAATATTCTGAGCCAAGCCACCAGGCCTCTGGTGTTCGGCTTTCACTTGCTGACAATTTGGACACTTGGCCACAAAATCTGCTACATTCTTCTTCATGTCATTCCACCAATAAATCTCCTTAAAATAGTGATACATCCTTATGGAACCTGGGTGAATGGAATACCTGGACTGGTGAGCTACAGACATAATTCGCTCTCTGAGCCCATCTACATCTGGAACACATAATCTGCCTCGATATCTCAAGGTTCCGTCATCTCCCTTTTGTTCGAAAGCTGTCGTCTTATGCTTGTGAATCCCTTCTTTCAGCTGCAACAAGTAGGGATCTTTATACTGCTTCTCTTTAACTTCAATGACTATGGAGGAAAGGGCTCTATTCTGAACAACCACACCGCCATTCTCGGAGTCCAATAGTCGAACCCCAAAACTGGCCAAACGGTGGACTTCCTTGGTCATAATTTTCTTATCTACATCAACATGAGCTAAACTTCCCATGGAACGCCGACTGAGAGCATCGACTATAACATTCGCCTTCCCTGGATGATAAAGAATATCCACGTCATAGCCCTTAAGCAATTCGAGCCATCTTCTCTGCCTAAGATTCAACTCTCTTTGCTTGAAAATATACTGCAGGCTTTTATGATCTGTGAAAATATCAACATGCACTCCATACAAATAATGACGCCTTATCTTAAGTGCAAAAACTACAGCTGCCAACTCTAGGTCATGAGTCGCTTAATTCTTCTAATGAACCTTGAGCTGACAGGATGCATAAGCTACTACCTTACTATGTTGCATTAAGACACATCCGAGACCCACTCCTGAAGCATCACAATAAACTACGAACCCCTTGGTCCCTTCCGGCAAGGTCAAAACCGGAGCTGAAGTCAACCTTGTTTTCAACTCCTCGAAACTGCGCTCACACGCATCTGACCACCGAAACTTAAACTTCTTCTAAGTCAATCTAATCAACGGAGCTGAGATGGAGGAAAATCCCTCTATGAAACGCCTGTAGCCAAGAAACTACGAATATCTAAAACAGAGATGGTCTGGGCCAACTCTTGACAGCCTCGATCTTAGTGTTATCAACTCCAATACCCTCTCCGGAAATAACATGGCCTAAGAATGCCACGGACTTGAGCCAAAACAAAATTCACACTTGCAAAATTTTGCGAATAGCTCACGGTCCTTAAGTGTCTGCAATACTACTCTGAGGTGCTGAGCATGATCTGACTCGCTGCGGGAGTATACTAAAATATCATCGATGAAGGAAATCACGAAGAGATCGAGATACGACTTAAACACTCTGCTTATAAGATCCATGAAGGCTGATGGCGCATTCGGCAGCCCGTAAGATATGACACAAAACTCATAGTGCCCATATCTGGTCCTGAAAGCTGTCTTAGGAATATCTTTTTCCTTGACCTTAAGCTGATGGTAACCAGATCTGTGGTCTATCTTAGAATAAAACTGGGCACCCTGAAGTTGGTCAAATAAGTTATCTATTCTAGGAAAGGGATATTTGTTCGTGATAGTGACTTTATTGAGCTGGCGATAGTCTATGCACATACGCAGGAAACCATCTTTCTTTTGCACAAATAGAACTGGCGCGCCCCACGGGGAAACACTGAGGCGGATAAATCCCTTATTTAGGAGGTCTTTTAACCGAGCCTTAAGTTCTTTGAGTTATGTTGGAGCCATTCTATATGGCAGAATAGAGATAGGCTTAGTGCTAGGGAGTAGATCAATTCCGAACTCTATTTCCCTGTCAGGAGGGATTCCTGGAAGGTCCTCTGGAAAGACTTTTGAAAACTCACTAACTACTGGAACTGACTGAAGGGTCGGGGTCTGGGTATCTGCATCCCTAACCCAGACTAGATGGTAGATATAACCCTTAGAAATCATTTTTTGAGCTTTTAGATAAGAGATAAACTAACCTCTGGGTGCTACTGAATCACCAGACCAAACTAAGGCTGGCTCATTTTGGAATTTAAATTTGACTGTTTTGGTCCGACAACAAACTGACGCATAACTAGAATATAGCCAATCCATCCCCATGATCACATCAAAGTCTACCATTTGTAACTCGTGAAGGTGTGTTATTGTCAACTTATGGTACACTCCCACTGGACAACCCCTATACACATATTTGGCTAGAATTGCCTCACCAACAGGGTTAGATATTTCAAAAGGTTTGGGCAATTGTTCTTGTTTGACTCCAAACTTTTTAGCAATAAAAGGGGTTACATAAGAAATGGTGGATCCCGGGTCCATAAGTGCAAAAACATCGTAACTGAAAAGTGATAGTACCTGTGACAACATCGGTACGACCTTCAGCATCCTATCGGGCACCCAAAGCATACAAGCAGTTTGGACCTCCACTTGCATTCCCTGATCTCGCTAGGGCTCTACCTGACTGAGCCTGGGTGTTCTTGTTTGCAACCGAATTGGTGGACTGAGCTATAGTCCCACCTGTACCATACTTAGCGAATGGACAATCTCTCAAAAAGTGACCTGACTGGCCACTTCCAGAGCAACCATCCATGCCCGAACGGCATGTCCCTGAATTTCTCTTACCACAAGTATTACAAACTGGGTGAAAGCCATGATTGCTCGAATTCCCTTTAGATTGTGAGCCTGACGCTCGAAAGCTTCTTCTCTTCTTCTCTCCGAACTTAAGAGCTGGAGCACTGGCAGATGAAGGAACGGGTCTAGATAACCTATTGTTGAAGAATTTTCTGTTCTTTTCACTATTCCCGCTGAACTGCCCAATTGACTTAACCCTCTTGTTAAACTCTTTGTCTTTCTCTTTCTGCACAGCTTCCTCCTCATTGAGCCTTGTTTCATTTCCTTGCACAAATGCCTATATCTTGGCAATAGTCATACCTCAATTCTGGGCTGCAATATTCGCCCCATCATATATGTGAGAATCAAGACCAGTGACAAACCTCTTTACTCTGGTCCTCATGTTAGGAACAAGCTTAGTAACATATTTTGCCAGACTCATAAACTCCAAGTAGTAATCCTGAACAGTCCTCCCGTTCTGTTTGAACTTCAAGAACTGCTCAGCTCTGGCTTCTCGGACCTCAATAAGGATAAAATGGTCCAGAAAAGCCTCTACGAACTCATCTGGTGAGCTCCAAACGTAGCTGCTTCTGTCTCCGTCACAGTCATCATTTCATAAATCTTCTGAAGACCATCAATGAAATCTTGAGGATCCTCTTCCTTCTTTGTCCCCGAGAAGATTGGGGGCTTAATTCTCAAGAACTCTTTAGCCTGGGAGGATTCCCTATGATTTCCAGAGTTAGACCCTGCTTCCTGACGCTGGGCCTGAGCAGCTACTAACTGTGTGAGCATTGTGATAGAACTCCCAACATCCACATTAGTTGTTCTAGTCTGAGGAGCCGGAATCTCTGTCGGAGCTGGAGCAGTAGGAGTAGTCTCTGCGTAGGCATCTGAACAGAATTGGCTCGGATAGCCTCACGACGAACAGCGTTGGAAGCTGCCCTTAAACTGTTGGTGGTCTTTCTCTTTGGAGCCATAATCGTCTGAAATTACGTAAACGCGAGAATTAGGAAGATATCCTGAAGTTATAGCTCTTGTTGCACGATCTAGAATACAAAGAAGTGAGACTTCCTCAATATGTCCTTGTGGTCAGCTGTTTATATGCATGCGACCGTCATACATATAAAGGAGACCCCACTCATAGACTCCTTACGACACTAAACATGGCTGCTCTGATACCAAGCTTTGTCACGCCCTAAATCATGGCCTGAACGTGACACGACACTCGGTGCCTGACTGTCTATGACCGAGTGAACCCGTGGCTGCTGAGTCTAACAGTTGTATCGTGAAAGCATGCAAGATATAAAATGAACCAAGAGAATATTCTAACTCAAGTATAATAGAGGGTGCAAAAATAAATGTTGTGAGGCAAAACCAACATAATTGACTAAAGACTGTGTCTATGAAACCTCTATGATCAAAATACTGTAAGAATAACTAAGTCAGGACAAGACCCTGACGTGCCTCAAATACTAATGAAGTAACTGATACTCAAAAGCTGGAAATAGACGGGAAGTCCTGAATGAGAGGGGCTCACCCACTAGCTGATGTACTCAAGTGCTGAAAGTTAAGCGGCTGTTGTATCCTTCTGAAAGTCAGACTCTGCACCGTGAAGTGCAGGCCCATGCATAAGGACGTTAGTACATTTGAATTGTACAAGTATGATAAGCAACTGAAGCAGTGATAAGGGATATATGAACAATAAAGCATAATGAACTGAATACTTATATCATGAGTTGATCTGTATAGAAACCACCTGTGCAAATATCATGTAGCTATGGCCTGAGGCCCAATAAATAATGAGATCTCAAAGATATGGCCTCAGGCCCAAAATAATTACATATGCATATGAATCATAACTATGGCCTTGGGCCCAATCAGACATGAAGCGACAGGGGTAAAACTGACTACTGACTCTTTATCATGACTCATGACTTAGACTGCATTTTGAGACTCGTAGATTGAATCACAAGTCTTTTAGATTAAGCTAGGGTCCATAGCATGTATAAACAAGTATGAACATAATCAGAAAACTGAACTCTAACCCTAGGTTATGAAAATAAAAAACTAGGGTAAAATCATGAACTTGCTGGATTACTGGGAATTAGGATTATTGAGGTATGAGGATGATTAAACAATGTTCCTCATGTAGATAGTATGCTTAACATACCTTTAATTGCTGCCAAACTCTAATAATAATCTGGTCTTGGAAAAGAGTTTCAAGGTTTTTCTATTTATGCTCTTTAATTGGGTTTTCTTAAAAACCCTATGTTAAGAACATGGTTTCATGACTAGATTAAGAGCGTATATGATAGAATTGATTTGGAAGAGTTTGGAATGACTTACCTTGCTGTTTTGGTTTGTTGGGAGAAGAACACTTCGTTTCTAGGGCTTGGAATTATGAAAAACGAAATAAAATAACTGAAGGCTGGTATTTATAGGTTCTGGTGCGGGTTGGGAAATACGGACCAAATACGGTCCGTATACTGATTTACGGTCCGTAATTCAACATATTTCAAACAGAATCACTGCTTATGTTTCCTTCTTAAATACGATGACACTTTACGGGCTGTATTTCAAAATACGGTCCATATTTAACAATATAAAATTCCACAAGTCAAATTCCAGAATGCACAGTGATTTTGGGTGTCGCTTTACGACTTGAAATACGAGCCGTATATTGAAATACGGTCCGTATTCTGGTGCGTAAATCCCCATCTGACAGCTAAAAAGAAATTTCCAATTCCTACATTCTCTATCTAGTTTTCTTTGTCGGGAATCATGGTCAAAGCTAAAGGAAATATATGTATATCATGTTGTATATCAAATGAATTGAAATATATGAAGACGTCAACTTGTTTCTTTCTGAATCTTCTATTAACAGTGAACTAAAGAGCGGATATCAACCCCTCGGAAGATACAATACCACTTCTAGAAGAGTTACACCTCTATGACAGCTCTAAACAATAGTTCTCTTGCTTTAAAATTCGATAAACGCTTACTATATACGGATCATGCCAAGAAACGAAAGGATAGCCATTACATACCTCACGTCGTCTAAGAAACTCAACCACGAACTTCCCACAATTAATGTGCCAATCCTATAACAATGGAATACATATATGACTTTATATGGCTTTCGTATATCATGTATATCAATCAATAAATTGATCCTAAAACAAAATGGGCAGCATCTCCCCTATAACAGTAGTTTCTCCCAATTATCTATATCACAACAGCAACCCAAAACAACAACTCAAATATCAACAACAAGACATATATATCACTAACAACTTCATAACGAGCGACAAGCTCCAATTGAGACTCGCATCACCCACATCATCTTTTATAGCTTACATTATTAACTTAACAACATCATTCACATGATAAAGAAATCATTTTCTACTTATTCCATCCTTATAGCATATAATCATATCAAGAAAACAAACCACAAACTCAACTCTTTCCAAATAACAACTCTATTTGCAAGTTCATATTTATTTCATCAATTCACCTTAACCAACACCAAAATAATCATAAGCACAACCAGGAACATAGCATACTCACCTTATACAGTAGCCTCAATTCGAGTTCCAAGATTCTCCTAGTTAGTGTTCACCCTTAATAACAATACAATACGATAGAAGTGATTTTCTTTCACTTAAGTTGATTCCCAAGGTGAAACTTGCATCAAATCTTTATGTTTGGTTCTTGAATGACTATGAACTGTTGGGGAGGGTTTTAAGGAGCCTTAGGATGAGTTTTGGTTGAAGAATATTGAAAAAATGAGGCAGGAAACGAATATATTGTAAAGCAAAGTCGGCCACTGCCTCAAGTGGGTCCCAGCGAGGAAACTGCGTAGTCTCGCGAAAACGCGAATATCTCTCTATTTTGACGTAGTTTGACTCGTTGGAAACTACACTCGTAGACTTTCAGTATGGTGGGTGGATCACCCTGTAACTTCAAGCACATTGGGAAAAAAGGTCTATGACATTAGACCCAAATATCAGTAAAATTATAAACGTAACTTGCGAAAACTTTTGCTGACTTTTGTTTTACATCTCGATTGTCTTCAAAACATAACATATGACAATTAAACACTTCAAAAACCTTAAAATAAGAGTTCCTTATCATATTAAGTACTCCTAGTTTTCATCCCGAAAGTACGGGTTATGACATTGATTCGCTTAACCCCGAAACCTTATGGCACATGCTCAACAATTGTTTAAAATATTTCTTAACCTTATAGGGGTTCCATGGCCTATCTGAGCCTATTTTTGTTTACTTATGACACAAATGGAACAAAAATTTACGAGGTGTAACATCTATTGTGCTTTTTGTTTTTTTTTGGTTAATTACTCTCTTTCGTTTAAATTTTCACACTTTTCCGTACTTTGGCCATAGATTAATCATGCTTCGAGACTCCGGAACTTCAATATTTTATACAATTCTTTTATATGATTAATAATGTAGGCTCAATACATCTAGGATACGCAAAACTTCGGGTCGTCGTTTTAGTGGTTGAAAAGTGCTCGAAGTGGTTTTTTGTTTGAAAACCTGTTATAATTAGCTTTAACTTTTTTATTTTTTAGGGTTTAGATTTAAAATTGTTAATTTTTAGTTAATGCGTAACTTTATTTCAAATTTGTTGCGTTTTTTAATAATTAATTTAGGATGTCACACGAGTTAGTTATAAACGATAACGAAGAGTAAAATAAGATTTATCATTAAGAAATAGATACGCAAAAAATGTAATATTTGCTGATGCGTTATGCTATATTATGTTTTGATGATTTGACAAACCTTACTCAAGGAACTAGAAACAATTACGCGTCTTGCGCCTTGATTTTCAAGGGGAACAAGTGAGAAATCTGGTCCTCAGGGGGAATACAAAGTATGTTTCTTTGTCATCATCAAAATAAGGGAAATTAATGATTTATGATACCTTATGTTTTGATGATTTGACAACCCCTAAGGAACCCTTAGGAACCAAATATCCCATGTGTTGCTGTGTTGACATGCTACTTGAAGAAACAAATGCAATCAGTCTCACTACACAAGATGTAGAATATGTTCATACATGAAGGACCTGATATGTTTTCAGAGGGACCAGATGAGATCAGGTTCCTAGCAGGATATGTTCATATATGAAGGACCAGATACAGATTCAGAGGGACCAGATGAGATCAGGTCCTTAACTATTGCTTGGTCAACTGTAAAGAGACTGTCATTGCAGCAGTGTAGCGGTAGAGTAGCAGAGTTGTTGCAGCCGGTTCAAGAACAACTGAGGGACCACGTTCCTCCAGATGAGAGACCAGGTCCCTGAAGCGTTGAAAAGTCAACTCTACAGCTGTAAAGGTGTCGACACTGTAGCTGTGCAGCAGCAGAGGACCAGTATGGGTTGTCACCTTCTTGCCCCCTTCCCTCTACATATACAACACCACGCTCAAATGAAGAATTATTTTGCACAGGTCAAATTGCTCCATCCTTAGTGCAAGTCTCCAGCTCTAAAGGTGTTCCCCAAGAACAAAGCCTCGACAAGCCGAAGGACCAGATCCGGAACTGAAAATGCTTTAGGTCCTTAGGTTGTTGAGTCTTTATTCTTTTGTACTAAATTGTGAACCTACTCTTCTCTAAATGGTAGCTAGTTGTAGGTGTTCTAAATTTTCAAGGTTGCTTCCACAAGCTCTTGAGTGGTACACTAGGCTAGAGTTAGTATAGGTGTATTACTATGTGGGATGCTTGAGTTAGTCATGGTGTTGAATTCTCAAAGGGATCCTTTGAGTGGTACACTAGGCTAGAGTTAGTCTAGGTGTATTAGTTTTCTTGGCTAGGGGCAGTGGCGGATCCAGGATTTTCATTCAGGGTGTTCGGAAAAAAGAAGAAGCTAAATATACACTGTAATTTTTTGTTGAGGGTGTTCAAAAGTTATTATATGCACATAAATACAGAAAAATTACCCTATATATACACTGTAATTTTTTGCCGAGGGTGTTCGGGTGAACACCCTCACTTGAATGTGGATCCGCCCCTGGCAAGGGGTAGTCAAGTGTGAAGGTTACGATTGGGCTATTATAAGGGTGAGGGGTTATGGGAGTAATTCCTAGCTTACAATCGCTCGTAATTTGAAGTTGTTCGGGGTAGGTCGTAGTTTTTAATCCCTTAAGCAAGGAGTTTTTCACGTAAAAAAATCTTGTGTTATTCTCTTACTGCACTGTCTGAGAGAACTAGGGCCTGGCATAAATATCGAAAATCAAAAAACCGGACCGAACCGAACCGAACTTCAAGAAACCGAAACCGAAAGAACCGAACCGAACTAGTTTGGTTCGGTGTTTGGTGTTCACCTTCAAAAAACTGAAACCGAAATAGCCAAACCGAAATTTGATGAAACCGAACCGAAGAACCGAAATTTAAACATAAATTTATACATTACCCAAAAAAAATTAAAATAGTCCAGACCCATTAAGTTTAAGCCCAAAAAAACCCAATTGTAATAAACTCTTTTTTGCTTTTGTATCCCTAATTTTTCACTTCAGTTGAGAAAATCAAATATCCTTAACAAAGAAAGGTGACTGGGATGTGTCTTTAGGATTAATGTATGTCTTTTATGTGTTTTCTTAATTATTCTTACTGTATGTATATAACACCTAGTAATCCTATATTATGGTTATGGTTTTCTGTTCTTGTGTATCTTGTTTGTTTGATTTTGATTTTAATTTATTAGTTTTATGTTTTGTTGCTTTTGAGAATATGAATTAGTGTAAATGGAATCACTTCTAATATAATGTCAAAAAAACCGAATTGAAAAAACTGAAACCGAATCGAACCAAACTTCAAAAAACTGAAATCGAAAGAACCGAACCGAACTAGTTTGGTTCGGTGTTCGGTGTCCACCTTCAAAAAATCGAAACCGAAATAGCCAAACCGAAGTTTGATAAAATCGAACCGAAGAACTGAACGCCTACCCCTAGAGAGAACTGGTAGCAACCAGGTCTCTCTATATACTTTGTTTGGTGGACGCACAACCTCTAACATTTACTTAAACTATACAACTTATTACATATAGACAATCATCAATCGGTCTCACATGTAGTAGACTTTAGAATACCCTGAGGCCTAAGGCATATATGATCCCCACAACCCTAGTCATCATCCCCGTCCCCCTTTCTCCTCTTAATAACAGGACGCTCTATGTCATGATCATCCGCCCTTCCATTCTTTGCGTTCTTGACGATAAAGTGCTTCGTCTTGGGATCTTATAATGCGATACGCTTGGAATGTCCGGTCAGATGGGCTCATCCTCATCTGGAGACGGGGCCGCAACATAATCATCCTCATCAGGAGACGGGACCGCAGGCGCCGAAGGATGAACGTGAAAAAACATGTAAAATTAGTACGAATTTTAATTTATATTGAATACATTAATCTTTGTTAAAAATCAAACCTGTGTATCGACGAGTGCATGTGTAGGCTCCTGAGTGGGCTCTAAGGTAGGGGTGGGCACAGTATGGTATATACCGAATACCATACCGATACCGAAGTTTTTAATACCGCGGTTTTAGTATTATGGTATTTGGTATGAATTTAAATTTTCTTTGGTATTCGGTATGGTATTTGGTATTTATAAAATGGATACCGAAATACCGTATACCATACCGAAGTTTATACTACATATATACAATCCATATATATTATATTTACTACTGCTAAATATATAGACTAGTTTTCGTATAAAAAATTACATCACATCTCATTTAATGCCAATTTGTATCTAATAGAAAATTGTACCATCAAAGCTAACTTTTTATCCAATATTTTCATGCTTTTAGTCTTTCACATATGCTGAGGCCTAGAAGCAGCCTTTAATTTGTCTCTGCTATTTTTCCAATACATTAAGACTTGAAATGGTGGAAATGGCCTATTCTCTCTACTGCTGAATGAAATTTTTGGTGTAAAATTGTTTAGGACCGAAGATTATGCTTAATTTTGGCTAATGTTGTTTAGACTTTGAAACTTTGACTACTCTATCGTGATTCAAATGTCCGTTGTGCAATTGATTAACGAAGAAAATTGCTTGTACTTTCTTTTAAATACGTCTATTTGTGTATGGTGTTAGTTTAATATAATTGAGAAATCTCGAAGTCATAATCCTTTATTACATGAGTATATACGTAAGTCGAAGTCAAATAAACTATGGTTACCGAATTACCGTACCGTGAAATACCGAAACCGAACTTTAAAATACCGAACCGTACCGAATTAATTTGGTATGGTAATGGTATCGTATTTTTAAAAACCGAATACCGAAGTTACCGAACCGAAGTTTCAAATACCGTATCATACCGTACCATGCCCACCCCTACTATAAGGTGGTCTGGTGCAGAATTTGAAATAGTCTTATGGACGGGATGCTGAAAGGCTGAAGCTGAAGCAGTGTCCTGTCAATATAATTAAAAAAATAACTATATTCAATACATTAACGTTTGTTAAAAATCAAACATGTGTACCGACGGGATTTAGATTACCGTTCGTTATTCAAGATTTAGTTTATCGTTCGTTATTCATTTTATGATTGTAAATATTATGATAATTATTTGTATTATATTTTTATGAATAATTAATTACGTAATTAATTTCTTAACTATAAGTTTATATTAAATAGGAAATTATGTTAACTAACTAATTCTTTATTGGGAATATATATTAACTAACGAATTCATAATTAACAATTGCTCACTAATTATTCTTGTAACTACAATTAAAGTAATAACGAACTAATTCATTGAGAAATTATATTAACTAACTAATTAATCATTATTTAAATAATTAAAACATAAATTAGATAACTACTTGGCACATTAGCAATTAACATATGATAAACAATTTAAATAAATAAATTAGCCATTACATAATTAACAAATAATAAGAGATTAATCTTCTAATTAACAAATTAGCATAGAATAAACAATTGATAAATAAATTAAGTAAATATTATATTTTTTGTGTATCTATTTGTTAATGATAAATCTTATTTTACTCTTGGTTATCGTTAATAAATAACTCGTGTGACATCCTAATTTAATTATAGAAAAAATCGCAACATATTCGAATAAAGTTACGCATTAACTCAAAAATATCACACGTAAATCTAAACCCAAAAAAATGAAAAACTTAAAGCTAATAATAACAAGTTTTCAAACAAAAACTTACTTCGAGCACTTTTTAACCACTAAAATGACGACCCGAAGTTTTGCGTATCCTTAATGTATTGAGCCTACATTATTAATCGCACAAAAAAACATCAGGTTCTATATAACCTGCATATTGAAGTTCTGAAGTTTCGAAGCATGATTAATCTATGGCCAAAGTACAAAAAAGTAAGGATGGGTTGGGGATGAGAGAGAAACTCTAACCAATCTCTAAAAATACACTCCCCCCCATGACCAAAACCCATAACCTGCAATGGAAAATCCACCCTCACTATCACTGGAACCACCGGATGACGGGACCACCTTGATGGAGGAAGACAAAACTCCAAAACACAGCTACAAAGAGGTAGTATTGGAAAAAAGCAATACCACCTCCAACACCTATCAAGACACACTCCACACTAGTGAAACTCAAAATTCAAAAGAAGAAGGAGAAGGCTCTGAGGACCCAATCTATCCCTTCGAGGAGGATATGAGCAGACTTTACCAACCTTGGAGATACTCCTTAATTATCAAAAAAATTGGCAAAAAAAAAAAAAAATCCCCATCACACCCTTAAATCAAAACTGATGGATTTATGGCAACTAACAGAGGCCCTAATCCTGATTGATTTGGGTTGGGATTTCTTCACGGTTAAATTTCATAAAGAGGAAAACCTCACCAAAGCCCTTGAACAGGGTCCGTGGTTTGTGTCAGGAAATTTCCTCTCTATGCGGAAATGGGAGCCAAACTTCGTCCCCCAGGAAACGAACATCTCTTATACGGCGATCTGGCTTAGACTACCCCAACTTCCTATGGAATTCTATGATAGGAAAATCCTGGAGAGAGTAGGTAGAAAAATTAAGAAGTTACTCAAAATTAACTCGTGCACATCGTTAACTCTTAAGGGGAAGATATGCTAGAATATGTGTTCAAATCCCACTCCACATACCGGTAACACAATCAGTTACCATTGGAAGTCACAAACAAGCAGTGATTTATGAAGGTGAAGGAATCCTGTGCAAGAGTTGTGGAAGAATTGGCGATACAACACAAAATTGCACCTTTGCAACCAAAATTCCAACAACTGATAATCCTTCCAAGGAAAGTAAAAAACTTGACCCACCTGAAGGTGGAGAATGGAAAACAGTAACTTTCCCTAAGAAAAAGAAGCCAGCACAAATGAAGGGCAGAGGAAAGGAAGAAAAAAGCACAAAGAAAAAAGTCATACCAACCCAGGTAAAATCTTACAATCCCACTACAGGTAAGTTCTCTGAAACCCATAGTTTTAAATTTCAGGCAAAAGCCTTGTCGGAATCCTCACCGGACGGGGAACCATTGACGAGTAAAGGAAAAGAAATGGCCTATGGAAAAAGAAAAATTGACCACCTCACTAATGGGACCATCAATCTTCCTTCACCCGGGGTCTCTGGACCCAATGTGCAATACCCAACTAGAATCGGGCCCCGTACGGGCTACAGTCCTAAAGTTTTGGCAGATAGGATCCAAAAAGATCTGCAAATCCGCACCCCACCCCAAACCAAAAAAGTGGAAAAGTAGGTGGGTCCAAGAGTGGGGTATCTAACAAATGCTTCCACACCCAAACCATTTTCCCTTTTGTGCATACCAGAGAAACTCTGCACACCCCATGCAGATGGTTTTTTCAGCGCACAAAAATCACCATACCCCATGGAAGATACTATATCTCTCCAAAATCATTCTCCAGCTAGTGATATGATGGTTGTCCCATCCCAAGGCATCACTATTATGAAACATGGGGAAACCCAAACGTTTCCCCCAAGTCGTTTCTTTGAAGCCCATCACCATTCTCAAGAGGGAAACCAAACAAACTCTATGCTTAGAAAAATCAACCCTTGAACCTCCCACCAAAAGAAGTGACACCGGTGGTCCTGACGACACTGCCAGTAAGGATAGACAAAATATCAACGTCTTGGCTAGAACTAGCCTTGCAAGGAGCATGCTCTACTCTCTAATGTCAAGTGAACCAGACTCCAGTAGCACTGATAGTCCAAAACCCCTAATACCTAGCATAAGTGGTGACGACAGCTCTAAACCAAGGGTTCGATAACTATGGAAAGCAACCATGTTGCAAGCCCAAAACATGCTGAACTTCTTAACACTAACCATGGAACACATGAATACTCTAATGAACCAGATGAGTGTAATGTTGCCTTTCTTCCCAATCCAAACCCCCACTGAATCCGCTGATAGAGCTGGAGTTCATCCCATGGACACCGAATTGGACACCTTTTCTTTTGAACCCGGAATCACTATCAACTCAACCACAACAACTATCCCCAACTGGTACTCTAGAAGCCAACCAAGGGAAAGGGGAAGGGGAAGGGTCTGAAGAGAAAATCCCCAAAAACAAAGAGTTATCTCATGAATTTCCTAATTTGGAATGCTAGAGGTGCTAATAGCGCCAAGTTTAGGAGACAATGAAGCTATGGTGAGTGTGCACAAGTGTCACGACCCAATCGGAGGGCCATGACGGGTACCCGGTGCTAACCCACCCGGGCACCTCTTATCATACATTCATATTTACATCTGGGTGAGCCACATAGCTTAATCATAATTTCTATCCATCATTCATGCTAATCTCATTGGGCAACAATACACTTATATCACCATCAACAACTATGCCCATATCAATGTACATAAGCCGACGAGGCTATCAAAATGATATACAAAATATAAGCCGACAAGGCTAAAGACATCTAACCATATACACATGTCTACGAGCCTCTAAGGAGAGTATGTCATATCATATAGGCGGGACAAGACCCCGCCATACCTATGAGTAATACAGCTATGGATTAAGCCTGTCTCCCTGGCCACCTGCGGGCATGACGCAGCGTCCACAAATAAAAGGACGTTAGTACGAATAATGTACTGAGTATGTCATAATCAACATCATTATAGAAGCATAAGAGACAACATAAGAAATAGCATAAGATGGGAGGTAGTAGAACCATCATCATAAACACTTACTTGCCTTTCATAGGGACCTTCCATTTCTAATGCGTGTTTGTGTACAGACACACGTACATATCCATACATCAATATCCGTATCCATATTCATATCCGTATTATAATCGTATCCATATTCGTATTCATATTCGTATTCATAATAGTATTCATATTTGTATTCATAGCCTACCTGACCATGAAGGATCAGTGTTTCACATACCCAGCCATGGCAAGGCTCGGTGATTATTCATACCTGGCCCTACCAAGGCTCAGGGTTGTCCCTACCCAACTGCAGTGGTGTGCGCGCAATACATGTCATACCTGGCCACATAAGCTCGGTGTTACATAATAGTCATACATAGACATATATACATAGGAGCTCATAAGTATCTTTGACATCATTACTATCGTCATTTTATTACATCTATCCTTAGAGGATCACTCATCATATAAGGAATTTAGTAGAATCATAAACATAACGAGAATCATGAGTTTTAGTAGCTTTAAAGATAGAATCATTTGGAGGACATCATAGGCTCATGAAAGGATAGATATATGGCCAAGGAACCATGCCTTATTGAAAGAAGGGTTAGCCTTACATACCTTTTCGTTTAGCTATTCTATCGCTTGAACGTTCTCCTTCAATGCTCACGTTTCTACCTTCATTAGAGTTTATACTAACATTAGATAATCGATAGCTTAGCATACTTGACTAAAGCTAGAGTAAATTGGGCAGCATCTCCTTTGTTTATATAAATTCCTCCATATCATATATCAACTCCCAAACATGTATAATAACATTCACATTCACATCATATTTCTCAATTCACTTCAAATCATCCATATCCACGGTCATGGCACACTATTACATTCACTCATATACCATGTCTATCCCATGTTCTTAATGTCAATTATAGCATAATTATAATCACAACATATCAAGAATCATGACTGAATCCAAGCTACTACTCAAAAATGATACTATTCTCACATTCATGACCCATTTTCTATCTCCTTCTACAATCTAAGTCTTTCAACCTCTAAATACTTTAAACAACATGGAATGAACATAAAACTTACCTTAGATGGTGTAGGAATGGACTTCGGGTGGAAACACTTCATTTGAGCAAAACCCTAGTTCCACTTCCACTTGGATTTCTTGTCTTGGATGAACCTTAATGAGTTTCTTACACTTGATTCTCTTGGTTTAATGAAGTTGATCATCAGTATCTCTTGAATTCTTGTGGGAGAGGTGTGGAGAAATTTTCTAGAGAGTTCTTGAGAGAAGGGGAGTGAAAATGAGATGAAATGAAATGAACTTGGGTCCCCTCTTTTAATAACCCATAATCTACCCCGTCTCAGTTCTACGGACCAACAGACGGTGCGTATAATTTATATGGACCGTATGTCTGGCCGTAGATTTGGTCCAATGAGGCTGCCATTCTGGGCAGAATATACGGCCTAACATACGGGCAGTATGTTGGGCCGTATAATGCCCAGCTTTTCTGAACTCGTTCTCGTTGACTCGTTTGATCTCCAATCCTTATGGAAACTTCTTAACACTTGTTTAGAACCTCATTAACAACCTAAGGGACGTTATAACTCTTATCCAAAACATCATTAAGTTATTTAATTCGGTACTCGTAAATCTCTTCCGATACATAACGTATACCTTGCCTCTCTTGGCAAACTTTCCTCTGTTACCTCGAATGTCTTTTAAATCTCAATTAGGGTCACCAAAGGCTATTCCTTACTTATCGAAACATCGTATACTTCGTGCCCTTCGTTAATCTATTCACTGTGCATTAACGAAATTTTTTTCGAGGTGTAACATTCTTCCCCCTTAAGAACATTCGTCCTCGAATGTTAAGTGCTTGGGAATTCTATAAAAATTTCGCCAGAGTTTCCCCTGTAATAGGGCACTACCATCCTGTCACAACAGCCCATATAATAACAATGCCTCACAGGGCCACAACATAATAGCAATAGAGTTTGGCCATGCACGACCCAAATGCATAAAAAGGAAAACATACATACCTCATGATCTTGATGTCTCGTCTTGGATCTCTTCCGGGGGTTGAAATAAGTGCGGGTACTTGGACTTCATATTTTCTTCCGCTTCCCATGTCATTTCTTCTCGGTTATTGTTTCTCCACAAAACCTTAACTGAGGCCACTTCTTTATTTCTAAGCCTCTGTACTTGCCTGTCTAATATGGCAATGGGTACCTCTTCATAAGTCAACTTTTTTGTCACTGGAACATCATCTACTGGAACAATCCTAGTAAGATCTCCGACACACTTACGAAACATTGAGACACGGATGGACTGACTCCAAATCAGGAGGTAGATCTAATTTGTAAGCCATCTCGCCTACCTTGCGTATAACCTCATAAGGCCCAATGTACTGGGGACTAAGCTTCCCCTTCTTGCCAATTCTCATAACGCCCTTCATTGGCGACACCTTTAAGAATACCCAATCTTTTACTTGGAACTCTAAGTCCCTTCGACGATTATCCGCATAGGACTTTTGACGATTTTGAGCCGCTAATAACCGATCTTATATGAGCTTAACTTTCTCTATGGCTTGCTGGACCAAGTCCGGCCCTATCAGTTTAGTCTCTCCTAGCTCAAACCACCCAATTGGGAATCTACACTTTCGCCCATATAAAGTCTTATACGGTGCCATTTGGATGCTAGAATGATAACTATTGTTATAAGCAAATTCAATAAGTGGTAAATGATCATCCCAACTACCTCCAAAATCCAGTATACATGCCCGTAGCATATCCTCAAGGGTCTGAATGGTACGCTCAGCTTTTCCATCAGTCTGTGGGTGAAATGTTGTGCTAAGACTCACCCGAGTCCCCAAACCTTCTTGGAAAGATTTCCAAAAATTGGCTGTAAACTGAGTCCCTTTATCAAAGATAATAGATACTGGAACACCGTGAAGTCGCACTATCTCTTTAACATAAAGCTTTGCATAATCTTCTGCCACGTATGCAGTTCTGACTGGCAAGAAATGAGCTGACTTCGTGAGTCTATCCACAATCACCCATATAGAATCATACTTACGTCGAGAACGGGGTAAGCCTGTAATGAAGTCCATGTTAATTACTTCCCACTTCCAAGTTGGAATTTCTATACCTTGCAACAATCTTCCCGACTTTTGGTGCTCGATTTTCACTTGTTGACAGTTAGGACATTGAGCTACAAATTCCGCTAAATCCTTCTTCATTCCATTCCACCAATATATAGATTTAATATCATGATACATTTTTGTTGCTCCTGGATGGACAGAATAACGGGAACAATGATCTTCTCTCAATATTTGGCGGCGTAATCCTGCCACATCGGGAACACATAATCTGTCTCGGCATTGGAGAACTCCATCTTCTGAGATCTCAAATAATGACTTCTCATTCTGAGGGAGTGTATCCCTGTAATGAATTAGCTTGGGATCTTCGTATTGTCGCTTCTTCGCTTCCACTACTAGCGATGAGACCGTTGAATTCTGAATGGTAGCTCCCATGCTACCCGAGTCCACTACTTGAACTCCTAGGCTAGCTAACTGCTGGAGCTCACGAGCCATTTCTCTTTTCTCTGGCCGAACATCACACAAACTTCCCATATATCTATGGCTAGGAGCATCAGCCACAACATTCGCCTTTACGGGGTGATATAGGATATCAACATCATAATCTTTTAGCAATTCCAACCATCGTCGTTGCCGCAAATTCAACTCTTTCTTCTTGAAAATATACTGAAGGCTCTTATGATCTGTATAAATATCCATATGGACACCATACAAATAATGTCTCCACATCTTTAATGCATGAATCACTGCAGCCAATTCAAGGTCATGGGTTGGATAATTTTTCTCATGTTTCCGTAATTGCCTTGAAGCATACGCAATCACCTTACCATGTTGCATCAATACACAACCTAGCCCAATGCCTGAAGAATCATAATAAACAACATAACCTTCCAATCCCTCTGGAAGTGTCAGGACTGGGGCAGAAGTTAACCTATCCTTTAGCTCTTGGATCAGCTTTTTGAGTGGTGCAGAAACAGAAGAAAATCCTTCTACAAATCTCCTGTAATAACCTGCTAAGCCTAGAAAACTACGAACCTCCGTAGGAGTCGTGGGCCTTGGCCAAGTCTTCACGGCCTCAATCTTTAGGCTATCTGCCCGAATACCATCGGCTGAAACAATGTGCCCCAAAAATGTCACTGAGTTCAACCAAAACTCACACTTACAAAATTTGGCAAATAATTCTAGAGTTTGAAGAACTCTAAGGATGGTACGCAAATAATCTGCATGTTCTGCCTCGGACCTCGAATACACCAAGATATCGTCGATGAACACAATCACAAATAAATCTAGGAAGGGCCTGAACACATTGTTCATTAAATCCATAAATACTGCTGATGCATTAGTTAGCCCGAATGACATCACCCGAAACTCAAAATGGTCATATCTTGTTCTGAAGGCTGTCTTAGGGATATCATTCTCCCTAACTCTCACTTGATGATACACGGATCTCAAATCTATCTTTGAAAACCATTTGACGCCTTGTAATTGATAAAATAAATCATCAATCCTCGGAAGAGGATATTTATTCTTAATCGTCACCTTATTCAGTTGCCGATAGTCAATACACATTGGCAATGAGCCATCTTTCTTTCGGACAAACAACACGGGTTCTCCCCACGGGGATGAACTAGGCCTAATAAAGCCTTTCTGAAGCAAGTCCTTCAATTGCTCCTTCAATTCTTTCAACTCTGTGGGAGCCATTCTGTAAGGAGGGATAGATATAGGCTTAGTGTCCGGTAGCACATCTATAGCAAAATCAATCTCCCGTTTTGGAAGGAGACCCGGAAGTTCATCCGGGAATTCATTCACCATGGGAACAGACTGAAAAGTTGGCGGTTCAGCTTCTATATCTTGAACCCGAACTAGATGGTAAATACAACCCTTTGTGATAATTTTCCTTGCCTTCAGATAGGAAATAAACCTACCTTTTGGTGACGTAGTATTTTCTTTCCATTCAAAAACTGGTTCTCCCGGAAATTGGAAGCGAACCATTTTCATTATACAATCAACATTGATATAGCAAGAAGCCAACCAATCCATGCCCATAATAACATCAAAATCCACCATTTTTAACTCAGGTAACTTAACCATGGTACGATGGTCACAAATCACAACTATATACTCGGTTAGCTATTACCGATTCACCCACGGGTGTAGACACCTCAAAAGGTTTAATCGACTCCGGCTTGACTCCAGACCGACCCGCAATATATGGAGTAACATATGACAATGTAGAGCCCGGATCTATCAAAGCATATACATCATGAGAAAATACCGATAATATACCTGTGACAATATCAGGAGAACACTCAAGATCTTGGCGTCCAGCCAAAGCATAAATACGGTGCTGAGGACCACTAGAACTGGGGACTCTCCCCCTGCCTCTACCATGGCCAACTGGTGCATGTGAACTTGGCCACATAAGCCGTATAGATGATGAAGATTCGGCTACCGACTCTGAAGGCTGGGTCCTACCTCTACCACCAACCGAGGGGTAATCACGCATAATATGGCCTGGCCGACCACATGCATAGCAAACCTCTGAGCCTAATCGGCACTGGCCCCAATGTAACTTCCCATACTGGGAACATCGTGGCACGGGTGGCCTCGCCTGACCCGAATCACCTCTGAACTGTGAATCGGAAAAACTCTGACTCGGCCCGGAATAAGTAGATCTATCAAATCTCGGGCCTGAAAACCGTAGAGGTGCACTAGTTATCTAATGGCCTAAATGCCTAGAAAATTGCTGTCTGTGCCTGCCTCTAAACTCACTCATCGGACCCGAAGATCTAGCCCTCTTGTTATACCCTCTATTATGCTCACGCTCACTTCTTTGTTGTTGTTGGCTTTCCTCTAAATTTTGAGCATGGGCCTGAATGTGTGAAATATCTATATTATCCAGAAGGGACGCAGTCAAGCACCTATCCATAAAATGTGGCCCTAGGCCTCTCACAAATCAGTGCACTCGGTCACCCATATCCGCTACCATGGCTGAAGCATACCTAGCCAAAGAATTGAAGCGAAGACTATACTCTAGAGCACTCATACTTCCTTGCCTCAAATTCAAGAACTTATCGGCTCTAGCTCGCCGAACCTCTGGAGGCAGGTAATGTCGGAGGAAGGCATCTACAAATTCTTGCCATACCGGGGGAGGCGCATTGGCTCCCCGTGAAGCCATCCAAATCGTGTACCAATGAACCGCAACATCCCTCAATCTATAGGATGATAACTCCACCGATTCGATGTTCGAAGCATGTATCAACCGAAGTGTCCTTAACATTCCATCAATAAAATTCTGAGGGTCCTTATCCGGCTTTGATCCGAAGAATTCCAGAGGGTTCAAGCTAATAAAATCACGGGCCCTTGCACTAACAACCCTATCACCTTTCCTTGTACCTTGTCGCTGAGTCTGGGCGGCAACCAACTGAGCAAGCAAATGAATGGCCTCTTTTACATCTTGGCCTGAAGCATCCGGTGGAGGAGCTGGAGGTGCGGGAGCTGGGGCTGAGGCTCCCTCATGCTCCTCAGAAATAGGCACTGAGTGGGAGGACTAAGATTGAGCCGCATTCTGGGACTCACTTTCCTCTACAACCGTTGGCGGTGCTCTTTCAGCCCGCTTTCCTGCCACTATGCCCTTTTGGGCTGCCGTAGCCTTTCGCTTCACAGATATCTCTGAAATACACAATACACAGTTAAGGAAAAGAGAAATCCTTATATTTTGGCTCTATCGCACGATCTTATGAAGAAAGAAGGTCATTTATTCCTAAAATGCCCGCAACCTCCTGCTTATAAGTGTGGCGCGCAACAGACCCATAACCAAGACTCTACTGAACACGGCTCGTAGACACACCATAGGAAAGAACTGCTCTGATATCACTTTTGTCACAACCCAACCAGAGGGCCATGACGGGTACCCGGTGCTAACCCATCCGGGCACCTCTTATCATAAATTCACATTTACATCTAGGTGAGCCACATAGCTTAATCATAATTTCTATCCATCATTCATGTTAATCTCATTGGGCAACAATACATTTATATCACCATCAACAACAATGCCCATATCAATGTACATAAGCCGACGAGGCTATCAAAATGATATACAAAATATAAGTCGACAAGGCTAAAGACATCTAACCATATACACATGTCTATGAGCCTCTAAGGAGAGTATGTCATATCATATAGGCGGGACAGGACCCCGCCATACCCATAAGTATGTACACAAAAGAATAGATACCAAAAGCTGTAGCTCTGAATGAAATGGAGCTCCTCTACGTAGTCCCTGAGTAATAAAGCTATGCATCAAGCCTATCTCCCTGGCCACCTGCAGGCATGACGCAGCATCCACAAATAAAAGGACGTCAGTATGAATAATGTACTGAGTATGTAAAGCATAATCAACATCATTATAGAAGCATAAGAGACAACATAAGAAATAACATAATATGGGAGGTAGTGGAACCATCATCATAAACACTTACTTGCCTTTCATAGGGACCTTCCATATCTAATGCGTGTTTGTGTATATAAACACGTACATTTCCATACATCCATATCCGTATCCATATTCGTATCTATATTTATAATCATATCCATATTCGTATTCATATTCGTATTCATAATCGTATTCATATTCGTATTCATAGCCTACCTGACCATGAAGGATCGGTGTTTCACATACCCGGCCATGGCAATGCTCGGTGATTATTAATACCTGGCCCTACCAAGGCTCAGGGTTGTCCGTACCCAACGGCAGTGGTGTGCGCGCAATACATGTCATACCCGGCCACATAAGCTCGGTGTTACATAATAGTCATACATAGACACATATACATAGAAGCTCATAAGCATCTTTGACATCATTACTATCGTCGTTTTATTACATCCATCCTTAGAGGATCACTCATCGTATAAGGCATTTAGTAGAATCATAAACATAATGAGAATCATGAGCTTTAGTAGCTTTAAAGATAGAATCATTTGGAGGACATCATAGGCTCATGAAAGGATAGATATATGGCCAAGGAACCATGCCTTATTGAAAGAAGGGTTAGCCTTACATACCTTTTCGTTTAGCTATTCTATCGCTTGAACGTTCTCCTTCAATGCTCACGTTTCTACCTTCATTAGAGTTTATATTAACATTAGATAATCGATAGCTTAGCATACTTGACTAAAGCTAGAGAAAATTGGGCATCATCTCCTTTGTTTATACAACTTCCTCCATATCATATATCAACTTTCAAACATCTATAATAACATTCACATCATCATAAGCAATAGTCTTTATTCACCTACATTATCCATATTTCTCAATTCTCTTCAAATCATCCATATCCATGGTAATGGAACACTATTAAATTCACTCATATACAATGTCTATCCCATGTTCTTAATGTCAATTATAGCATAATTATAATCACAACATATCAAGAATCATGACTCAATCCAAGCGACTACTCAAAAATGATACTATTCTCACATTCATGACCCATTTTCTATCTCCTTCTACAATCCAAGTATTTCAAACACTCAATACTTTGAACAACATGGAATGACCATAAAAATTACCTTAGATGGTGTAGGAATGGACTTCCGATGGAAACAGTTCACTTGAGCAAAACCCTAGTTCTGCTTCCACTTGGATTTCTTGTCTTGGATGAACCTTAATGAGTTTCTTACACTTGCTTCTCTTGGTTTGATAAAGTTGATCATTAGTATCTCTTGAATTCTTGTGGGAGAGGTGTGGAGAAATGTTCTAGAGAGTTCTTGAGATAAGGGGAGTGAAGATGAGATGAAATGAAATAAACTTGGGTCCCCTCTTTTAATAGCCCATAATCTGCCCCGTCTTAGTTCTACGGACCAACATACGGTGTGTATAATTTATATGGACCGTATGTCTGGCTGTAGATTTGGTCCAGTGAGGCTGCCATTCTGGGCAGAATATACGGCCTAACATACGGCCAGTATATTTTATATGGCCAGTATGTTGAGCCGTATAATGCCCAGCTTTTCCGAACTCGTTCTCGTCGACTCGTTTGATCTCCAATCCTTATGGAACCTTCTTAACACTTGTTTAGCACCTCATTAACAACCTAAGGGACGTTATAACTCTTCTCCAAAATAGCATTAAGTTATCATTAATCCGGTACTCGTAAATCTCTTCCGATATATAACGTATACCTTGCCTCTCTTGGCAAACTTTCCTCTGTTACCCCGAATGTCTTAGAAATCTCAATTAGGGTCACCAAAGGCTATTCCTTACTTATCGAAACATCGTATACTTCGTGCCCTTCGTTAGTCTATTCACTGTGCATTAACGAATATTTTTTCGAGGTGTAACAACAAGCCTGCTTTTCTTGTCCTGCTTGAAACGAGAATGCCTGAGCATAAGCACCTATGCAAAGTCTTAAAATTCTTGGGTCATATACTATCACCTGCAGTGGGTTTATCAGGTGCAATTGTTGTGCTTTGGAAGGAAGAGTTACTTAAAATGGGGAATGTCTCACCCACCAATCAAGGCATTAATGTCACTGTTAAGGTACTCTCATCCCTAACCCTTGGTTGTTAGTGATGTCTATGCTAGCCCCATTTATGCTAATAGACGTATTCTTTGGGAAGAAATAACCAGCATTTCTAGAACTAACAAGCTGGCTTATGGCTGGTGACTTCAATAAGGTCTTAAGGACACAAGACAAGTTGGGAGGTAATAGTATCAGTATTCCCAGGTCTTTTCTGTTTTGGAAATGTTTAAACGACGGTAAGTTAATGGACTTAGGCTTCACTGGTAGTAAATACACTTGGTGTAACAATAGGTTCTCTAATGCCGGAGCTTTAATCTTTGAAAGAATTGATAGATGTTTTGCTAATGATGGCTGGATTCTTAACTTCCCTGAATCTAAAGTCACACATCTGTCCAAAACTCATTCTGACCATTGTCCTGTACTGCTAACTTTGCTAAAAAATCTCCCTGCCACTATTGATAAACCCTTTAGATTTGAATCAATGTGGTGCATTCATCCATCCCTCTCTTTGCTTATTCAACAATGTTCAAATTCTGAGGGGAACCTTCATGAGACTACTGAGAATTTCCAGAACCTTGCCACCATTTGGAACAAGTAGAACTTTGGTAACATCTTCCATAAAAAAAGAACATTTTGGCTAGACTAGGGGGATCCAGAAATCTGAGAGTTGTCCTACTAACATCTTCTTGCATGACCCTGAGAAGAACTTTTAAGTTAAGTACTTTTCCATTCTCAGAAGTGAAAAACAGTTTTGGAGACTAACGTCTAGAATCTCATGGTTGGCTAAAGGGGATACTAACACAATAAGAAGTCCTTTCCTTGACCAATGAGGTTGGTGTTGACACCCAATTTTGTCCCACCTTTCCTCCAAAATACCTATTTTTCGCTTTTAATATTTTGGCAACTTTAAAAAATAATTATTTGCATTTTTACTATAATTAGCTTTTATTAATACCGGCATTTCATTATCCTGTCATTATTTTTACTACCGTCATTACCACCACCATTATTATTATTATTATTATTATTATTATTATTATTATTATTATTATTATTATTATTATTATTATTATTATTATTTTGTTACTATTATTATTATTACTAGTATTATCATAATTATCATTTCAGCATTTTTTACCATCTTACGCACACGCATCGTATTTATCTTCGCATAATTAGATAACAGCATTTACTTACTGTTGAATTTCAAATATTATTGCACTGCTATTATGACGGCATATAATTTATTATCCGAGTATTAGTAATTCCACATTTTATATTAAGTAATTCAAATTGGTCTTTTATTTAAATGTAGTAGCCCAATCAACTCATAAACATTTTTTGACCAGCCCATATTTTGATCCCAATTTTTTAGACCAGTCCATGTTTTATTGCACTAGCCCATTCATTTAATACCCAGTCCAAAATAAACTGATCCAGCCCATCCTAAATTATACCCGACCCGCCCTTTTCATTTAACAAGGAACCATTAGGGTTCCTTGTTCTTTTTCCTCTTCAGCCGCCGCCCCTCCCCCTCTTCATCTCTCTTCTCTCCCTTTTTTATCCCTCATCGCACGCCCACTGCCACCCCACTACTTCTCTCTCCCACACCTCCACCACACCCTGTTCCCCACGCTCACTGCCACCCCTATTCCCTCTGTCCCCCGTTATTCTCTCCCTTCCTCACGAGCAAAAACCCTATAAATAGTTGCTAGCTGCGTCGTTTAAGGGGGATTTTTTTTTTGAGGTTGGCAGTGAAGATCCTTGGAAATAGAAAACAAGAATCTGAAAACCTTCGAATCTCTTGAGCTCATGAGCGACCTGAAAATCTCATTAGAAATCAGTTTCCTTAGCAACCGAAATCTTGTTATAATATCGGGTCAAAATACTAGATCCAATTTGCATTTGTTTGCCTTGTTGTCGTTGTGAATCCGAGCACCGCAAGCTCGGATTTGATAATATTCGAGTGTGAATCGGAGACCCCGCGCCTCACTTCGCTGCATCCGAAACAGGTGTTTCCCCTTTCCCTTTTATTTCTTTTGCATTTATATGTTTAATTTATAGTAATTGGTTGTTTTGTTGCTCGTTTAGCTCATCATGTCTAGTCTCTGTGGCTTGATTTCTTGTTCGTGCGATGTATCATGTCTATGGTGACTGATTTACTTGTTTAATTCAGTTTATGATGCTTAGTCCATAGAAATCAGTTCTTTAATCTTGCTTAGCTTGTCATGTTTAGATTCTGGTGATGGGTTTCCTGTTCGTTAAATTTACTAAGCACAATTAGCGGTAATTAGTTCCCCTGTTTGTTCAGTGTCTTCCAATTACCTTCGTCTTGGTTCAGTTCAATACGCTTTAGTTTTGTTTGCATTTTGTTGTCCAATAGATCTAAAGTATTTAGTTTGTTTGGCATACTGGTGCAGCCTGATCTAAACACACATTGATTTGCCACTAGTTTGCTTTTAATTGGTCGTTTATACCTGCTTAATTGTTAGTTTAGTTCAAATTTAGCTTAATTCAGTCATTAACCGGTATAAGCATGATTATTTATCTTAAATAAGTAATATAAATGTTTACTCGAATTATTGTTTCTTCTGTTAGTCAAATATGATTTTAATGTGACAACATGTGGTTAGGGTAACCAAATCAGTAGTGTATACAAGATGTCCTAAGTATTTTGTTAAATTAGTTTGATTAGTTAGCCACTATTATCATGTCTATTATGGTGAGTAAATGTCTCCCACTTGAATATGTGTTGTGTTGGCCCTCAGTTTACCGTAGTCTAGCGTAATCCCTATTATGTATGAGTTTGTCTTTATTCACTGACGCCACTCAAAAAAATCATATGAATCAGTTAAGTGTGCATCTTCTAAAGTTGTCGCCTTCGATACATAATCTGAGATTCATGTGCAGTCTATACATGATCTACCAACGTGTTTGAGCTTATATTTTACATGTTTGACCTTGTTCATGCTATTATATTCTAATCTTTTCCTTTCGTTTTATGCATGACTACCGCGTGCGAGTCCGAGGGACTCGTCTTCTTCCGCATTTGATGTTGGGCCAAAGCCCAACAAAACATTATTATCGAGTCAGCCCCATCAGCTGTGCAAAATGATTCTTGGCCGAGGCCCATAACAGCAATGACAGTGCACAGCAATTGGCATGAAATGGGTCGATCCATTTAATTCCTTTCCTCCTCTATTTTATGCTCTGTTATGAATTTTTGTTTTGTATTGAAGGACTAACGCTTTGCCTTGCTTCGCTTTCTTAACATTAGATGAATCCCAGCGGATTAGTGGGGATAATATTAGCAGTAACGGGTAGTTAAATTAAAGGAGAAATCATAGTTAATTCCCCAGGTTTCAGTTCTTCTGATTAAATTATTTAAAGTCTTCTTTTATGCATATTATTATATTTTCTCTAAATCTTATTTTAAGCAGCATCCTTATATTTTCTTTGAAACCTTAACAACCTTTCCTAGCCCTTTTCTTAAAATTCAAAGCACCCTATTTAGCATTAATTAATTAACTTAAGTTTGGCCGGACAACCGTAGTTAACGGATTCTAGAGGATGCCTAACCCCTTCCCTTTAGGATAATATAGAACCCTTACCTAGAATCACACTGATTAAGTAGACTATTAATGGAGGTTTAGTTAGCTTTACCTTAGTTAACATTTAGGTGTCCTAATTCACCGTTAAATTAATTAGGTGGCGACTCCTTAAAACAAAGCGATTTAGGATCTCCAATATGTTGTACTCCGCTTCAACCCGGTTAAAATGGGGTATAACAGCTTGGCGACTCCACTGGGGATAAATGAGGTTCTAACCATAATGAATTTAGGTTAATAATTAATTTGTTAGATTGTTTTCTTTATGTTTGTTTCTATTATTGCCTTGTTTGTTTCCTTTATATTTTTTTTAAATGATTGCTTTATTTTGTGAAATTTTCTATGTAATAATATGTTACTGCTTTCCTTAAATTGGCATTCCGTTCATATTTCCTACACTTCTGGAAAACTCACACTATCACACGTACACGCGAGGTGTGTTTTGCGCACCCGCAAATTTCCTTCGTAGAATCCAAATTTTAGGAGAGTTGGCGTATGCGCGGGGTGCCCGAGTAACGGGGACCGCGTAGCCTTCTCACTCAAGTAGTCCGCTCGGGAACCTTGTGTCTACTAAACCAAATCTTAGAAAACTTAAGATAGAGCTTTGCCACCAATTTTATTTAAGTCATGCATGCATAAGCCTTAGGTGGGTCGATCCTAGGTATCGGTTCCACAATTAGAAAACCTACCAAATTGTCGACGGGTTTCATAAACCGACGACTAACAAGAATACTATGTGTAACGTGATAATGATAGAAGGATCCAAGCCTAACCATGACATTCCGAGTTTGGAAGTCATTTCTTTTCGTAGGAAGTTTAGAGATGAAGATTACTGTGTGCATTTTAACTTGGTATGGCTAGCTTAGCTCTATTATTGATTAATTTGATTAATGTGACATGAACCTAGTTATGAAATAGCTGTTTGGCCTCTAATGAATGCCCAGTTCATTGTGATGATTAGTTTAACCTGTGGATTGAAAGTTCTTAATTTATTTTAATGTTGTTTGGGTGGGCTGTTTTGGTTTCCCCTTGATGTTTTCTCATCCGGCAAATCTTGTTTAGCTCTTATAACACATTATTAGTTGTAATCTTATTTTGAGTGGGGCTCTGAGGAGTATCACTGTTTGTTTAGCTCGAATAATAGTCGATAAGGTCCCAAAATGTCTCCCTGTTCTGTGGTGTTATGGGATTAGTTCAAAATATATATTTATGGAGTGTTAACGTGTTTAGCTATTGTTCTGACCAAATCAAGCTTCTTGTAAATCTGGGATCAACTTCAACCCTTTTATTCAAAAAAGGGAAGATCTGTGCACTAATGACTGCCTATTCATAAATCTCTCCTTTTAGATCTTTGTCACAGTTTAGACAGCTAAAGATGGAAAGTTAGAACTATTATGTTTAGATATAAAACATCTCCCTATGTTAATGCTTTTGTAGGATAAAAACTATTTGTCGTAAGCCTTCACCAACTCATGTGGTATTTAGAACCTTTGTATGCTAATCATATATCCTTATGATATCTCCCTTAATCAAGAAATGACTTGGTTGCAAGCTGTTGAGAGTCAAAGGGTTTACTTCACCTTAGTAGAACTGTTGTTTGTGCCTTGAAGTGTAGGGACTTAGCTTCAGTAATCATTTTTAAGATTTCATATTTTTACTGAGCTCAAAGTGCTTTCCAGTCTTATATTCACTATCCCATTCAAATAAGCAGATTAGGAGTTAGAACATGTTTTTAATTGGTTCTTCTGTCAATCCTAGCTAAGCCATAATGAATAAGCAGGTGACTGATGACTTGGATTTGGGTTATTTTAACTGTTTAGAGATTGATTTTCTTAGTAGTAAAATGGTCTTTTGCATCTGTCGTGGTCAGTAGTTTCATTATTTGACAGGGAAGTATTTAGTCTGAGCCATTATGCAGGGTTAAATCTTGTTTCCTTGAAGTCCTTAAGGTCTGGAGTGGTTTTCTCTTTCTCTCTGATTTGTAATGGCTAAGCTTTTACATGAATGGGTTAAGATCCCAACTGATATGTCATCTTCCTAATGAACACTTTTTTCTCACTTCTGATTCAAATCCCTCGTTTTCTGAGCACTTCTTTTCTCCACATTCTAACATGCTTAAAAGGAGTTAGACTTAGTTTGTTCTTCACCAGTTCGCATTTCTAAGTTAAGTTAATGAAAGAATTTGGCAAACTTCTCTATGTTTATGATATGATTTCTGAAGCTATTCATTTTTAAAATCTGAGTTTTAATTCTTGATTCATATGCTAGACATGACTAAGTTGTGGTAATGCTTCAACAGTTGAAACACTTTATAATCTCTTGTAAGTATCCAGCCTATGTTTTTACTTCTCGATACTACTCCTTTACCCCTCTTAATCTATGCATGACTTCTGGGAGTTTCAATCTTGATGGTCTTAAGGTGTTTTAATTGTTGATCGCTGCCCTAGGAGTATTTTGATGAAGCTAACAGAGGAAGGCTTTTAAATCATTTTGTTACTGCAACTTTTGAGTGAATGTCACTGTGTTTGGTTCGTTATTTCTGTATTTGAACTAAGTTTTCTTTTTTCTGTGTTGGGGCTGAATATTTGCTGTATTTCGGGGCTAAAAGGTGCCATCTTTTGTGTCAATTTGCTATTTCCATTTGGTTTGTAACTGCTGCATCTTGTCTGAATGGTTCCTGCATATTTGAGGCTGAAAATTGCCACTATTTTGAGTAAATTTGCTGCTACTACACTAGATGCAAATGTTGGACCTTGTGCAGAACTGTTGCTGCTTTATTTGAGCTTTGAGGTTACTGTTGCTGCTTTATTTGAGCCATTTGCTGCAGTGTTTGCTTGATTTAAAAAAAAAAAAAAACACCTGCTGCCGCTGCTATGCTATTTAAAGAACAGATTGCTACACTTAGTTTTTGGGAACTAATGTTATAATTGATCTAGTTCTGGGCCAAATTGCTACTGATGGCTATTTATCGCTATTGTCTGTGTAGTCTGTTTGTTGTATGTTAATCATCAACTGCTGTCTTCAATTCTAGGAGAAAGAATACTTACTTGAGCTCACGCTCACATTTTGTGATTGAGCTGCAATCATGTTGGTGGCTAAGTTGTTTGCTTCAAAATAAACAGACCTGAATTGGTGTTCTCTTTGACTTTGTCGGTCAGTCTATGTTAGGTTTTGTCGCATATTTGCTTAGTTTAGCTATTCAGTCAAATAAATGTTTGTTCGTTCTGTTTGCATCTTGTTTGAGTGCTTTAGTTTAAGTGTCTATCTGTGAAGTGTTGAGTCTTTATCTATTAAGTTACACCACGTCTAGACTGCTGAAGTTGTGTGGCCATTTAGTTAAGAATCTTCAAACTTAGAGTAGCGGTACCACGGTTGAATGTTTATGAGGCTGTGTTAGATAAACATGGTTGATATGCATATGTTTACTCTTGCTTAAATAGTCAGATAAAACGTCATTGTGTAGATGTTCAAGGGTGATTATGTTATGATCATGAGCATATGTTGATGTTGGTTGCTAGTCTTTTATTGTCTCAGTTGACTTGAATCATAATAGGTTGGATAGGGTAATATGTGCATGTGTTTCTGTTGACTTAGCTAATATGTGCATATGTTTCTGTTTGGGATTTTGATAGTCTTGATTTTCCAGTTCTGCCAAGTGCTGTGTGTAAAAACATGATTATCATGAACATGCGGGATATTTTCTTGCTTAAATGATTAACAATTTTCTTGTTTATTTAATATTACTAGTTGCAGCGCTGATAGTTAGTGTGTTTCAATTATATGTTTACTTTTCCCAAACCAGTGCAGAAGTATTAAAACTCAGTCCATGACTTTCTAGCTGAAGTTGTGAAGTTGATCTCTAGAGGCTAATAGACTAAGTTATGTTTTGTCATCCCTCCAAATAATATCTTTTATTTTCTGTCTCTAGCCTAGCATATGGCTGTCATTAGTTAGTATCATTCCTTAAATATGAGCATGACTAATTAGAGATGAGGATATCCATTTTGAATATCATCTGGAGCATGACTACAGTCTTCATTCCTTTTCTTTCAAGCATGATAATAGTTTTAGTTTGGATCTCTTAAATGAATGAGAACTTGGGAAGAACTGGTTTGCCATTTACTAGTTTCTTGTTTTCAGTGTTCTTTTCTTCCTTGTTAAATTACTTTGTTCATCTCCTCTTCACATCTGGAAACTAATACTGTAGTCCTCTTAGACCATTTCAAACTTGGGTGTTATTGTGTTCTTTAAGTTGTTGTTACAATTTAGAGTGTTTACTTTAAACGAAATGGCTGCTGCTTTGCAAGAATACGCTTGCTGCCCCGTTGTGTTAATGTTTTCTTGTTGTTGCACTTTATGGACTCAAAGTACTACACTTTGGTGAATTAGTTGTTGTTTTAAAACCAGAAGATACTGCATTTGATGTCGCCACTGTCATGAGAAGTTTTGTTGCTGCACTTGACTATACTTCATTAATGTTATTGCTGCATATGGCTGCAAACTGCTGCTGGATTGGTTCCCATTCTTAAGGCTAACTACTGTTGTATTTTCTTTTCCTAACTGTCGCTGGTTTCTTAGCTAAAAAAAAAAAAATTTGCTGCAATTTCGCTGCCTTGCTAAGGATGTTTGTGGCATTCTTAAGCCGTTATTTGGCTGCTGTGATTACTCCAAACAATTGCTACAAATCTTGGCTGTTTACACCTTCCCTTACTGCGTTCCTTCAAGCCAGACGATGTAACACTTTGCGGAGGGTGCTGTTTTGTTTTGAACACAAAAAAAAATGTGGAACTTCAAAACTCATTTTTTGCTGTTGATGCCTTGCTTAAATACTGTTATTTTGTTGATATTTGCTGCAATTTGATGTTGAGGAAATGGCAGTTGTGCTTGCTGATGAAGTCACTGATATGCTCAAAATACTCTCTTGTGTTGCTGCTTTATTGATATTCGATGCGGCTGCCTTTGTAGTTGCTTGTTGCTGCGATATATGACTGAGATGCTGGTGTCGCATTGATGTGCATCTGCTAGATTTTCTTTGCCAAACAGCTGCTGCTTATGGCTGGATACCTATAGTCTCCTTTTGTTATTTCATCTGATGTTGCCATCTAGCAGCTGAATCTTGATTGTTTATCGCTACTGCTCGATGTTGCTTGCTGTTGTATGTTAATCACGAGCTGCTACTTTGATTTTTAAAAGAAATGTACAAATATTATCCCTCTTATAGAATGTCATGCCAGTCAAATGAAGCTTCGTGAAAGAGATTGATGATAACATCAAGTTAAAACTCAAATGGATATGCCCCTATGGGAATCTAGAAATTTTCGATACACGAAACCTGCAACTGAATGGTCTGTGTGTTAAATGCATGCATTTACCTAAATTCACTTCATGTGCCAACAATATTATTTCATTAGCTGAGCAACTAAATACGTCAAGCTCTATATTACGCGCTCTTGGTAATTATTTTATTTATTCCTGTGGAGATAAGAAGCAAAGAACAACTGACTACAGTCGCAAATCAGAGGAATCAGAAAGTAAAGGATCATATGAAAGAAAGCAGCTTCAAAATAATGTGGTAAATGCAAAATTGGCAAGACTGTAATATGAAATAATATGCATTACCAGATGAACATTAATTTTCATCAATTGTGTCGATCCAGCTAAATTTTAAGTTGCGGTAACCATAAGGTTTGTTTGCTATGCTTTCTGCATATTCCCAAGCAGCAGTTTCATTAAACTTGGCACGGAGGTAAGGTTGCAGAGGGAGCAACACAACATATGGATTGGAATCATCTTTTTCCAGCTCAAACTCCCACCAATCTTCCCATGGGACTATAGCAATAACATCTTCTCCCTGAAAGAAAATATGAAGAATAACATTGTTTCAAGTCACATCTAGGCCAAGTCTTAGGATTGTCTTTACATTATGTCACCTCTTATGTGTTTGGGTTTATTGTCTCATTGATGTACTCACTTTTATAGAATTTGGCCTCTTTTATTCCCAAACTCAAGTGTGTCTCAATTAAATAGCTTGGATCACTCTATCATAATCTCGAATATTTGGCGTTAGGCCTACCTCTGGCATAAAGAGGTCCCTGCATATTAGGACGTGATATTAATACTGGTGTTAAAACTTTGTAAGTCGTTTGCCTGCTTGCCTACTTGCTATGTGATTTACTGGAATTTATTTGTAATATGCTCGCTCTTGAATTTACTTGCGATTACTGGATGCTAAGAGAATTATTTGAACTTATTCTCTACTTGTTTAGTTTTAATTCTTTAGAGGTTGCCTAGCATTGAACATTGGTTTGGCTGCGAATCCGCGTTAAGGACAAAAGATTTGAATCATCCAACGTCGGTGTGGGATTGGTGCAAGCGCAAAATGAGGATAACGAGAAGAATGTGGTACAAAGAAGCGTGTTGGTCAATTTGGGAAGTACCTTTAGCCTTCTTCCTAACACAAGTTCAGCTTCCAGCTCAACCCAAAACATTTTCTTCACTATTTCTCCTCACCCAGCTCCTACATATATACCACCAAGATTCTTTATTGAACCAGAAGCTTTGCAAGTCACGTTGATGCCTAATGTTCAAAAGCCTGCACTTGCAGCACCCTTCACAGAAAACCAGCAAAATCAGATAGCAGTATGCCCATACAAGAGATTGAGAAACGAAACGAATGCAATCAATTGGGACGACTCGGACAGAGAGCTTCACAATTTAAGGAGAATTGTCGAGGAAGAGATGCGGGCAAGAAATGTTCAAAGTTTAAGATATGAAAGCTTGTGCATGCTTCCAAATGTTGAGTTGCCGCTAGGATACAAAATGTCAAAATTCAACACCTTCAATGGCAGAGGAAATCCTGTTACACACTTGAAGGACTATTGTAACAGATTAATGGGAGTTGGACAAGAGGAATCCTTACGAATGACATTGTTCATTCAGAGCCTATCAGGGTTAGCATTAGATTGGTACACAGAACAAGACTGTCGCAAAAGGTACACATGGGAGGACATGGCCCGCGACTTTGTAGAACATTTCAAATTTAACATCGGGGTTAGTCCAAATCTTTATGATATGCTTGAGATAGAAAGAATGCCAAATGAGTCTTTTCAGGAATATGTCATCCGATGGAGATTGGAAGCTTCAAAAATACGCCCTCCATTGCCCGAGAATGAGTTGATTTCAACTTTCATCCAAATGCAAAAGGGCATTTATTATGAAAAGTTGTTATGTGCGCGGTTACGTGATTTTTCTGATCTAATTCAAGTTGGAAAGCAAGTAGAAGCGGGCGTTCGAGCAGGAAGAATTGTTGACACTTCATCAGTACAAGCAACTTTTCAAGCTGAGACATTCAACAACTTGCAAGGCAAAAAGAGAGAAACCGACTCAGCTGTCAGGTCTACATATCAGCTGCAATCACGACAGAACCATCAAGTTTCGCGTGATCATATATCTCTTCACCAACGAGGTTTTCAATATCAACCCGATCAAGCACAGTCTAGCTTACGACAGTCAGAGCACGTAAAATTCCGCACTTTTACTCCTCTTGAAGAGTCATTAACCAGCATATTTGAGAGAATGAAAGCCAAGGGACTCCTGAAGCCAAAGAAAGGATGGATCCCTAAAAGCCTACCGCCAGATTTTGATTAGTCCAAGAGTTGTGCTTACCACTCTAATATCCCAGGTCATGACACAGAAAATTGCCCGGCACTCAAGCATAAGATCCAGAACATGATCGAAATGGATAAGATAAACGTGCAACAAAATAAATTGTGCAACAATGATGACCCTCCAGTTGAAAATGCAATTATTGTTACCGGTGATCCATCAAAATTGGCACCAAGACATTTGAAAAGGAAGCGTGGAACTAAGTAAGATGATTGAAAGGATCTACCATCACTAGCATTCTCCACCCGCTTGCCTCATAATCAGCTTTCCTTCTTGTAATTTTTTCTAAAGCTTTGCATGAACTACGCCTGACCTGATTCCCACGGTGGGATACGTAGGCGGCCTACACGGGCCTCGGTCACACATTTTAGAAATCTCAATCTTATTTTGCTTCATAATATGAACTACTTTTGACCTGATTCCTTCGGGATAAGTAGGCAGTCCATTATTGGACACGGTCTTAATATAGTGGAAAATTCCATTTTTTCCACGAAGCAACACTGGGGCAGCTTTGCAAATGGCCTATCATTATTCGACAAAAGCATGAATCGAAATCTCGAGCAATGTATTAGCGTCACCAGATTGTTGCAATGCCATCACCACAAGAAATGCAGATTCAACGCCAAAGCTTTAGTGTTCAATGCAAGGCAACCATTTTATTTTACACTAACAAGTTTTCTTTGAGTAACGCAGGGACATATTTTAGCTATTCTTGAAGGATATCGCACAGTATCAAGTCGGAAATTGCAAGATTCAGATAAAGCAAAGGGCAAAGTCAACTTAATACTGATTAAATTTGAAAACTTACAAATTTCTTTGAGTGCAGGAACTTTTGGATGCAAATTTTGGTAGGGTAGAAGGTCCCCAAACCTTCGGCACTGCATCATGAATATTTACTGCTGCAAATTACGTATTGCGTCAAACTCATCTCACCGCACTAATTTTATTAAACATAAATCAAGCACTGCATTTAGGCTCGTCCGCCTTTAATAGGACATTTTAGGCTCGTCCGCCTTTAATAGGACATTTTGGGCTTGAACGCCTTTTATATGTTGCATGGGCTGTGCACCGCCCCTTTGTAATTTCCGCAAAAGGCTGAGCACCGCCTTTTTATGTTGCATGGGCTGAGCACCGCCTTCTTGATGTTCTGCATAAGCCTATGTCAGGCTCGGTTTCGTCATCCGTAAAAGATCAACCTTCTCCTATGCCAGAAACTGGGGCAGATTTTAAGGGCGTCATCGTAAAAGCTCAACCTTCCGCTATGCCAGAAACTGGGACAAAATTTTAAGGGCGATATCGAGAAACATGAAAGAGTATATGGCCAACAAAGTCATCAGGCAAAGGGAAGACTTTGGAGAAAGGACGCTCGTTTTGTTTCACAATATGTCACAGTTCCAAATTCGGCTGAAACTGTTTATCACCATGTTTCCAAGTTGCGGAAGCCAAAATATATAATGTTCGCAGCCTTGCAAGGATTGCACGTCGAACGGTTTGATCTTGCTTATAACAATTATGCCTCTCGAGTATCAATAATTTATGAGATTCGCAACAAATTAATGCCTGAGTCTTGCAAATGATTTTTCAAACGTGTCGATGCACAAACATTTCCTATTGCTTTCAAATGCCTTGCATAAATGCTTTCAAATACAATGCGCATGCACTATTGCTTTAAATGGCCCGCACTGCTCTACTGTTTTCAAATGCCCCGCACTGCAAAAGCAACCGCACCTGCATTACATTATTACTTTGAAATGCCCTGCAAAGGCACATCATCATTGTTCGCAAAAGCACCGCATTTAGGCCCGTCCGCCTTTAATAGGACATTTAGGCTCGTCCGCCTTTAATAGGACATCTTAGGATCATCCGCCTTTAATAGGACATTTTAGGCTCGTCCGCCTTTAATAGGACATTTTAGGCTCGTCCGCCTTTAATAGGACATTTTAGGCTCGTTCGCCTTTATATATTGCATGGGCTGTGCACCGCCCCTTTGAAATTTCTGCATAAGGCTGAGCACTGCCTTTCATAGGATGCATGGGCTGCGCACCGCCCTTTGCACCGCCTTTCATATGATGCATGGGCTGCGCACCGCCCTTTGCATCGCTTTCATATATTGCTTGGGCCATGCACCGCCCTTTTAAAATTTCTGCATAAGGTTGTGCATCGCCTTTCATATGATGCATGGGCTGCGCACCGCCCTTTGCATCGCTTTCATATATTGCCTGGGCCATGCACCGCCCTTTTAAATTTCTGCATAAGGTTGTGCACCGCCTTTCATATGATGCATGGGCTGCGCACCGCCCTTTGCATCGCTTTCATATATTGCCTGGGCCATGCACCGCCCTTTTAAATTTCTGCATAAGGCTGTGCACCGCCTTTCATATGATGCATGGGTTGCGCACTGCCCTTTGCATCGCTCTCATATACTGCCTGGGCCATGCACCGCCCTTTTAAATTTCTGCATAAGGCTGCGCACCGCCTTTCACATGATGCATGGGCTGCGCACCGCCCTTTGCATCGCTTCAATATATTGCCTGGGCCATGCACCGCCCTGTTAAATTCATGCATAAGGCTGTGCACCGCCTTTCATATGATGCATGGGCTGCGCACCGCCCTTTGCATCGCTTTCATATATTTCCTGGGCCATGCACCGCCCTTTTAAATTTCTGCATAAGGCTGTGCACCGCCTTTCATATGATGCATGGGCTGCGCACCGCCCTTTGCATCGCTTCCATATATTGCCTGGGCCATGCACCGCCCTGTTAAATTCCTGCATAAGGCTGTGCACCGCCTTTCATATGATGCATGGGCTGCGCACCGCCCTTTGCATCGCTTTCATATATTGCCTGGGCCATGCACCGCCCTTTTAAAATTTCTGCATAAGGTTGTGCACCGCCTTTCATATGATGCATGGGCTGCGCACCGCCCTTTGCATCGCTTTCATATATTGCCTGGGCCATGCACCGCCCTTTTAAATTTCTGCATAAGGTTGTGCACCGCCTTTCATATGATGCATGGGCTGCGCACCGCCCTTTGCATCACTTTCATATATTGCCTGGGCCATGCACCGCCCTTTTAAATTTCTGCATAAGGCTGTGCACCGCCTTTCATATGATGCATGGGCTGCGCACCGCCCTTTGCATCGCTCTCATATACTGCCTGGGCCATGCACCGCCCTTTTAAATTTCTGCATAAGGCTGCGCACCGCCTTTCACATGATGCATGGGCTGCGCACCGCCCTTCGCATCGCTTTCATATATTGCCTGGGCCATGCACCGCCCTTTTAAATTTCTGCATAAGGCTGAGCACCGCCTTTCATATGATGCATGGGCTGCGCACCGCCCTTTGCATCGCTTTCATATATTGCTTGGGCCATGCAATGCCCATTTAAATTTCTGCATAAGGCTGAGCACCGCCTTTCATATGTTACATGGGCCATGCACCGTCTTTTGTAATTCGCACCGCCCTTTGAAACTTTCCGCATAAGGCATCGCACCCCACCTGCCTCGCTTATTTATTTTCAAATGCCTCTGCGTATGCTCGTAGCCGCATTGCACCGCACTTGCATCGCTTTACTTCAATATTTATTTTTACTGACTATTTTTGTCTAGTTTAAAGTTTCGCAGGAGCTTTAGCGCAACTTGGAACTATTTCTTCGACAGCGAACTGGGGCAATACGTCGGGAAGGATAAGCAAACTTCCGACGAGGGTCAATGATCTACCTCGAACACTCGGCTCCAATTCCAAATATCCACCTCGCGTTCCAACACACTCCATTTTCAGGGTTCTATCACAATACCCAGTGTCATCATAACTCGACACTGGGACAATATTTTTGCGAAGATTCGCATCAAATCGTGAGTTTCCAGTCATAGGTGTCGTAGTCTTCCCAGAACTACACGCGGCCTGATTTTCGTGCAACCCGAGATATGTAGGCGATTCAGAGACCAGAATTCGACCGTAATTTTTCTTTACCCTTAGTCCTCCATAATCCTTCAGCCGGGACAAAATAGGCTACTAAGTCAACGTCTTTGCCCGACAACCCTTTTCATCATTACCGGGCAAAAAGGGACAAGTTGTTGACACCCAATTTTGTCCCACCTTTCCTCCAAAATACCTATTTTTCGCTTTTAATATTTTGGCAACTTTAAAAAATAATTATTTGCATTTTTACTATAATTAGCTTTTATTAATACCGGCATTTCATTATCCTGTCATTATTTTTACTACCGTCATTACCACCATTATTATTATTATTATTATTATTATTATTATTATTATTATTATTATTATTATTATTATTTTGTTACTATTATTATTATTATTACTAGTATTATCATAATTATCATTTCAGCATTTTTTACCATCTTACGCACACGCATCGCATTTATCTTCGCATAATTAGATAACAACATTTACTTACTGTTGAATTTCAAATATTATTGCACTGCTATTATGACGGCATATAATTTATTATCCGAGTATTAGTAATTCCACATTTTATATTAAGTAATTCAAATTGGTCTTTTATTTAAATGTAGTAGCCCAATCAACTCATAAACATTTTTTGACCAGCCCATATTTTGATCCCAATTTTTTAGACCAGTCCATATTTTATTGCACTAGCCCATTAATTTAATACCCAGTCCAAAATAAACTGATCCAGCCCATCCTAAATTATACCCGACCCGCCCTTTTCATTTAACAAGGAACCATTAGGGTTCCTTGTTCTTTTTCCTCTTCAGCCGCCGCCCCTCCCCCTCTTCATCTCTCTTCTCTCCCTTTTTTCTCCCTCATCGCACGCCCACTGCCACCCCACTACTTCTCTCTCCCACACCTCCACCACACCCTGTTCCCCACGCTTACTGCCACCCCTATTCCCTCTGTCCCCCGTTATTCTCTCCCTTCCTCACCAGCAAAAACCCTATAAATAGTTGCTAGCTGCGTCGTTTAAGGGGGATTTTTTTTTAGGTTGGCAGTGAAGATCCTTGGAAATAGAAAACAAGAATCTGAAAACCTTCGAATCTCTTGAGCTCATGAGCGACCTGAAAATCTCATTAGAAATCAGATTCCTTAGCAACCGAAATCTTGTTCTAATATCGGGTCAAAATACTAGATCCAATTTGCATTTGTTTGCCTTGTTGTCGTTGTGAATCCGAGCACCGCAAGCTCGGATTTGATAATATTCGAGTGTGAATCGGAGACCCCGCGCCTCACTTCGCTGCATCCGAAACAGGTGTTTCCCCTTTCCCTTTTATTTCTTTTGCATTTATATGTTTAATTTATAGTAATTGGTTGTTTTGTTGCTCGTTTAGCTCATCATGTCTGGTCTCTGTGGCTTGATTTCTTGTTCGTACGATGTATCATGTCTATGGTGACTGATTTACTTGTTTAATTCAGTTTATGATGCTTAGTCCATAGAAATCAGTTCTTTAATCTTGCTTAGCTTGTCATGTTTAGATTCTGGTGATGGGTTTCCTGTTCGTTAAATTTACTAAGCACAATTAGCGGTAATTAGTTCCCCTGTTTGTTCAGTGTCTTCCAATTACCTTCGTCTTGGTTCAGTTCAATACGCTTTAGTTTTGTTTGCATTTTGTTGTCCAATAGATCTAAAGTATTTAGTTTGTTTGGCATACTGGTGCAGCCTGATCTAAACACACATTGATTTGCCACTAGTTTGCTTTTAATTGGTCGTTTATACCTGCTTAATTGTTAGTTTAGTTCAAATTTAGCTTAATTCAGTCATTAACCGGTATAAGCATGATTATTTATCTTAAATAAGTAATATAAATGTTTACTCGAATTATTGTTTCTTCTGTTAGTCAAATATGATTTTAATGTGACAACATGTGGTTAGGGTAACCAAATCAGTAGTGTATACAAGATGTCCTAAGTATTTTGTTAAATTAGTTTGATTAGTTAGCCACTGTTATCATGTCTATTATGGTGAGTAAATGTCTCCCACTTGAATATGTGTTGTGTTGGCCCTCAGTTTACCGTAGTCTAGCGTAATCCCTATTATGTATGAGTTTGTCTTTATTCACTGACGCCACTCAAAAAAATCACATGAATCAATTAAGTGTGCATCTTCTAAAGTTGTCGCCTTCGATACATAATCTGAGATTCATGTGCAGTCTATACATGATCTACCAACGTGTTTGAGCTTATATTTTACATGTTTGACCTTGTTCATGCTATTATATTCTAATCTTTTCCTTTCGTTTTATGCATGACTACCGCGTGCGAGTCCGAGAGACTCGTCTTCTTCCGCATTCGATGTTGGGCCAAAGCCCAACAAAACATTATTATCGAGTCAGCCCCATCAGCTGTGCAAAATGATTCTTGGCCGAGGCCCGTAACAGCAATGACAGTGCACAGCAATTGGCATGAAATGGGTCGATCCATTTAATTCCTTTCCTCCTCTATTTTATGCTCTGTTATGAATTTTTGTTTTGTATTGAAGGACTAACGCTTTGCCTTGCTTCGCTTTCTTAACATTAGATGAATCCCAGCGGATTAGTGGGGATAATATTAGCAGTAACGGGTAGTTAAATTAAAGGAGAAATCATAGTTAATTCCCCAGGTTTCAGTTCTTCTGATTAAATTATTTAAAGTCTTCTTTTATGCAGATTATTATATTTTCTCTAAATCTTATTTTAAGCAGCATCCTATATTTTCTTTGAAACCTTAACAACCTTTCCTAGCCTTTTTCTTAAAATTCAAAGCACCCTATTTAGCATTAATTAATTAACTTAAGTTTGGCCGGACAACCGTAGTTAACGGATTCTAGAGGATGCCTAACCCCTTCCCTTTAGGATAATATAGAACCCTTACCTAGAATCACACTGATTAAGCAGACTATTAACGGAGGTTTAGTTAGCTTTACCTTAGTTAACATTTAGGTGTCCTAATTCACCGTTAAATTAATTAGGTGGCGACTCCTTAAAACAAAGCGATTTAGGATCTCCAATATGTTGTACTCCGCTTCAACCCGGTTAAAATGGGGTATAACAGTTGGGTTAGAAATAATTAAGGCATTTGAAATCAAAAACACCATTAGGGACTACTTTGTCAAGCTCTACACTTCTGACCATTCCTACTCTATTAGGCACTCTCCTGGCACCTTTGAAAATCACATCCTGAGCAATGATGCAAGGAATTCACTAGATGCCTAAATTAGAGATAGTGAGATCCACTAAGCCATTATGTCCTTCAAACCCCTCAAGGCCCCTGGGCCTAATGGCCTCTATCCGTTGTTCTATCAAAAATTCTGAAACATAGTGAAAACAAATGTTATAGAGTTTGTCAAGAGGGTTTTCCATAACCAAGCCATGGACCCCAAGGTGAATACAACCTTCTTCTGCCTTATTCCTAAATGTCCTGATGCTTCTATGTTGAAGAACTTCAGGCCCATTGGCCTTTGTAACACTGTCTACAAGGTTGTTAGTAAAATCCTGGTCAACAGGTTGAAGTTTTTCCTGCCTACTATCATTGGTCCAAGCTAGGCTAGTTTTCTATCCAATAGAAGGGCTGCTGATAATGCCATCATTATACAATAGCACGTCTCTCATTTTAGTAAGATGAAAGGGAAGAATGCTAACATGATCTTAAAATTGATGTAGAAAAAGCTTTTGATATAATTGAATGGTCCTTTATTAGAATAGCCCCAAAAAACCTAGGGTTGCCCCCAAAGTTCATTTCCATTGTCCTCTCTTGTATCTCCATAAGTTCCATCTCCATACTGGTCAATGCTGGAAATATTGATTTCTTCTTGCCTTCTAGAGGCATAAGACAAAGTGACCCAATATCTCCATACATATTCATTATGTGTATGGAGATCTTTTCCAGAGAAATTGACCAGCGGGTTGTTTCAAATGACTTTCCCTATAAAGATCAAACCTGCTGGGCCAAAAATCTTTTTTTTCCGCTGATGACTTAAACCTTTTTTCCAGAGAAAATGGGAAGAACTGTAACACCATCATGAACCTACTAAAAGATTTCAATGAAATCTCTGGCTAGAAAATAAACTTTGATGAGTCCAAGGTCATCTTTTCCAAAAACTGCCATGACCACCATGCCTCATTCTGCTTAGGGATCCTCTAAATCAAAAGGGATAAGGAGTTTGGCAAGAACCTGGGGTTACCCATTTTCCATAAAAATCCCACCAATAGTGATTTCAAGTTCATCTTGGATAACATGCACTAAAAACTAGCTGGTTGGAAGACTAAATCCCAGAACATGGCTGGCAGAATAGTCCTTTGCAAGGCAACCTTAGCTAGCATCCTTAGCCATGTCATGCAATACATTAAGCTCCCCACCCGTATCCTGAAGAACATCAATAAAATTCAAAGAGATTTCATCTGGGGCACTACTGCTGATAAGAAAAAGTTATATCTCTTAGGTTGGGATACTCTCACTGAGTCTAAAGAGGAAAGGGGCCTGGGCATTCCCACAGCTGAACACAGAAACAAGGCAAGCCATGTCAGCCTTGCTCGGAGAATGTGCAATAATCATAACTCCTTCTGAGTCAAACCCTTTACCACAAACATTGCAATAGAAGGACTGGGGCTCATGCTAGTTCTAGAACCTGGCAATACATACTTAATGGATGGAAATTTGCTCTAACAATACTAAGTGGATTGTTCATAAGGGAACCAGGGTTAACATATTCATGGATAGATGGTTGCACAACTAATAGCCTATAAGAAACATCATCCATGGTCCTTTTAGCTAAGAAGATCAAAAGGCTTTGGTCAGTCACTTCCATACCAATGGGAAATGGGACCCCATAAATTTTTCTTTCCCTATCCCTGAAACCCTTAGAAATTCCATTGAGAGTACCTTCATACCCCCACTCCACCACTTTTGAAGACAAGCTAGTTTGGAAAACATTTCTAATGGAAACTTCTCTATGAAGAAGGCTTACCTCTCTATCCATTCAAAGTGCTCAAAGAACCAAAACAAAACTACAAAGGTTTTCTCCTGGATCTGGAAACTTCAAATCCTTAATAAGATTAAATATTTTCTCTAGCTGCTTCACTCACCTACGAGTGTCTATATTCATCATATAGGCCTGAACATCAATTCTCTTTGTCACTACTACAATAGGGGTACTGAAAGCCCCCCCCCCCCCCCCCCCCCATATCTTCTTTGATTGCCCCAATGCTGTGCAATACTGGAAAAACCTTAGCCACCTTTGTACCAATTCTGACTGTTATAATGACATGCTTTTCACCAATACTGACTAGCCTAACACTTGGATTAAACTTAGGCATAAGAAGTTCAATAGCCATCTGTCTTGGGAAAACCTCCTTCCCTATTGTTTTTGGGACATTTGGCTCAGCAGGAACAATAATTTTTTCAACAACAAAAGGGACAACATCTCTGTGAGCAAAACTATCAGTCAAGGGACTGAATTTCTTTTTTGTGCTAGAAAGAATACTTGTAAGCTAAACAGAAATGAAGTCAACCTAAAATGGGAGCCACCTCCTAGGGGTCACTTCAAGATCAATACTGATGGTTCTGCTAACTTAAAAAATAGTTTTGGGGGGATTGGGGGAATTATTAGAAAGTCAAATGGGGACTGGTTCATTAGATTCATTAAAAGTTCCATAGGTATGACAAACATCATGAATGAAATCCTTGCCCTTCGAGAAGGACTGCAAATGGTTATAAATAACAATCTTATGCCACTAATGGTGGAAGTTGACTCAACTGAGATAGTCAATATGGATATGAAATTTTTAACCCTATTATTTTTTACTGCATGTCATTGCTAATGAAGCTGAGGAGGCCACCGGTGCATCACATATACTGGGAACAGAATAGAGTGGTTGATGCCTTAGCAAAACAAGGAATGAAGGAAACAGCTTTTTATAGTTCCTCCAGTATTTGCAAAAGAAATTTTGGGCAGATATTTTAGGAACTAATTCTAAACGTTTTATTCCGGGTTATAATATTTTTGTGAAACTTGTAAACTATGATGCTACCTAGGGTAGCGCGAATGGTGCAACCTACACTATATATATATATATATATCATTGATTGACCAAAAAAAAGTATGGAGAAAGTGTGAAAATTAATCGAACCGTTTTACTAGTAAACAGTTTGGTGCCCACCGTGGGGCCGGGACAATTGTGGTTGTCATTGTGACTATTATTTGTTTTACTAACTTCGTTTAAGTTTTATGTTTGCCTAAGTATCCATTTCAGGTATGACTGGAGTTAATGACAACATGAAGTATGACTGGAGTTAATGACAACATGAACAGTGGAAACCAGCGAGGCAACCTCCCATTGGGATCGGATGGACAACCCATTTTTCGGGTTCAATATGGTCAGTAAGACCACCAAGGGCGAGATTTACCTGCCCGTGGAAGGTGGCGGGGTCACAAAGTTGATAAAGTTTTATGTGATTGGCAGCGACATATAGTACAACGCTATTTCGAAAGGCCCTGGCTCCACGATATAAAAGTTGTCCCCTCAACGCTTCATTTGCTGCTCCAATTTCCTACTCTGGATGGAATCAGGCAAATTCGGGGGGAGCAGTCAGCACAGGATATATTCGTTGTAGAGGAGCCCACAGCAGTGGAAAGCCCAAGCAAGCCTGCCTTATAGCAATTACAGAGCCTGGGTCCGTCATCGGATACAGATCAACAAGTGCCAACAGATAGCAAAAACGATATGAGGCTTGAGGAGGTTGAAGATGATTATGGGATCCCAAGGTATTTCAAGGCCCCGGACGATTCAAATGCTACCAAATCCACAACTGAGGAGCTGGAACAGATAACATTACATCCGGAACTTCAGGAACGAAAGGTATACCTGGGCACGGGGTTAACTCCGGAGCTCAGGGAGACAATACTTGCTTACTTAAGAGATGACAATTATTGTTTTTCTTGGTCCCATAAGGATATGATAGGTATTCTGTCGGACGTAACAACTCATAAGCTAGGAATAGACCTCAGCTTTCCATCGGTGCACCAAAAGAAATCCATAGCGGAGTCCGCAACAGGTTTGTTAAAGAAGAGGTAGCTCGCCTATTAAATATTGGGTCCATATGGGAAGTCAAATACCCAGACTGGCTTGCAAATGTGATTGTAGTATCGAAAAGGGTAGTAAATTTTATATGTGTATAGACTTTAAAGATCTGAATAAAGCATGCCCGAAGGATTCATTTTCGTTGCCAAGCATCGATCAAATGATCGACGCTACGGCCGGACATGGGATAATGAGTTTTCTCGACACCTACTCCAGGTATAACCAAATAAGGATGCACCCGGAGGATCAAGAGAAAACTTCATTCATAACTAATTTTGATACATACTGTTATAACGTAATGCCTTTCGGGTTAAAAAATGTTAGAGCCACCTATCAGAGGCTCGTGAATAAAATGTTTGAGCAACAAATAGGTAAAACCATCGAGGTCTATATAGATAATATGTTAGTTAAAAGTCTCTGTGTCGGGGACTATATTAGCCATCTACAGGAAACATTTGCTATCTTGAGGCAATACAATATGAAGTTGAACCCTGAGAAGTGTGCATCCGGAGTCGGGTCCGGTAAATTCTTAGGCTTTCTTGTCTCTTAAAGGGGAATTGAGATAAATCTGGAGAAGATAAAGGTCATCGAATATATTTCAGACACACTGGACGACGTAAAGGTGGTGCAACGACTGACTTGTCAAATAGCTGCCCTCAGCAGGTTCATATCGAGGTCTTCGAAAAAGTGCCACAAATTCTTTTTACTACTCAAAAAGAAGAATGATTTTAAAAGGACACCGGAGTGTCAACAAGCACTTCGGGACCTCAAAGTGTATTTGTCCTCACCTCTGTTGATGTCCAAACCAAAAGATGGAGAACTTTTGCTAGTATACCTGGTAGTCTTGGAGGTAGCGGTAAGTTTTGTAATTATACAAAAGGATCAAGGTACACAAATTCCTATTTACTACGTGAGTCAAGTTATGTTAGGGGCCGAAACTCGGTACCCTCTCTTAGAAAGGTTGGCTTTCGCCTTGGTAATGGTCTCGTGTAAGCTTCATCCTTATTTACAATGCCACCCCATTGCCATGGTGACCACCTTCCCTTTAAGAAACATGCTCTACAAGCCCAAACTCTCAGGGCGATTGGCAAAGTGGTCAGTCGAGTTGAACGAATTCGATATTGAGAATAGGCCTCGCATTGCGATCAAGACCCAAGTCTTGGTAGACTTTGTGGAGGATTTCAGTCCGGGTGTGGCCGTCAGACTCAGAAAAAAGCTTCTCTAGTTCAGGAGGCTGCGTCCAGAGTTTGGACACTCTACATGGATGGGGCGTCCAACATAAAAGGCACGGGGCTGGGGGTTGTACTCTGTACCCCTACAAGAGCTGTTTTGAGGCAAGAAATTAATAGCATGACTCTAACTAACAATGAAGAAGAGTAAGAAGCTTTGATTGCGGCAAAGTACGACTCCCTTTTGGTGGTAAATCAAGTGCATGGAGTGCTCGACGCCAAAAAGGAGCGTATAATGAAATACCTGGAAAAGGTTTTAAGGTTGTTGGCTCGATTTCAAGAATTGACAGTGGTACACATTCCCATAGAGGAGAATGTGGAAGCTGATGCATTAGCCAATTTAAGCTCGTCCATGGAGTCAGCGGGCCCAAATTCAGAATCCGTGGTCCAATACCTTCACTCGGCCTTGGATCAATCAGGATATGATGAAGTCAATTCCACAAGCCTCATTTGGGATTCATGGAATGAGTTCCTGGACTACCTCAATCATGGAAGGCTACTGGAGGACTCAAAGGCTTTTCGGGCCTTGAGAACCTAGGCGGCCCGGTACTTTATGGTTGGTGGCCTACTTCATCGCAGATGTTTTTTTTGACCCAATGGAAAGATGCATAGGTCCTAAGGAGTCGGATAATGTCATGCGGGAGGTTCACAAAGGCATCAGTGGTAATCATTCTGGTGCAGAGTCTCTTGCAAAGAAGTTACTTTAGGTTGGCTATTACTAGTCTCGAGTGGAGGAGTATGCCAAGGCGTTCTTCCGGAAATGTGACAAATGCCAGCGGTACGCACAAATGTTGCACCAACCAGGTGAAGAGCTGCATCCAGTTATATCACCGAGGCCATTTATGAAATGGGGTATAGATATAGTAGGGCCATTACCGGCGGGACCTGGTCAGGTACGGTTCGTGTTGATGGTAAAATATTATTTCACTAAATGGGATAAGGCAACAACGTACAAAAGGGTCCGAGAGGACGAAGTGATAGATTTTATTTATAATCATATAATTTGCCAGTTCGGGATCCTAAAGGAAATCACTTATGACAATGGTCCGCAGTTCGTTGGAGCCAAGATCACAAACTTCCTCGAAGAATTGAACATCAAAAGGATCACATCTTCTCATTATCATCCCAATGGTAACGGCCAGGCGTAGTCAACAAATAATATGGTTATCTAAAATTTGAAGAAGAAGTTAGAAGATGCCAAGGGGGTGTGGCCATCATAGTTACCAGAGGTGCTATGGGCATACAACACCACGATAAAATCCAGTACCGTTGAAACTCCTTTCTCCCTTGTATACAGAGTTGAGGCATTAATCAGGTAGAAGTTGGGACCCCTAGTCCACGGTACGACTGCGCATAAGAGCAGACCAATGCAGAAGCAATATTGGTGTAGTTGGACTTATTAGAGGAAAACAGAGAACTCGCGTACGTTCGGATGGTTGCTCAGAAACAACGGATGGAATGATATTACAATCGTCGCACCAACCTCAGGCATTTCAAACTCGGGGACTTGGTGCTATGGAAGGTGACGCAAAGTACTCGAGACGCAAATACTATAAAGCTAGGTCCGAACTACGAGGCCCATATAAGGTGATTGACATTACTGATAAACGTTCGTACAAGCTGCAGGACGAAGGCGGCAAGAAAGTCTCTAATAATTGGAATGTTATTTTCCTCAACAGATATTATGCTTAGCATGAAAACTGTGGTCGGTAGTGTTGCACTCTTTTTCCCTTCGATCGATTTTTATCCTAATTGGGTTTTTCCGGCATGGTTTTTAATGAGGCAGCGCTTCTCGATCGTCAACAGGTTTTCCCGGAGGCATTATACAATGTTTGTAACTTCATTATTTGCTTCTAAACATTGGGGGACACACACACACACATACACACACACACACACATACACACACACACACACACACACACACACACACACATATATATATATATATATATATATATATATATATATATATATATATATATATATATATATAAACTGAAGATTGATGTGATTGTGGCTATGGGGTCGCCGCCGCGGGGAGGCGAGACTTTAATGAGGTCTTCCATAACGGGAGGCTTCCCGCTATAGCGAGACCGCTACAGGATGGGAGGCAGAATCCGAGTCTTATATTCTTTATTCCGAACCCATTCCTCACATAACACCAAAACAGTTTCCAAGAACTGCTGTGGCGAAATTCCAAGGCTAGGACTAAAGTAATCTTGAAAGGTATGTCTCAATACTTGACTTTGTTAATTTCATCATCATGATAAATTCCATGATTAGTTAAAGGTCCGTTAATGGTGTATGAAAGGGTTAAAACCCTAGAACTTAAAAAACCCTGGAATAATGAATGGGTTGTTGAATTTATCGCTGTTTAATTATCTAAGAGTATAGACTATCACTTCCTAGGATGAGAACTTGTCTATTAATGGTGGAACTTGTTGAATGAGACCTAGGGTTTCATAAAGATGATAACTTTAGCATAAAAACTGTTTGTAAGAGGGTTGGAATGATTAGAAAACCCATGAACGAATAGAATATGATTATTGGGGTTGATATTATGATGAAATAACACTTAGTGATAGTTCACCTATTTGAAAAGGGTAAAAGTAGTTGGGTTCTTTTCCCCAAATTATTGTATTGTTTGAGTATATGATTTGAATACTCATATAGCTCTTCATATAGCTCTATATTTCTAGTCTTTGAACGTTCGGAAGCTTTGTGAAAGGGGAAAGCTATCACGGAGTGATTACATTGTTCCAGTTCGGCTTTGAGGTAGGTTATGGTCTACTTGAGTTAGACTTTGATTAGTTGATTGTATGTGTTACAAAATTGGGAGGAGAAGCATGATTAGGGCTTCAGACATAAAGTATGGTTGATAATTCCTACAGTTTGATATTGATTGATCAATTATGCGATGAACTAATATGAAATGATAAAGAAGGAGTTCATATATACTCTTCTTGTTGACTTGGATAATTCCCTTATTCATGTTATTGATTGTTGAGTTTTGATATGACTTGTGACATGGTGACTTGTATTCCCTGTAATTGATTATTGATTGTTCACATTCCTTATTGATTGTGGAGTGAAAATACATTGTGATGAGAAAGATATTATAGCAATGAAAAGGCACATTTGACAGGGGGTGAGGATGTGGCCTACGTTAAAGGCTCATGATCCGAGGTAAGATTCTAGAGCGAGGGTATATGGACACCATGGGTCCCCTGCAGGTCATGGCTAATGGGTCAAACACTACTATTTAGCATGTGTGTACGGATATATGACAGAGCTGAGATAATTTGTGATTTACGATTGTGTTTAGTGATTACATGGGTTAAGTAACTCTTATCGATTTCTACTTGTGTGGATCTACCTTATCCCTGTGGTGGTTTGATATTGTGGTGTTGGATGATTTCTATTGATAATTATTGAGATTATGTACTGTTGTGCCTATCTGTCTATTTTATTGATTTTGTGATTGTATGCATGATACTAATCTTAGTCGGGCAATGATATCTACCGGTGCATAATGTTTGTACTGATGCTACCTTGCTGCATTCTTTTGAGTGCATATTGTGATCTAGATACATTTACGAGACCTCATATTTAGCGTGAGGCTAGTTCCCGACAGATTCGAGGGTAAGCTCTTATCCATGCTAGGCCGCCTGAAGATGTTTCTTATTTTAGCTGTCTATTTCATTTCAGACATTTATGTTTATTTTAGACAGCTATTTATTCTTTAGACAATTATGTTTTAGATTCCTTGTACGATGACTTTCGAATTTGGGGTTGTAATAGTTAGACTTCCGCAAATTTTATTTATTTATGGCATGACTAGACCTTTGGAGATTTTTATATCTGTTATATCCTTGAATGTTTTAAAATTGGCTAAGTAATGTGGTAATCGTTGGATGGTTGGTTAACTAGATGGTTCGCCCACTAGGGGATTTGTGTGGGTGCCACTCACGGTTTTTTGGGTCGTGAACAAAGCGAAAAGGAGACATCCTTTTCTAAGCACTGAAACATAAGGGTCCTCTCTTATAACGATTAAAACTTCTTACAAAGAAGAGTAAGTTCGGAAAAGCTTAAGAGTTGTTCCGCAAATCAGTGTCAAGTACGATTCAGACGAATATTACTCCAGTGAGACAATCGAAGTTGTCATAGTCATAACCTTTCAGGGGCTAAAGTCGGAGGAGCAGGCAGGTGCACCCGAAGGGTTAGGGTAGAAATCAGTAGATGAACCCGGACTTCGAGGCTCTAGTAATTACAAATATACACTTCCTGTCTTTGAATTATTAAAAGAAAATGCTAAAAGTGAAGCAGAAATTTAACTCTTCAAAACATTAGAGCAGCTTTCATAGAATCTTTTCCAAACTCCCGGAGGCAGGAGACTGTAAGCGTAATTGTTCAAAAGGCAAGCCCCAGAATAAATAAAGCATGGACACACAGGCCCGTCAAAGCTGAGGGGAATCAAAAGTTAAGGGGAGGACGGACCACCCTCAGTAAAAGCGGGGGCTCTCGGATCTCCACTCTCAGAGCTATTATCCTCAGACGATCGCAGGTTCGCTAGGAAGACTCAGCAAGGCCTCATCCAGGTTCAGTTTCTTGTCCAAAGCCTCCTGGAGGGCATCCCACCTGAACTTCAAAATAGCAAGGTCACGCATCATACTAGCATTATGCTCCTGGGCAGCCCGATACCATTGTGGACTTTGCTACTTTGCTCGGAATCGAGCCTGGAAAACTTTTGAGCATCTAAGCTGATCCCGAGTGGTCTCCAGTACGCTCGACAGGCGGCGGACTTGCGCCTGAAGGTCTTGGAGGTCAGAATATTTAGCCTGCAAGGACTTCTTTTCTTTGTCCAACTGGTGTTTAGTTTCGTCGTAACTCAGCAGAAGGGAGTGCTTCAAGGATTCAGATTCACAACATCTTATTCGGAGTGTTTTAACTTCCTCGCACAGTTAGCGATTCTCAGCAGTTACAGAGTCCGGCACTTGCAGTTTCCCCACCTCGGATATGGTGGAAGTAGTGGAGGTGTGACATGCGAGGATCTGGTTGGCAAGCTGGTACATCAGGGTTTTCAGATTCGGACCGACTGACCCTGTTTGAGTGGAAGCCTCTCCGATTTCATTGGTGCTGAAATACAATAGTAAAGGGTTAGGGCCTGCATGTTTTGAAAGGTTTGATGGACCTCTATGCTCAGAGGAAGCCTCCGGCCCTGCCATTTTTGGGGACAGAGAATTCTCCTCTTCGCCTTAAATATCAATCACGCCCTGATTGTCTTGTACCTCTCCATAAGCCTCAATAAAGCGACGTCGGGATCTCACACGGGAGTCTATTCCGTCAGGCGAGGCCTCGGCAATTTTGAAGGGACTCCAAACTCCTCGCTTTCAGCTGCCGAGTGGCGAGTGTTAGCGAACATAATGTTGGAAAGGGAGGGTAGTGCTTGAGGGGATTTTTCGGGCCAATAAACTTCGGGTGGGAATCCCTGCTTTCAGCCAAAAGGTTCCGTCAGGGAAAGTGAAGAAGTATTATAAAATCTAGGTTCAGAATCTCACCGCAGCTTTTCCTTCTCCACCATTCTGCAATCAAGCTTTTCCAAGTTCTGGTTACTCTTGTGGTGGCTCTCAACAAGTCCATTACCCAATCAAACATCCCCGGCACGAAGTTCGAGGCCATGGGGGTAGCTGCAGAGTAAGAGAAGATTATGCGGTAACGAGTAAAGATTCGAGCAAACGAAACAAAAAAGATTTATAGACTTACGAGTATAGTTTCACGTCTCTAGAAAGGGCTTCGGGGAGGCATGGTGGAGAAGATCTGTTCGTATCATCACAAAGCGGTCGTATCAACCCCGGTCAAAGTCATCTTCGGCACTGGTAATTAGCCCACGGGAACCGCGGGGGAACAAATGGATCATTCCACCAAGGAACAAATGCGGGGAATAGAGTTACATTAAGTGGTCAGTAGTGAAGGAAAGACCGGTAGGGTCAGCAAGTTCCTGAATACAATAAACGATCCTCCATAGCTGAGGAGCGAGTTGGCCTAAGCAAATGCGGTACCTACGGCAGAAGGTCTCGATCAAATTGGGAACCGGTAGGGTGAACCAGATAGTGAAAGTATAGGTATAAACCATGGAAAACGCCTCGGCATGATGGGTCATCCTACCCTCTGGGTCAGCAACGAGGTTCACGACCTCCGGACCCCAGTTGCAGTCGGTGTAAACTTAGGGAATATCGTCGACGGTAATCAAGGATTTAATCTCTCCCACAGATTCATGAGGAGTGTCTATGCAAAAGTCCCCTCTGTACACACAGTCAATGGGCAGAATTTTTGTGGCTAGGGACCCTAGGTCGATCTCTATGGTAATGGTTGTGTCGGGTACATTCTCATTTGGGGAACTGCCAGAAGAACGAGAGGAAGAGGGGACTGAATTCGCAGGGATTTGAAGAAACAAGGTCATGGTTGAAGATGGTATTGGTATTTTGAAAAGAAAGATCTAAGTCTTAAGTAAGGAAAATTTAAACTTCATGCTAGGAAAGAAATAATTTACTTGAGTGCAAAGATTAAAAGGAAAAAAAAGATTTAGGGGCTTATATAAGGAAGACAATCTTTATAACCCCAGAATTCGAGGCGTCGACATTCGTTGCCTGGCGACGCTTCGGTTAAATGGCACGACGAATGAGGTCTTAAGACGTTTGGGGTTCGGCGCGTTATTGGCAAGTTCAAATCTCTTCCAAATCTCTTCCATTTCCCCTGAAAATCAGTTCGAATCTCGAGAAGTGGGGGGACTATCTGTATTGGGAAAAATGCGAAGGATACAGTTGTGCCAATACGGTTAGGGCACGTGGCATAGAGGATAAGTCATAAGACGAGTCAATACTGCTACCAACGGTGGCAGAACCATGATACCGAAGAAAGCGCTAGGTCCGGTGTAAAGTTACAATAGCTCCGGACCGAGAACGCAACGGTCTGCCGTTACGTGCCAGCTCAAACGTTACGGTTACTGTGTAATTACGTTTAATGGTTCTCTTCATTACTCATTATTGCCATATATTAAAAGCTCATTATGAGTAGGGGCGGAATACAAGGAATATGTGCCCCTAGCTCTTCGTATAAATAGAGATGGTTAGTTTCATTGTAGGGGACACGAGATACAAGCTAATATACTCAGTTCTTACACTTATTCTTTGCAAATCTTTATTTTTATTGTCTTCTTTGTAAAACTCCGGTGCTACGGTCTGACCGGAACGAAGGAGCTTTGGTTTGGAATTGACATCTGCAACCCAGACTTTTCCTTACTTCTTATTTTGTTTACGCATATTTATATTATTTCAATACGAATATCATTGTCTTACTGGTTACTTAGATCCACGTGTCCCTGACCACGTCTATAAATTCAATTAAACCGTTTTACGAGTAAACAAAGGATAATGGCTTAATGCCTCTGGAGATTTCCACGGACTCGGCTGAGGTAGTAAATCTTATCAACAATGACCATGAATTTTACAGCTCAATAATTCATGAATGCAAGTCATTGATGCAACAACTGGGAGATCCAAAACTTTCGCATGTATAACTATTGAGAGCATAACAAGGTAGTTGACCATTTCCTAACACCTTTTACCCAATGAAGGGGCCCAAAATCAATTGTTAGACCGCATAAGAATTTTGACAGTTCCTCCAGTGTTTGCAAATGACACAGTGTGGGCTAGATTACAAGGAACTACGTTTTCAAGGGAAATTTCGGCTTATAGCAATAATTTGGTAGCAACCAATGCTACAATCTATACTAGGAACAATACTACTCCTTTTGTAATACTGCTACTTAAGCTTCTTTTCAAATTATTATCCAGTTAACCAAAACAAAAGTACTCACTTTTCTCGTAGGAATTGTACCCGATAATTGATTTAATGTGCTATTTAAGTTATATCCAGTTTTTACAAGTATTTAACGTGTAGTCAGTGTTGATTAATTTCTGTCTATTATGCTTCCATTCTTCTTAATGATAACAAATCACGCACTGCATAACTGTTATTTATTTTTATTTCGTGGCAAGATCAATTGTTTCTGGGAGCATGTTCAGCTTCCAAAATTCCCGGAGTCCTAACAAAATAAGGATCACCTTTAGAGAGTGTTTGGATTAGGTTATCTTAAGCGTTTATTGGTTTTAAAGTTCTTTGCTACTTTTTGTGGTGTTTGAGAAAGATAAAAAATGCATTTAAACACTTATTATTAGGCAAAAAAAGTAGTCAAAAGTCAAAAGTTGGGTATTCTCAACTTATGACTCTTTTAGCTTATAAGATACTTTTAAAAAGTCAATCCAAACACTCTCTTAATCATGAATCAAAGCTTGTATGCATTCCAAATTGACGATCAAAACCTGTCAACCACAAAGTAGTTTCTAGTCTTTATTCCTTGCAACTCAATTCTTCTACTGAGTTGGAGTTGTGTCAATTTAGACCTTGGTAATGCCAACTCTAAGCATTCAGGTCTAAAATTTAGTTTGATATTTGAAATTTTAAGTATAGAAGTTTACAATTGGGAACGATCAAATATAACTTCACACATTAAAATTTGAACTGCACAAGAAATATCATATGAAGTTTTCTCTTGACATAATGGAGGGAAAAAAAATTGTAAGAATTTTGAGAATCAAGAATGAACTGGATTATATACATTTAATTTACAGTTTATAGTTTAATGAATTTGAAATGACGATTTGAGCCTGTTTGTATTGGATTATAATTTATGGCTTATAAGCATAAATCATAAGTTAGAATTATGGGTTTTCACTTATTTTTTTAATTATGACTTAAAAATACTTTTTTTATTTTAACTCTAATACTATATAAATACTTAAAATATATTTTGACTTAAAAACATCTAAAATAAGTCAATCCAAACGGGCTGGAGTCAAAAGGCACAAATGGCTTAGAGAACTGCTATTTAAGACATAACCAAAAATCAGAAAATATTTAATGTTGAAACAACTAAGTACTAATATTAGTTTTCGACTATTATCTCAAATTGCAGTACTCCAAGAGGCTATCTGTGGGCTTGGCTATTTCTCACTCACTTTTGCGCGGATTGCCCTTCTTTTGGAGTGGTCTTTAAATTTTGTCCCTCATATTTATGGTCTTTAAATTATGCCCCTCATATTGCTGGTCTTTAATTTTTGCCCTTTGCGTTGCAATCCTGAGCGTTCACGCACGCAAAAATCATGAGGTTCTGGGTTCGAACCCCCGCTCAAGCATAAATAAAAAAAAAAATTGCAAGGCAAGATTTGGATCGCGTATATGCCGGACCCGGCATACACTTGTTAAGGAATTACCAAAGTTATGCCGGACCCGGCATACTCTGCCTTATGGGCAGACTTGGCATAAGTATGCCGGGTCCGGCATAACTTTGGTAATTCATTAACAAGTTTATGTCGGATCCGACATAACTTTGATAATTCCTTAACAAGTTTATGCCGGGTCAGCCATATTTATGGACAAACTTTTAATGGGACCAGACCAGTAAATCATAACAAACCAATAAAGAATGTGGATGTTCTGTTCTAACTAAATGTATCTTAATGCATATTCAGGTCTAAAAATGTTGCAAATGTACCTCAGTCTGTTAGTATTTGCACTTATCAAGTTATGCAAATTGACACATCCTACGATTCACCAGTAGATAAAATATAAAAACAATATCAGTCTTTTATGAGCATGCTTTCTTTCTGCCAATGTATGATCTGTTTCTTTCCCAGCGTTACTGCTTTGCTGATGTTAAGTTCAATTTGGTTGCCAATATGCGGAGTTTGAACTAACCAAATTTGGCTTATAAAACAAAGTCTATGTCTTAAGGAAAAGTTATGCCTTATGGGGCATACTTTTAGTTATGCCTTAACTAAAAGTTTGCCCCATAAGGCATAACTAGGAAAAGACTTTTAGATAAGGCTTAACTAAAAGTTTGCCCATAAGTATGCCGGATCCGGCATAAACTTGTGAAGGAATCATTTTTTTGCACAGATTGCCCATCTTTTGGGGTGGTCTTTAAATTTTGCCCCTCATATTTATGTTCTTTAAGTTTTGCCCTTCGCTTGGATACTTGAGATTCTAAGTTCGAACCCCCGCTCAGGCATAAAATAAAAAAATAATATCGCAAGGCAGGGCTGGGGGGAGTGTATGCCGGATCCGGCATACAATCCTTAAGGAAAAACTAAAGTTATGCCGGAGGGGGCAGACTTTGCTTTGAGACATATATTTTATTTTATTTACTTTTCAAGGCAAACTTTTAATTATGTCTTAAGGAAAAGTTCCGCCTTATGCCTTAACTAAAAGTGTGCCCCATAAAATATAACTAAAAGTATGCCCCATAAGGCGGAACTTTTCATTAAGGCAACACTAAAAGTTTGCCTTAAGGAAAAATTCTGCCTTATTAGGCATACTTTTGGTTATGCCTTAATTAAAAGTCTGTCCCATAAGGCATAGTTCCTTATGGAAATTTTTTGCCCCGTAAGGCATAACTAAAACTATGCCTTGAGGAAAAGTTATGCCCCCTCCGGCATAACTTTAGTTTTTCCTTAAGGATTGTATGCCGGATCCGGCATACAATCCTTAAGGAAAAACTAAAGTTATGCCGGAGGGGGCAGACTTTGCTTTGAGACATATATTTTTTTTTTTTTACTTTTCAAGGCAAACTTTTAATTATGCCTTAAGGAAAAGTTCCGCCTTATGGGGCATACTTTTAGTTATGCCTTAACTAAAAGTGTGCTCCATAAAATATAACTAAAAGTATGCCCATAAGGCGGAACTTTTCATTAAGGCAACACTAAAAGTTTGCCTTAAGGAAAAATTCTGCCTTATGAGGCATACTTTTGGTTATGCCTTAATTAAAAGTCTGCCCCATAAGGCATAGTTCCTTTTGGAAAAGTTTTGCCCCATAAGGCATAATTAAAATTATGCCTTGAGGAAAATTTATGCCCCTCCGGCATAACTTTAGTTTTTCCTTAAGGACTTTATGCCGGATCCGGCATACAATCCTTAAGGAAAAACTAAAGTTATGCCGGAGGGGGCAGACTTTGCTTTGAGGCATATATTTTATTTTTTTTACTTTTCAAGGCAAACTTTTAATTATGCCTTAAGGAAAATTTTCTCCTTATGGGGCATACTTTTAGTTATGCCTTAACTAAAAGTGTGCCCCATAAAATATAACTAAAAGTATGCCCAATAAGGCGGAACTTTTCATTAAGGCAACCCTAAAAGTTTGTCTTAAGGAAAAATTCTGTCTTATGAGGCATACTTTTGGTTATGCCTTAATTAAAAGTCTGCCCCATAAAGCATAGTTCCTTATGAAAAAGTTTTGGCCCATAAGGCATAACTAAAACTATGCCTTGAGGAAAACTTATACCCCCTCCGGCATAACTTTAGTTTTTCCTTAAGGACTTTATGCCGGATCCGGCATACACTCCCTCCAACCCTGCCTTGTGAAATTATATTTTTATTTTATGCCTAAGCGGGGGTTCGAACCCAGAACCTCAGGTATCCAAGCTAATCTAAGTTAAGGGCAAAACTTAAAGACCACAAATATGAGAGCCAAAATTTAAAGACCACAAATTTGTTAGGATACTTTCGCCTCCACTGCACTCCCTTACAGTTCACATACACTGCTATGGCAATGGTTGCTAGAGGTATAATTCTTAAGCCCACCAAAAGAAGGGCAATTCGCCCAAATCCCTAAACCCTAAATTATTACAACTATAAAATCCCTCTAGATGCTGAAGTCCCCTCATTCTTGATTCTCAAAGTTGTTAGGATACTTTCGCCTCCACTGCACTCCCTTACAGTTCACATACACTGCTATGGCAATGGTTGCTAGAGGTATAATTCTTAAGCCCCTAAATCATTTAATGTTCTAGATTTTTTCTCTCTTCAGATTCAGATTTTGTTATTTCCCAGCAAATTCATCTAATCATGCATACATATATTTAAGAAGAAGATATTAACAATGTACACTGCTTTTTTGGCTGTTTGATGTGGTAATGTTTTATTTTTTCCTTTAGTCATTGTGTAACCGCGGGAAACTGATACAATCTATGCAAACATTGTATTCATCAAAACAATACATTACAATATAATATCATACCATAGGATAAATTATGAAAAAATATGTAACAACATCCAAACAATCTTTGTAGTAGACTGATGCACTTTGAATCCACTGTGTTATTTTTTTCTCGTCATTGTGTACGGGAAACTGATACAGTCTATCCAAACGTACAATGCCATACAATAAGTAACAACCATCCAAACAAGCTGTAGTATACTGATCTACTTTGAACCCGTTGACTCTAATTTTGGATTTGCATGCGCAGGTCGCGGAGGTAGGGGCGGGTTTAGGGGTGGCCGAGGAGATGGAGGAAGAGGGGATAGAGGGGGTTTTGGCGGAGGTGGCATGAGGCGCGGGGGCGGAAGAGGAGGAGACAGAGGAAGAGGGGGTAGAGGGGATTTTGGCGGAGGGAGAGGTGGTGGTGCCATGAGGCGCGGGGGCGGAAGAGGAGGAGGCAGAGGACGGGGTGGAAGAGGAGGAGGAGGCAGGGGACGTGGTGGAATGAGGGGTGGTACTAGGGTTGTGGTGGAGCCTCACAGACATGAGGGAGTTTTCCTTGTTAAGGGCAAAGATGAGGCTCTTTGTACAAAGAATATGGTCCCTGGCGAAGCGGTGTACAATGAGAAGAGAATCTCGGTTCAGGTATGCCCAAATTTTTGTTACTCAATGTCTTCATTGCCTTTTAATAAATGTTTTGAAGATTCAAACAGTAATGATTCTATGCCTTTTGCTGCTTGGTTGAAAATTTGCAAGGTTGAATCTTTCCTTGTTCAGTGCTAGAATCAATGCGCCTGTTTAATTGGAATTTCACTTATAACTAGGTCTTTTAAGAAGAAAGTCTATTTTTAGGGCATTGTAGGACCCCTCAAAACTACTATAGTCTCAAGTGTAACCCAAAAGAAAGTCTAACTTTATTTAATTGCTTCAACTTGAATCTGTGAGTAGTGATCTCTAACATTGAAACAAATAACCTGCTTTGTGGATCCTACTAGAGGATTGTTTGCATATTAATGTTGACTGGTGTAAGATTTTCTTCTTCCGACAATAATTGGAAAACAAATGAAGTTTCATTACTTTTAAGTAATGACAGAAGAAATGGCTAAGAAATTAGCGTGTGTTTGGATAAATTGGGAGATTTTGGCAATGGCGAAACGAGGAATTTCGCTAAGGGTATTCAAGGTTTAATTTATGTAAAAATGCGGAGTAATTTTTTCCCAATATACACAATTTAATTTGCTTTATACTCAATATAATTTTTGACTTATATACAAAGTATACTCTTCAATTATAATTTTTGACCTCTATGCAAAGTATACTCTTCAATTGAAGATCCTTCATGCTTTTGGACTGTATTCTTTGTCAGGTGAAATAATGAACATAACAGGCTACGTAGCTATGTTCATGTTAGGTGTTTGAGAAATTAATAAACTTAAAAAGAAAGGACTACTCAGTAACGTGTGCATTTTTTCGTTTATCCTTAGAATGAAGATGGATCAAAAGTTGAATACAGAGTGTGGAATCCTTTCCGTTCTAAGTTAGCAGCTGCCACTCTTGGTGGAGTCGATGACATCTGGATTGTAAGTTTGTCTTTTTGCCATCCTTTTGTCTTTTTGCTATCCTAACTAATAAGTTGAGAGATTTTATGTATTTTCATTATGGAAAACTCTTCCTTAAATATCTTCCAGAAACCTGGTGCTCGTGTACTTTACCTTGGTGCTGCTTCAGGAACATCAGTTTCTCACGTGTCTGACATTGTTGGCCCAGTAAGTACCCAATTTATATTACTTATCAGTTGATTTTGATGCTATGTTGATGCCCAGATGGTGTTTATTTAATCCTCTTTCTCTTTTCGCTTTAGCAAGGAGTGGTTTATGCAGTGGAATTTTCTCATAGAAGTGGAAGGGATTTGGTGAACATGGCAAAGAAACGCACAAATGTTATTCCCATTATTGAAGATGCTAGACACCCATTAAAATACAGAATGCTTGTTGGAATGGTGGATGTTATCTTTTCTGATGTTGCTCAGCCTGATCAGGTTCAATTTAGGGCTATAGATTTCCAACAGTGTCTACTTGATTTTTCTGTCTGAGTTATTGTCACTTGTTTGCTCTTGAGTCAAAACAATCAATATTTCATCGCTTATATTAAATTGTTTTACTCCCAACAGGGCTGATAGTTATCAAAGAGTTAACTATTTTTTTTTAATTTATCTACTGAATTTTTTAATGTTTCTTTCCTAGTATATTGAGTGTCTAATATTTCATTTTCAAACTGGTATTTCATTGGATGGGTTACTTCTATAGTGCTAATTTTTGGCTGAGGAGTTAACAGTTTCCTTTTAAATAGATTATCTATCTGAAAATTTTGATAAACTTTTTCCTTGGATTTTGGGTCTGTACATACCTTTCATTTATGAACTGGCGCTATATTTCTGTCAGTTTCAGAATTTTCTTTCTCTTTGACTTTACTTCCAAAGCAGATGATGAGTTACTCGGATTCCCCTTCAGGACATCACGGGTGATGCAAAAACCGAGTTTCTGATGCAATTTATATTGATGGTATGTTTGAAATTTTTAATCTTTTCCTTTGCAACGCCCCTTTCTGTCTCACTACTTATTGTGTCTTTTGTTTTTTTCATTTCCAAACTGGAGGTATATTTCTGTCACTGTTTCAGAATTTTCCTTTTCTTTGACTTTTCTTAGAAAGCAGATGATGAATTACTCGGATTCCCCTTCTAGACATCATGGGTGATGCAAAAACCGAGTTTCTGATGTACTATTTATTTATGGGATGTTTGAAATCTTTAATCTTTGCCTGTGCATTTTCCTCTCTGATGCACTATTTATTGAGTTCTTACAGTCATTTCATTTTCAAACTGATGCTGTATTCCCGCCATTGTGTTTCAGTATTTTCTTGTTCTTTGACTTTACTTAGAAAGCAGATGATGACTTACTCGGATTCCCCTTCAAGACATTATGGGTGACGCAAAAACCGAGTTTCTGATGCTCTAACTGTTTATTAGGAATTTGTTTACCTTAGATGTATTTTGGATTAACCCTTTCACAGGCAAGGATTTTAGCTCTGAATGCATCACACTTCTTGAAAGCTGGAGGACATTTTGTTATATCGATTAAGGTTTGTAGTGTAGTTACACCCTCGATACTGCAGTTATTATAACATGATGTAATGAAGGTAACTGGTGATTCTAGAATGAGATCAATTCCCTTTCGTCTGGGAAAGTTTTGCCGATATGGTTCTTCCATATGTTATATTTTCTTGTATGTTGTAGGCAAACTGCATAGATTCAACTGTTCCTGCTGATGCTGTATTTAAAGAGGAGGTGAAGAAGCTGCAAGTGGAGCAGTTTAAACCTAGGGAGAAAGTCACGCTTGAACCGTATGAAAGAGACCACGCTTGTGTTGTAGGTGCCTACCGGGTGCCCAAGAAGCAAAAGATTGCTGCCTAGTTGTTTGCTAGTTTCTTATTTATGTCAGATTTTTCGTAGAGAAAGTAGAGGTTCAACTTTATATTTGATGAAAGTATTGCCGTGTAGAGACATGTTACTGAGATTCTTCCTTCTCAGCCGGTAGAGCATGGTTCTTATCTGGAGCACCTATTAATTGCCTTACCAATATTATTATAATTATGCTAGCATTATCTTAGTCTTCGATGTTATTTCTTTTTACTTTGGTCATCTCTATTATTTTACTGTCAATACTTTTATTTCAATACTTTCATCATTGTTTTTTTTACCCCTCTTGAAACCTGTTCTGAAAAATGATTTTCTGCGCAAGGATAGGGGTAATGTTTGTGTACCTCACTCTCCCAGACCCCACTTGTGTGACTATACTTGGTAGTTGGTATGTTGGTATACGAAGAAAAATACTGTTCTCGTTTATTTCTTTTCTTCTTTATCGCTGATATATGCTCATTGTATTGTAATGCCATGGAGTTAACTGGCCATCTCGTTGAGCTCTTCGAGGTGAGCAACTCTTTGCACGCTCTCCAGTTCTTAGGCCTATGGCATAGTGTGTTAGCTTGTACTTTAACGTATTGTTTGGAATTGGGTCTATCTACGGGTTAAGTGACATGGACCCTTATACTACTGCTAACATTTACCAATTAGGCAATTACTATTCCATCAAGTTTTGAATACAAGAATTCGAACTTTCCTTTAGTCACAGCTCGCAGGCCACTTTGTTTGCTTCCTATGTCCATTGACTGTACTTAACGCTTCGTGTTTTTAACGTATTGTTTGTATACATATTGCTCTCCAATTATCGGAGACATACAATGTTAATCACGTAATAAACATTAATTATAAACCAAGTATAAACAATACTACAACACACAGCAGAGGGAGACTCTTTTTCTTTCTCCAAGAGGGAGACATAAGAAGTAAAAAACTGTTAGCAATTAATCACCATATCGACTAGGTACTAGTTAATCACCTCCTTTAAAGCTGTACATAAAACCACAAGGCGATTCCAACAGCAAGCATATCTTTCTATATATTCTACGTCCATATATGCCCCGGACTATGCGAAATTGCACGCATTTGCCGGTCGTTTAAAGGTCAGTCCGCCCATGCCCCCAGTGTTACGTTTTGCGTCACCTATGCCCTTGAGTTAACGGAAACCTGACAAAAATATTGGAGGGCAAATTTGTGCAGTTCCGCATAGTATAGGGGCGCATTTGATCCACTAAAATTCCTAAATATTATGGCACAAAAGCAACAATATGACACAAAATATCACTGCATTTCAAAACATAAAAAACATTTGCAATTACAATTCATGCATCCACCATTACATTACATCTAAATTATACAACTAAAAGATCAAATGCAATTACAACTATCTTTTAAAGATTATTTTCACAAACAAGAGCACCATTTTACCTTTTCAAAAGATTTGTTTTACTAATGATAATATCTTTTTTTTGTCAATTTGTTGATGACCTGGATAATTATTTCTAGATATTTTTCGTTTTCCCAGTCCCAATATTTACACGATAATGCATGCAACAACTTCTTATTGTACCAATAGTTCTTAGATTTTTTTTTTTTTGGTAGTGCACTTTATGCTAGCCAATGATTTTTTGGTACTGCATTTTGAAACTGCACACTTATCGTGCAACCCACGCTTTTCTCTCTTATTCTTTCACTTGTTTATGAAATGTCGGAAGCTTCGAGTTCTTCAAATAGTTGTGGAAGGATTCATCACTGCATCTCACATCATGGACTCCAAATAATTCTACTAAATTTATGTTATGCGTGGAATTCGCGAAAGGGCCAGACCACATTAAATTTTATGTAAGACCATATAAATCCCATGTAAGACCATATAAATCCCTAAAATGTGATACTCTCTCTATTATTGCTATCAAAATTTCAGCGCTGCAGAAGACGTTTTTTCAGGTGTCATAAGTCTAATGTAAGTTATCTCTTTTTCCTTGTATTTTTTTGTGGCAGATCTATAATGATTTTTTTTTTATGTTTATGTTTTGTGTGGCAGTTGTTGCATGCATTATCGTATAGATATTAAGACTGGGAAGACGAAAAATATCTAGAAAGAACTATCCAAGTCATCAACTAATTGAAAAAAGAAGAAGATATTATCATTAGTAAAACAAATCTTTTGAAAAGGTAAAATGTTGCTCTTGTTTATGAAAACAATCTTTAAAAGATGGTTGTAATTGCATTTGATCTTTTAGTTGTATAATTTAGATGTAATGTAATGATGGATGCATGAATTGTAATTGCAAATGTTTTTTATGTTTTGGAATGCAGTGATATTTTGTGTCATATTGTTGCTTTTGCGCCATAATATTTAGGAATTTCAGTGGATCAAATATGACCCTATACTATGCGGAACTGCATAAATTTGTCCTCCAATATTTTTGTCAGGTTTCGTTAACTCAAGGGCATAGGTGACGCAAAACGTAACGTTAGGGGCATGGGCGGACTGACCTTTAAACGACGGGCAAATGCGTGCAATTTCGCATAGTCCGCAGGCATATATGGACCTTTTCCGTATATTTTAAAGAAAGAGAAAACAGTACGCGAAAAGGAAAAGGAATAATGAGATTTGATTTCATTATTAAAGCAGAGACAAAACAGAGCTTCTTCCAGATATAAGACTTGTGAAATTCACCTGGACTAAAACAAATATAGGAGCAATTGAATGTCTCAACATTGATGCAAGCTGGCACATAGAACTAAGGTCTTCTCATACACAATATACTACCAGGTGCAACTAATTTTTTTCCGCAGTTTGAGTGTCAAAAATTGCTAGTCGACCAAATGCTTGGATTCCCACATTTCGCAAATTTTGAAACTCAAAACAGCAGGCCAGTATTATCCTTCTCTATCACTCTGCAACCTTAAGGTACACCATTCTCAACAGATATCAGGCTGTCAGTCTTGGATTTCTCAAATTCAAGATCTTGACCTCCCCACTTTCGCATACGCTCACTCGTTTCCTCAACCTGCATGTTTAGTTCCTCTTTAGAACATTTTGAAGCAAACAATTTCATGTATGTTTTTGCTTGGTTAATATTTGTCTGGTTTATGATCATGACTAGTCATTGTCTTAATATGATTTATGTTTAACTTGATTAACTTAGCACAACTTCTGTAATTAAATCAGTAATTGGTTTTAGGACCAATAACCGATAAGTTCAAATTAAACTACTATAGCGTACAGCACTAAACAAACTAGTTTCTATCCTGTTAAAACTACAAGCTGATAAGTTTGTTGGCAAACTAGCATGATGCTATTGATACAGTATGAGAGAAGGTTCACATTAAGAGTCTATAAAAGAGGATCAAACAAGAACAAGAAAAATCATGAAATTTTTTACCCAAGGAAAGAATAGGAGAAGAATTAAAAATGGCAGCCGGGTGCATGAAGCAACCCACATTCACGCAAGGTCCAAGGAAGGGTCGCGTCCCAAAAGGGTGTGATATCGGTAGCCTATCCTAACACAAACATTAGTGCTACGGCTAGAACCCATTTTGTTTCTCCAAGGTTCCCTTGAAAGAACAGGAGAAGTTATGAAAGGGAAATTCGGAGGATGAACTCAACAAATACAAGAATAAAGAGGTACTTTCATTTAGATGCATGCAGGTACCCTACAACAACAACAACAACCCAGTGAAATCCCACAACGTGGGGTCTGGGGAGGGTAGAGTGTACGCAGACCTTACTCCTACCAAGGTAGGATGGCTGTTTCCGAGAGGTACCCTACTTTCTATTAAATAACAACTAGAAGCTTGTCTATTGTTCTGTTCAGTTACTTGATCTAGATCTGCAAATCAATAGATTATTTCAAAACTAAGAATCAAGAAGCCTATTTGCAATAGTTCCTTACCTCCTTGTTCCAATTTGTCTTATACAGTACAATCAAGAGTAGCACAGTCTGCAAAGATGTCCCAGCTATCATTCCCATCCAAAGTCCCTACAAGTAATTCAATCAGAAGACAAATTCAGGATAAAGTGAAGGAATGTCATTGAGAGCAAAACGTCAGGTATACAAGATATAAAAGTCTGATAAGCATATAAACTATACTAGATCTCAGCCAAAATCTGATGAGGTATAATGACAATAAAATATGATCCAGCTTGTTTAATCATTTGGCGTCATCTCAAATAGACTTGCTAATGAAACTCAAAAACATAGTTTACCTTTGCTCCCAAATTAGCTACATAACCAAGAATAAATCCTAGTGGGAGTCCAAAAATGTAATAACTTCCCAGATTAATATAAGCAACTAAAGCTTGCCATCCACCCCCCACAGCAACACCTGCAAAAGCACCTCACGTTAAAGATACAGTTTGATCCGTGACGATTTACAAATCTAAGGAATAGCTAGTGTGAATCGAAACGATACCTGATATAACAGGCTGAACACTATTAAGAACCATAGTTATTCCGAGAAGGTAAGCAAGATCACCAACAGCTTGTATCATATCTTTACTACTTGTAAAGATAATGGCCAAATGCTCTCTAGCTACTAATACAACAACCATACAGAGTAGCCCAATTAGGAGTGACTGAAACACTGAGATATAGACAGAGTATTTAGTGGCCCTTGGATGTCCTAGCCCAAGCTCATTTGAGACCCGTACACTGGGGAAAATAAACAAGGAAAAAAGAAATAGAAGTGAATATGTTAAAGAAGAGTACGAGACTAAACTAAGGCGATTGGACGAACAAAGCAAACAATATCAGCAAAACAAGTTACAATACAGGAAGCCTTCCTCACTTCCTTATTGGCATATGTAAAATTTGAGGTAACTAACATAGATTATCACATTCCACCATACTGCCATTACTCAAAGATCCACGGTGACTGAGAAATTGACAAAAGCATTTGCAAGTAATTTAACAGCACCAGAATGATGTCAAATTAACATAATAAAACAAAGACAATCATGACAGGAAGGATATAAAATTTAGTAATTTTCTCCAGATTCTGTGCGAACTTGAGCCCCTTCATTTACATGTCTACATTTTGACAACTAAAGGACCACCTTAACTGCATGACATGAACTTTAAAAACTAAGTTCAGTTGTGAATAATCATCAATAGTTTTTACCTTATGGCAGCATTAATTCCAATGAACAACATGGCTTCATACCCATTGACATTCATGCTGTAAAACAAAAGAATCAATTAGAATCAGAAATGAATGTGAGAATCTCACCCACGGAGTGACAGTGAATAAACTGGTGCAACAAGCTTAAACATTTCTTTTATACTTTCCAATACCATAGCGTTTGAGTAGAAGCAATAAAGAGTAAGGTAAACTCACCAAATAGAAATGGAGCCAACTGCAATAACAGCATTGTCAAGATGGCCAATAAGGATGATAATACTCATCATATACCAAACCTCAAGACATAGCATAATAGCTGAGGCAATGGAGAGCCTCACAAAGGACCATATTTCGTTAAATGCTGCCCATGACAGTCCTTTCCACCCATCCTTACACCATCCAACAACATAAGCTAACTGAGCTAATGCCAGGCCCCAATTTGTTATGTCAAAGGCTAAGGCAGCACCACTTGTACCCCAGCCAAATGTGTAAATAAAGAGCCAAAGGAGTGCAGCATGCACGAGCAGAGCCACAAATCCAATCCAGGCAATCACATCAACTTTGCTTTGGGCTTGAAGGAATTTGGAGGTTGGAAAATTGATGGAAAGTGAAAACAATTGGGGGATGATTAGTATGGCATAACTGCCGGCGAGCTCAGCAATGTCAGATTCTTGGCCCAGCAGTTTAAGCACTGGTGTTGCAAATAAATATATGGGCAAGAGCAAGATACAACTCACAAACAGAATTATGATCGAGCGTTGCATATAAACACCAAGCATGTGAATTTGCCCTGCACCATAGGCCTGTCCACACAGTGTCTCCAGTGCACTTCCCATTCCCATCTGAAAATAAATTATAAATAATGGGATATTAAAAGAACCGTGACTCCGCCTATCAATATGACAAAGCCAGACACAAATTAAATCTCTCTGAACTGCATAGTATCATAGTAGCACTAAAATTTACACATCTACTCTCATGTTAATATGGGTTCAAGGTGTGAGAGCTGTACTGTGTCACTCCCACTGTCTCAATACTAGGACATTCTTTTCATTTGCGACAGACGAGCCAAGATGTTCGACACAACTTCATTTTTAGTAACATTCCTAGCTTTAAATAATTCAAATATCAAATTTAGATGTTATATCAGTTTCTCCTAATTTTGACATGGTTTTTCCAGTTCAGAGGGATTTAACTGGCTTGAAGAACAAATGGCAATGCACCCAGAGGCAGATGCAGGCTTTCTGTTCAACTAAACCCTGTATTTTTGACACGGAACATAAATATATATGGGGAAAACCACCATAATGTCAACAAATATTAAAGTTAGAACCCATAATATCAAGAGTAGAAATGAGTTCACTAAGAACTCTAAAGATTGAACCCTTCAAGTTAATTTATTTCCTAGATTTGCCTATGATGAAGCAATGGGTCGGTTCTCTTAAAATATAGTACCAATTTTATAGATTTCCTCATACATATACAAAGTACGAGCTTAGAGCAACAGATTCAGACGAACTATTATGCAGTGTGTAAATTCAAGGAACAATAACCACTACTAAAAAATCACTATTTTTTCTATTGAAATTTCTCACTGAAAATGTTCAATGACTATTCCCACAATATTTTGATTGAATCAGTGAGAAAAGAAAAAATAGTACTCCCCCTCTCCCAATTTGTAAAATACTTTTTGCTTAATTCAAAAGGCAAACTACACGAACTTTTAACCAACATTTTAAGATATATTTTTTCACCAAACATATGACAGACTTATAATACTTTTCATGAAGTTGTTAAATATATAAATTTTAATCTTAAAATATTAAATTAATCTAATACAATTTAGTTTCAAAGTTAATCAAATTAACTCTCAAAAAGTGAAAATTGACTCTCGTAAATTGGAACAGACTGAGTAGTATTTTTCACACGAAAAAATTAAAAAGTTTTCCCGTTTTTACGAGTGAGTTGGTTGGTGGAAAGGTCATATTTTATAACACAAATGATTGTCGGTGTAAAAAGCTGGTAGTAAAATACGACTGCGACATCACAAATTTCTGTTTTGAAGGATAGAAATAAAGAAGGAGCTAGGTAATTACCATGAAGCCGAAAGTGAATGTACCAATGACAGACTGGGCTATAGAGATAGCCGCAAGCTCAATATCACCAAGATGACCAACGAATATATTGGTAAGTGAGTTGACACCATACTGACATATAATGTTGAATGCAATAGGACCTCCTATCCTCCATAACTTTGCAGTCTCTATGCAAAAAATAGCCCACCATTCTCTTAGAGTTGTGGCAGGGAGGTAGTCTCCGTCTCCGCTGATGAGTTGGCGGTGGCCACCGTTGAGCAACGGCGTCTCCATCACTGTAAAAATGATGTGGCCGCCTCACTCTACCAAAGTAGTTATGTTTTGCGGTTTAGACTGAGTTTCTTGGGATTCAGTCTATGGACGTAACTGAAAATGCGCTCTTCTTTAATGGGAGGATTTTGGTTTGGTAGGAAAAAGAAGGCAAATTAGACGACTTGGTGCATAAAATACGAATAAGAGTAATGGCATTTTGATACATTTTATATATCTTAATTTAAGATCACAAAATTTAAAAGTTTTTTTACTTTTTTAAACTCCGTGTCAAGTCAAAAATAAATAAATAAATTGAAACGGAGGAAGTAATAAAATATTCATATTAGACACTTTCGGCTCATATATATATATATATATATATATATATATATATATATATATATATATATATATATATATATATATATATATATATATTTTTGTGTGTGTGTTTTTAAGTATAAGTTAATCGCATAAAATATGACGACTTCTTTAATTATACACAACAACATCAATTGGAGCATGTGTGAGGTTTTATGGCTTATTTGAAATTAATGTGTATAATTAAAAGAGAAGATATATTTTAAGTGATTAACTCATTTACGTAATGGACGCTTGAGATTACGCACATAAGCTTTTTCAAAATTTTGCGTCTGAAGGTGGTCACTTTATCATGCGTTCAATTGTTCGATCGAAACTGATCATAATTTAAATATTTAAATGAAATTTATTGACAAATTTAAAGGATTGGAAACATATTCATGCTTACTTTAAAACAATGTAGCAAATTGGATCAGGTTAGTTTGATAGGTATCCTTGATACTCTTTCTAAAAGTACTTTAAAAAAAAAAAAAATCGACGGTATTTAGATTAGTTTGCGCCTAGTTTGATTATGTTCGCTGACTTCTTTGTCACCTTTCATTGTTATAGGTGTAGGTAGCTTTAACTTAGATAGATGGGAATAAACCACTCAATTATATTGTCTTTAATTCTTTATTTAGAATTTGAGACCTAATTTTCTATAAAAAAAAGTTTAGCCAAAAGCGTATGTAACTTACTTAGTAGGCAACACTTTAACTGAACCTATCACTTTTCACACAAAATAGGAGTAGATATCAAGAAAATTATGAAAATTTTAACAAAAAGTTATATTTTGAATCTATGATGTTAAAATTACAATGAATCTAAAGGGTGAGAACTTAAAGGTTAGATTTCATTAAATTTAAAAATTTGAATTTGAATTTGAATATGAGTGTGTTGGAGAATCAACGCATGAAAGTATATGAACGAAAAAATATCCAGAACTCTGCATGGGTAGGTAGAACAAAAGGACTTAAAGCAACCACGTAGCTTTGCTTAAAATATAGCAAACCGAACTAGTACTTTCCTACGCACTCGGCACTACCATTGTTTCTCAAGGAAATATAAGGATAAGAAACATAAACAAATTAAAGTGATTATTGTCGAAAAAATATGATTAAATTTATACGTATCGACTCAAACATTGAATTAGAAAATAGACTCGGTATTCGGTATAGACTCAAACATTGAATTAGAAAATAGACTGCTCATATTTTTGCAGTGATATTTCATCTCATAGCAAATTGCAATTGTTGTGTGGAAGAGAAGCGGACAAGTAAGAAAATATTCGTATTGTCATGAATTTCAGTACCAAAATAATGTGTCTATATAAAAGTTTTTAATGAAGTATAAAACACCAACTCTATCACTTTATGCTTTCATAGCCTCCCAACACTTCCTTTAGATCTGTCGTGATAATCAGCAATTTGTGGAGAATGTCGCGAACATTTTAATCTTGGCATCGGTAGGAACTCAGCTTCCAAACCTTCACAAAAAACTTGGGAGTGCTTCGTAATTTATGCGACGATGTGTCTCATGGTGGCTTATTTGAACATTTCCATTTAAACTCTCTAAACATTATTGAGCTAGCCACAGTAAGGACACTGGCAATGGATTCAGCTGGCCAGCCACTAGGCAAAGCGTCAAAATAACATCGATGAAAATTTGAGCTTTCTTCTTGATAAAGATTAGCATAAGCAATAGCTTGAAATGATAGAATAATAAAATATGTTTATGAGATTGTCGTATTTATTTCGAACGAGATTATGAATTTATGTAGATACACATTAACCCGCCAATTCAAACTGAATGATTTAGGAAATAATTACAATCCTACTTGTTACGTGTAAGTATTAAAGCAAATCTTATCCACCTCAGCTTGGAGATGGAAATCATTAGCGCAATTAATCAGTTTTACAAAACTGACCCCATAATTTTATACGTAATCTAGCAGAATACTATAGGGATGGGATGGAGTGGAAAGTGGGGATTTGGGGGGATGGTAAAGGGGTGGGGTTGGGGACGTTGGATGGGTAGTAAAGAGACAATGAACTTGAAATGTCATTTATTAAATTTGTTTTCTCTACTTTCATTAGGAAATTCAGTTTTCCTCATTTTGAGGAACTTGTGTTCTCAGAGAAAATATTTTTCAAAACATTTTGAACCAAACACAAAAAAACTTGGGAAACCTTTTCTTATGTTAACTCAATATTGTTAGGATTTGCCCTGAATTTCCTACCTTATATGGATTCTTCAATAGTTGTGTTTTACTCCGAATAGATTTCTTGGTGGAAAAAGGTTTGCTTGGTAAAAAAAATAACTCTTCTATATCTATCCTTTTGTTGGAGTAGAAGTTTTACACTTCTATAAATAGAGATATTTTCTTCTCATTCAATAACACTGTAGCATCCACGATGTAGTCGTTAAGAGAGTTTTGTTTAGAGGGAGATTTTTCTCTCAAAAGGTTTTATGTTTTTATATTAGCTTTTCATATCTAGATCAATTGATCAAAGCGTATTAGAATATTATGCTTCTTTTAGTATGTTTTTCTTTGTCGACTGATTTATCATTGTTCAAGTTTTGCAATTATTAGCTTCAGCATGACGCCATGTTATTTCGATCCCAATAAGTGGTATCAGAGCCAATGGTTCAACGAAGTTGAAGAAAAGTTCAAGGTGGATCAGTTCAAGTTGCAACCAACTCAACGATGAAGATTTTTGTCTTAAAAAAAAAAGATATCTGAAGTACTATATGTGAAGACAATTTTCAATCATATTTTCAACAATTCTGCTGCTGCATATTTTAAAACAAAAATATTTTTTTAACTCATGCTTACCTTAACGCATGAGCTCCAATTTTCAACTCATGCTTACTTTTAGCGTTTGAGCTCAAATTTTCAACCCTTGCTTACTTTTAACGCTTAGGTCAATTTCAACCTATGTTTACTTTTAAAGCATGGGCTTCACTTTCAACCTGTGCATGTTTTTAACGCACAAGGCTCAAATTTTCAACTATACCTACTTTTAACCATGGCAAGCAGCAGTGATGAAGATTAAGTGAAGGAGGATGAAGATTATTTGCCAGAAAATTCAGGCCAAGGGGAGATTTTTTAGGGTTTGCGCTGAATTTCCTACCTTATTTGGATTCTTCAATAGTTGTGTTTTACTCCGAACAACTTTTCTTGGTAAAAAAGAACTCTTCTGTATCTATCCTTTTGTTGGAGTATAAGTTTTACACTTCTATAAATAGAGATATTTTTTTCTCATTCATAACACTATAGTATCCACGATGTAGTCATTAAGAAAGTTTTGTTTAGGGGGAGATTTTTCTCTCAAAAGGTTTTATGTTTTTATATTAGTTTTCCATATGTAGATCAATTGATCAAAGCGTATTAGAATATTATGCCTCTTTTAGTATGTTTTTCTTTGTCGTCTAATTTATCATTGTTCAAGGTTTATAATTATTAGCTTCCGCATGACGTCATGTTATTTCGATCCCAACACATATATACCAAATATACCATATAGCTTACATCAAATATTTCTAATATATATAAGTGTGAAGAGAGGGCTAACACAGCAATACAAATTTGAACCACAAGCTATATAAATTGTACATTTTAACCAGCTACTTTTTTATCCCACGTGGACATATGTCATAGTACTGAATTTTTATCTCTTCTCATGTATACACTGTTGCAGATAAGGATCCTGATATACAGGATATACCGGATATACACAAAGATATACATCAGTGTTTGTTATCCGGCTACTTGAGTTGTAGTTGTACTCAAACTTTTGTATGTATCTAATTGAGTCATGATAAGGCTTAGGTAGTATTGTTTGTATTAAAATAGAACTCATGTGTTTCAAGTGTAGTAGGCTAAGGTCTCTATGTATCTTCACTCCTATAAATGGAGCACATGTACTCGACTATTCTTATCAATCAATAACAAAGTATTCCCTCTGAGTAGCTTGAGAATTCTACATGGTATCAGAGCGATAGAACTCTTCTCGCTGCTTAAGTTGTAAAACCTTGAAACTGTCCTTTCTCTATCCACTCTCAATGGCTCCAAACACACCTACGACTAATACCCTCTCAACTTCATCACTGCACCACCTTATTGCCTCATGTTCCATCAAACTTAAGCCAACAAACTACTTGATATGGAGGACACAGATGTTGCAACTTATTCAGGTGATGAGATTGACATATCTCATCAAGGAAGATGCAACAACACCATCATCTGTGAAGGAAACTGGAAAAACTGCTGAAATCAGTTCTGGAGAAACTGTAGACAGTAGCAGTAATGAAGATTGGGAGGAGAAAGATGTTTTGCTTAGGAGTTGGATTTCAGGAACTCTGACAGAAGAAAGTATGTACCTTATAGTAGGATGCAATACTGCTAAAGAGATGTGGGAGTGCTTGGAGGAAGCCTATCTCCAAGCAACCAAAGATAAGGAGTTTCAACTTAAACAACAGTTGTAGAATGTTAAGTTGGGAACCAAAAAGGTTGATGATTACATTAAAGAGTTCAAAGGCATCTGTGATGGATTTGCAGCCATACACAAGCCTGTTGATGAAGACAGCAAAGTGATCAATTTTGCTAGAGGATTAGGCCTCAAGTACAAGACTTTCAGAACTGTCATGTTAGGTAAGGCACCCTATCCTACTCTAAATCAATTTTTCAATGCACTCAGGGGATTTGACATGAGAGAGGATGAAGAAGAAGTGCCTCAACAAAACTTTAACATGACATTCTCTGCTCAAAGAGGTAGAGGAAGAGGAAACTACACTCAAAGAGGTAGAGGAAGAGGAAACTACACTCAAAGAGGCAGAGGAAACAACAACTTCAACTCAAATGGAAGAGGTTTCAGGCCTGCTGGCCAAGGAAACAATAATCAAAATAATCAGAACAACTCAGGTGGAACTCAGAACAAAGGGAAAGGTGCTTCTGAGTCATGCCAGATTTGTGGTAGAAACAACCACATTGCTTTAAAGTGTTTTTACAGGTGGGATTACTCATATCAAGTAGCAGATGAGTTGCCACAAGCACTGAGTGCTATGAATCTGCAGAACCCAACCAATACATATGATGCAATGTATATAGGCTCAGGTGCAACTAGTCATTTGATTAATAACTCAGGTAATCTGTCTGAACTTAAGAGTTATGATGGTTCTGATAATATTATTGTTGGAAATGGTTCTAAGTTAGATATTACTCATATTGGAAACACAATTAGAGCAGGACTGAAACTAAAGGAAGTTCTTGTAGTACCTAAGATCAATAAGAACTTACTTTCAGTCAGTAAAATTGCAAAGGATAATTCATGCACTCTTGAATTTGATGAGTCTCATTTTGTTGTTAAGGACAAGAAGACAAGGAGTCTACTGGCCAAGGGAACTAAAAAGGAAGGCTTGTATGCATTGGAGGATAACAACTTGTGTGCCTTAACTGCTACACAAGACTGGAAGAAATCAGACACTATTTGGCATACTAGATTAGGACATCCTAGTTTAAAGTCTTTACAAATTTTAAGTAGAAATAGTTGCATTGATGTTAGTAGTTGGAATAAAGTGCCTAGTGTTTGTTCTAGTTGTCAGTTGGGAAAGAGTTGTAAACTACCATTTGGTTTGAGAAATAAAATTGAGAAAGAACCTTTGTTAAAAATTCATTGTGATCTGTGGGGTCCTGCTCCAGTTGAATCATCTCGGCATATGAGATATTATGTGGTGTTTGTGGATGATCATACAAGATATTCATGGATTTATCCTTTGAGAAAGAAATCAGAATTTTTTGGCATTTTTCTCAAATTCCAGAAAATGGTAGAAAGGCAGTTTTCAAAGGTCATAAAAAAATTTCAGTGTGATGGAGGTGGTGAGTTCATAAAAACTGAATTCATCAAACATTTGGAAGATTGTGGCATCATCAGACATATTTCTTGTCCTAACACACCAGAACAAAATGGAATTGCTGAACGAAAACACAAGCATATAGTTGAAACTGGACTAACTTTACTATTTCATGTCAAGTTGCCTTTGTTCCTATGGGTAGAAGCATTCTTGACAGCAGTGTTTCTCATAAATAGATTGCCTTCATCAGTATTGAAAATGGAAACACCTTTTGTTAAGTTGTTTGGTGCTCAACCTGACTATAACAGTCTAAAAGTGTTTGGATGTAGGTGTTTTCCATACCTAAAGGGCAGTACAAAGTTCAGTCCAAAAACTTATCCTTGTGTATTCATAGGTTACAGCAGTTTGCATAAGGGATATAGGTGCTATCATCCTTCAACAAGAAGAGTATATGTTTCTAGGCATGTGATATTTGATGAGTCTCTACTGCCTTATGTCCACTCAGATCAAAGGCAGGCAACACCTGATGTTTCAACACACTTAGCCACTTTTACTGAATTTTTCTCTAAGTTACAGGTACAAAATTCAGGAGAAGTGATGCCTAGTGATCATGGTGATCATGGCCTTGCAACTACTGATGGTATCACTTCAGGGAAGTAGTGCCTACTGATGGTGCAACTACTGATGACACTCAACATAACATGTTGCAGTTTACTCAAGCAACTAAAGATGTTACAGCAACTAATCTTGATCATGCGTCAAATGCAGAAGTTCCAGATGATCATAATGACTCTGATGATCACATTGAGTCTGATGATCACTTTGAGTCTGTTGATCACTCTGATGATCACATTGAGTCAAGTGCAGCACAGGAAAATACTGTTTCTGTCAATAATCCTCAAGGTATACAGTTAGAAGTGGATTTCTCAAAGTGGTTCAATCCTGCTAGTCAGCATCAAGAAGTAACAAGTGTTGATCCAGATCACGCCCTAGACTCAACCAATACAGCTCCAGTAGTGTCAGTTGCAGATCCTACAAATGATGGTGAACAAGGCCATCACATGGTGACAAGGTAAAAGTCTAAGAATGTCCCTATAACACATGTTTCTCTTACTGCTAGCAGAATAGAGACATACAAGGAACCAACAAATATTAAGAAAGCTTTGAAGAGTCCACACTGGCTTCAAGCAATGCAAGAGGAGATTGATGCTTTGCATAACAACAAGACTTGGATACTGGTGCCTAAAACAGCAGGGATGAACATAGTTGGCTCAAAATGGGTGTTCAAAACCAAGTTGAAAGCAGATGGAACCATAGACAGACATAAAGCAAGACTAGTTGCTAGAAATTTTTCTCAGCTTGAAGGAATTGACTTTGAGGAAACTTTTAGTCCTGTGATTAAAGACACTACCATAAGAGTTGTGTTGTCGGTTGCAATCAGCTCAAATTGGCAGATCCAGCAGCTAGATGTCAAAAATGCCTTTCTACATGGTCATTTACAAGAAGAAGTGTATATGAGCCAACCTCCAGGATTCATTGATCTCAGGTATCCCAATCATGTCTGTTTCCTAAAGAAAGCATTGTATGGCCTCAAACAGGCACCTAGAGCCTGGTTTGACAGATTCAGCCTTTACTTCATCTAGGATTCATTTGCAGCAAGGCAGACTCTTCTTTGTTTATACTATATTGCAAAAGAGACGCAATTTTGCTTTTGTTGTATGTAGATGATATCATAATAACTGGAAGTAATTCTGATCATGTTATATCCCGCATTTTGTGCAGTCGGATAATTCAAGATAATTGCGGGGAGATAACAAGTAAGGCCTTATTTTCATTTTGTTTGGCATACAAGTTACTTATGAAGAATTTGGAAGTGAAAATATTAAGAAAGGCTAGGGGCAAAAAGGTAAATTCATAATATGACTCATGGAAATGTGGGGGAAAACGAAGGGCAAATTTGGAAATTGGAAAAATAATTTTTTCATGAATTGTAGAAAAAAATGTGTGGACTTAGGTTTGGGCCAAGTTGGCCATCCAAATTGGTGTGGGCTTAAGCCCACATAAAAGGTTGATGAACAATATTAAAAGAAGACCAAGTCTTCTAATTGTCCACATAACCCTCTAGAAATTTCAAGACTTGGAAAAAAAAAAAAAAAGGAGAAAGCTCTAGGCCATTTTCAGCCAAGCTCAAGACCAAGGAGAAAAATTCCTTCAAAAATCATTTTCTACCAATTGAAGGGTCCTTAACAAGTTGGAGTGTTCATTGGAACAAGAAAAATTCATATTCTTGCAAGTTGGAAGTTTTAGCCAAGTGAAGAATTGAGGAGAAAGGTAAGGTTTAATTCTTTTCTTGTATGTTAAGGATTATTTTGTATGTTGTAGCATGCAAAAGTGGATGAAACTCATGGAAGAGAAAAACCATGTTGTGGCCGTGTACCTATGGGTGTGTGTAGGAATGATGATTTAATTATTTTATCTAATATTTGGTTGTTGTTGTTGTGGATGCTATGTTGATAATAAAAATTGGATGAGCTTAGTGAAGTTGTTGTAGTTGAAGACTTGTTTTAGAAAGTATGTTAATTGAATACAATGTTCTTACATGTATGGAAGACAATGATATTAGTATGGTGTTGTTGGAATATAAATTATAAGGTTGTTATTGTTTTTATTGGAATTGGAAAGTCTTGAAGGAAGTAGAATGTTAATGGAAGTGTTAGAATGTATCTTGGATTGAATATGGAAATTGTTAGTATGGTTGTTGACATTATGTTGATAGTTTGGCCGGGTTGAATTCCCGGATTGTTGTTGATTAAAAATTTGCTAGGTTGAGTTTTGGGGATGGTGTATTTACAGGGGAAGTGCTGCCGAAATTTCGGTAGCCAAGTATTGCTTTAAGAATCCAATTCTAAATGCTCTAATCAATGTTTGGTAAATATGACCAAATTGTAGATTTTGGCGGATTTGCAACTTGAATTTGGAGTAGCATAAGGAGCGGAAAGAGGTATGTAAGGCTTCACCCTTCCTTCTTTGGCATGTCTTAGACATAATAGGTCGAATACGAGCCTCGGGGACAACTCTATTCCCCGGAATCCGCACCTAAAATTCCCCCTTTTTCATTCAGTAGAATTGAACTAGAAATGGTGTGAAATGTTGGAAAAACTTCCTAAACATCTAGAACTTGCATAAATAGGACCCGACTACCTTAAAACCCTCATAAGTGACGTCATGAAATATAATGTACGTAAATTTGGTACGCCGCCTCATTAGACCCGAGGTGGGCCCATTGTTCCCGAATCCCTCTTTATTGCTCCGTTTATCACACGATAAGTGTCGTAACTATTCTAATGAGAATATTCTAAGATGACAATGGTAACGATGATGTTAAGGAAGAGAAAATGTCTATGATGATTAGGACAAGAATGGTTTCATGTCTAAAAGTCGTAAGTTAATGATCTAATATGAATATAAGGACAACGAGCTAGTTCATGATTTCAATTCTATTCCTTATTATGATTCCATGTTCTAAGAGACTCTAAAGTATATGAAGTAATGTTTTAAGAGGCTTATGATCTTATTCTATGTCTTCTCTTAATGCTATCTTTCGTTGATAGTCTCGCCTTATAATTATCGTTCCTTCAAGGTGAGACAAAGTGACCATGATTATTCCATAATGTAATCGGATGATTTCGACTTTACGTCACTTCGATAGAGTTATAGCTTTTGATTGGGCTCTCTTGCATGCTTAAGATGTGACAGTTACACCGTGCCTAGATGGCCGGACATGTCACCGCTACGGCGGGCAGCTATTGGATGATTACACCGCACCTAGACGGCCGGGCATGTCACCGCTACGGCGGGCTGCTATGTTTACACCGAGCCTAGAGGGCCGGGCACGACCACCACTAGTGGGCGGCACGAGATGATTACCCCGGACGCGGGAGGCCCGGACGCGGGCTAATGATGTTATGTAATTCAGACAGGTTATGTATGTAGATAAAGGTAAAAGTGAGCATGCATGATTCCGCCTTAAGAGGCAGGCAGTTACGGACATATCTCTATTTGTATCTCTCCGGTTGTCTTATGATGTTATTGTTCATGTGCTGTCCATTTTATTCTATTATAATTCATGCCCTACATACTCGGTACATTACTCGTACTGACGTCCCTTCTTGTGGACGCTGCGTTTTCATGCCGCGCAGGTAGACAGGTTGACGGGTTCGACTCTAGGAGCTTCTCCAGCGAGATATTGAGAGTGCTCCAGTTGTTCCGGAGCTCCAGTCTATTGGTACTACTTTTGTGTAAATGTCCGGGCTCGGCAGTACCCGACCCTCTTTGTGATGATATGTATTATGTTTAGAGGCTCGTAGACAGATATGTACAGTCAGATGTTTTGTACTTTTGTGGTTCTCGTCGCGGTATAATGTGCTAGCAAAGTTTATTAGTCCATGTTTATAATTATGCTATTAATGTTAATGTTAAGCAACAAAAAAAAATAATAATAAGACATGATATAGTTCATATGGCCCACTCAGTAAGGGAGGTAAAACGATAGGTAAGGGGTGCTCGGTACAAGTATCGGGTACTCGTCGCGGCCCCTAGTTGGGTCGTGACAGAAGTGGTATCAGAGCAAGCGGTCCTAGGGGTTTGTCTACGAGCCGTGTCCAGTAGAGTCCTGTTTATGGGTGTGTAGCGCGCCACACTTATAGACAGGAGGCTGCAGGGCATTTAGGAAATATGACCTTCTTTGTACTCTAGATCGTGCGATAGAGCTATGCTACCAGGTTTCCATATTATTTTCCTAATCCTATGTTATGGTTTCAGTAATGCCAATGAAGAAGAAGGCTACGGCGGCCCAGAAGGGCAAAAGGGTGGCCGGAAACAGAGTTGAACGGGAGCTAGAAGAAGACGAGTCTTATAATGAAGCTCCCCCTCGGACTTCTCCTGCTTCCCCTGTATCAGCAGAGCAGGAAAGAGTTCCAGCCCCAGCCCGAGCACCTCCAGTTCCACCGCCAGCAGCTCCGGGCCATCAGATGGCAGAGGCCATCCAGTTATTGACCCGGCTAGTTGCCGCACAGGCTCAGCGGCAAGATGCAGACCTGGGGGACAGGGCGGTGAGTGCACGGGCCCGCGATTTTATCACCTTGAAACCTCCGGAGTTTTATGGATCGAAACCAAAGGAAGACCCGCAGAATTTCATAGATGAGATGTCGAGGACACTGAGAATAATACATGCTTCAGATACAGAGTCAGTGGAATTGGCGTCATACAGGTTGCGGGATGTAGCAGTTTTGTGGTATAATAGTTGGATGTCTTCGAGGGGAGCAAATGCCCCTCCCCCGGTTTGGCAGGAGTTCACTGAGGCATTTCTACGACATTTCTTACCGCCGGAGGTTCGACGAGCTCGAGCTGATATGTTTTTGAATCTTAAACAGGGAGATATGAACGTCCGAGAATACAGCCTTCGCTTTAACTCTCTAGCCAGGTATGCCCCAGCCATGGTGGCTGATATGGGAGATCATGTACATCGATTCGTGAGTGGGTTGGGGCCACATTTGGTTAAGGAATGCTTGACGGCTTCACTCCAGGATGGGATGACTATTGCTCGCATCCAAGCCCACGCCCAGAACCTGGAGGAACGACATCAGATACAGAAAGGTGAGCGCTATTCAGATAGGAGTTCCAGAAAAAGGGCTAGGTCTTTCGGAGCTAGAAGCGGATATAGGGGGGGACAGGCGCAGGAGCAGTCCAGGTATTCAGGCTAATCAGTGGCCAACACACCTACTCGATTTGCAGACGAGGGATTTGACCGTCCTAGTTATTCAAGACAAGACCAAAGCTCGAGAATTTTAGGCTCTCAGTTTGGAGGAGCTCCCAGCCAGGAGAGATCACCTGTTCCACGGTGCCGCCAGTGTAGAAAATTACATTCGGGACCGTGTCGTCAAGGCACATATGCATGTTATGCTTGCGGGCAAGTTGGGCATATGATGCGGGAATGTCCGTCAATGGTTGGTACCGGCAGGGGACAGCCCGCAGGATCGATAGCGGGTTCTTTTTCATCCGTGCACCCTCCTGGACAGACTTCCCAGGCCCCGGGAGGCCGGGGCCGAGGCAGAGGAGGGGCACCCAGTTCAGCCGGTCCTCCGCACCGTATATATGCATTGACGGGACGTCAGGATCCTGAACCTTCCCCAGACGCGGCTACAGGTACACCATTGATATTTTCCTATTATATGCATGTGTTAATTGATCTAGATTCTACTTTATCATGCACCACCCCTATATTACTGAACATATTGGGAAATTGGGAATTCGGAACGAAAAGTAGCCGTATACATAGGTAAAAGGTGAATAATGGTGAATGCGGAGGCTAAAATAGTAATTAAAAGAGAAAGATACGTTACGAGAGCGTTTTGGAAGTTGTCAAAACCCTAGTCCGCCCCAGGTAATGTGATAAAGGTAGTCCGGGAGAATGGAGGTAAAATACTAACATTAAGACACCAAAATGCGCTAAGGTTTCAAGGTTAAGCGTGCTAGGGTGAGAGCAATCCCAGGATGGGTGACCCCCTGGGAAATATGCTGAAAATTTCATAAACGTGGGAACAAGAGACGAATGTGAAATTAGGTAGCCTAAAGTAAATTAAAGTGTGTGAAGTGGTTAGAAACCCTATAGAAGTCGTGTGGGCTGAGATAGACTAGATTGATAAAAGGGAATAAAGCGCGACATGGCTTAGGATTAAAGTAAGTTTGAATAGCGTTTGGAAGGGTTTGTGAGTGAAATAGTAATAAAAAAAATATATATAAACATGTAACGTATCAATTGTGGCTATTAAGTTCCAGAAATAAAAGTTGCGGTATATAGGAAATGCTAGTCGGACGGAATCTAAGAGACGTAGTGAAGGACCTAAGTACAAATGTCACAGGGTAAGACCGATGCTGAACCCACACTAGTTAAGGCTAGAAAGCCCTAATGCGGTGATATATGGGAACATATTTAGCGAAGGAATAGACGCACCAACTCTGCGAAGAAGGAATTACAATTGTAAAAGATCGCGGAGGGCGACGATTATTTAAAGGGCATAAGCGTGTGTGGACCCTCTTAATAAAGGGGGGGGGGGGGGGGGGGAGAACCTGTTGGACCTAAAATGAACCACGATGATTTAAGTTTCATAAAAAGGGACTTACTAACTCAGGGCCAGAGCCCAGAGCTAAGTCAATTGACCTGCGGCCTACAGGCAACCTAAACTCCTAAAATGGATATGTTAAGCGACGTGTGAGATGATTACAAAGGAGACCCCCCGAAGTATTGTAATACACTATGAGGCCAGTTTAACATTCGAGGACGAATGTTCTAAAGGGGGGGAGGATGTTATATCCCGCATTTTGTGCAGTCGGATAATTCAAGATAATTGCGGGGAGATAACAAGTAAGGCCTTATTTTCATTTTGTTTGGCATACAAGTTACTTATGAAGAATTTGGAAGTGAAAATATTAAGAAAGGCTAGGGGCAAAAAGGTAAATTCGTAATATGACTCATGGAAATGTGAGGGAAAACGAAGGGCAAATTTGGAAATTGGAAAAATAATTTTTTCATGAATTGTAGAAAAAAATGTGTGGACTTAGGTTTGGGCCAAGTTGGCCATCCAAATTGGTGTGGGCTTAAGCCCACATAAAAGGTTGATGAACAATATTAAAAGAAGACCAAGTTTTCTAATTGTCCACATAACCCTCTAGAAATTTCAAGACTTGGAAAAAAAAAAAAAAAAAAAAAGGAGAAAGCTCTAGGCCATTTTCAGCCAAGCTCAAGACCAAGGAGAAAAATTCCTTCAAAAATCATTTTCTACCAATTGAAGGGTCCTTAACAAGTTGGAAGTTTTAGCCAAGTGAAGAATTGAGGAGAAAGGTAAGGTTTAATTCTTTTCTTGTATGTTAAGGATTATTTTGTATGTTGTAGCATGCAAAAGTGGATGAAACTCATGGAAGAGAAAAACCATGTTGTGGCCGTGTACCTATGGGTGTGTGTAGGAATGATGATTTAATTATTTTATCTAATATTTGGTTGTTGTTGTTGTGGATGCTATGTTGATAATAAAAATTGGATGAGCTTAGTGAAGTTGTTGTAGTTGAAGACTTGTTTTAGAAAGTATGTTAATTGAATACAATGTTCTTACATGTATGGAAGACAATGATATTAGTATGGTGTTGTTGGAATATAAATTATAAGGTTGTTATTGTTTTTATTGGAATTGGAAAGTCTTGAAGGAAGTAGAATGTTAATGGAAGTGTTAGAATGTATCTTGGATTGAATATGGAAATTGTTAGTATGGTTGTTGACATTATGTTGATAGTTTGGCCGGGTTGAATTCCCGGATTGTTGTTGATTAAAAATTTGCTAGGTTGAGTTTTGGGGATGGTGTATTTACAGGGGAAGTGCTGCCGAAATTTCGGTAGCCAAGTATTGCTTTAAGAATCCAATTCTAAATGCTCTAATCAATGTTTGGTAAATATGACCAAATTGTAGATTTTGGCGGATTTGCAACTTGAATTTGGAGTAGCATAAGGAGCGGAAAGAGGTATGTAAGGCTTCACCCTTCCTTCTTTGTCATGTCTTAGACATAATAGGTCGAATACGAGCCTCGGGGACAACTCTATTCCCCGGAATCCGCACCTAAAATTCCCCCTTTTTCATTCAGTAGAATTGAACTAGAAATGGTGTGAAATGTTGGAAAAACTTCCTAAACATCTAGAACTTGCATAAATAGGACCCGACTACCTTAAAACCCTCATAAGTGACGTCATGAAATATAATGTACGTAAATTTGGTACGCCGCCTCATTAGACCCGAGGTGGGCCCATTGTTCCCGAATCCCTCTTTATTGCTCCGTTTATCACACGATAAGTGTCGTAACTATTCTAATGAGAATATTCTAAGATGACAATGGTAACGATGATGTTAAGGAAGAGAAAATGTCTATGATGATTAGGATAAGAATGGTTTCATGTCTAAAAGTCGTAAGTTAATGATCTAATATGAATATAAGGACAACGAGCTAGTTCATGATTTCAATTCTATTCCTTATTATGATTCCATGTTCTAAGAGACTCTAAAGTATATGAAGTAATGTTTTTAGAGGCTTATGATCTTATTCTATGTCTTCTCTTAATGTTATCTTTCGTTGATAGTCTCGCCTTATAATTATCGTTCCTTCAAGGTGAGACAAAGTGACCATGATTATTCCATAATGTAATCGGAGGATTTCGACTTTACGTCACTTCGATAGAGTTATAGCTTTTGATTGGGCTCTCTTGCATGCTTAAGATGTGACAGTTACACCGTGCCTAGATGGCCGGACATGTCACCGCTACGGCGGGCATCTATTGGATGATTACACCGCACCTAGACGGCCGGGCATGTCACCGCTAAGGCGGGCTGCTATGTTTACACCGAGCCTAGAGGGCCGGGCACGACCACCACTAGTGGGCGGCACGAGATGATTACCCCGGACGCGGGCTAATGATGTTATGTAATTCAGACAGGTTATGTATGTAGATAAAGGTAAAAGTGAGCATGCATGATTCCGCCTTAAGAGGCAGGCAGTTACGGACATATCTCTATTTGTATCTCTTCGGTTGTCTTATGATGTTATTTGTCACGACCCAACCCCGTGGGCCGTGACTAGTGCCCGAATTGGGCACCCGAACACAATCACAAATCCGAGTGGCAAACAGATAACTTATACCGACACAAATATCAAACACTGCCTCAGATTATATCAAACCCATCCAGGCATATAACAGAAGCCGACAAGGCGGTGTTTCATATTTATGAGATTTTCAAAGAAAATTTCGGCAGAGTTTCCTTTGTTTTTCGGACTATCCAAAATAACCCTGTACACAGCAAATACCAACAAAGGCCACACAGGGCCAGCAGAACAACATATACATGTGCGAGCCGACAAGGCTGCCATAACGAATAGAGTCATGCAAACACATCCGTACAGAAGTAGGCACACACACCCACAAATACGTCTACAGACCTCTAAACAGACAAACCGAATCATATGGAGGGACAGGGCCCCGCCGTGCCCCTGAACAAATACATATATACATAGCGAACGAATATATATACCAAAATGTGTGCTCTGAAATGAGAAGAGCACTCCAAACAGCAGAAGAGGGTGTCCTAAATGGGTAGATCACCAAACTGTGTGTCTGTACCTGCGGGCATGAAACGCGGCCCCCCGAAGAAAGGGGGTCAGTACGAAATATGTACTGAGTATGCAAAGCAGAAAATACAGAAACAAATCTGAGGCATAAATGAAATAGTAGTACAGAACATAAGTATAAATCCAACATATCAAAATTTGTTTACTTTCAAAAATATGTAAGTCATGCGTAGGGTACAGAAGAATATGGTCGCCCGCCCGTCGATGGAGCCATAACACAGCATAACACCAGAATGTTTCAAATCTCCGTATCCCCGTCACATATCACAACATAACGCCATACACAGCATAACACCAAATATAGGTGGAACCCGACCCTCTTTTGCGAGTAGCTCGGTGAACCATAAACACAACATAACTCCGGAGTATATCAAAGTGCGCACGATAACAGAACCGGCCCGGGAACCGGCGAAAGATATAACAGAACGCACGAGCAGAGTCATGAGTAACCATATGCATAAAATCATTATCATAGACTCAAATATAAGTAAATGACCATACTTGAAATTCGAAATGATAATCATACCAAATTCTTTCAAAAGTCGTCCGAATTACATAAAGGAAAGTCGCGGGACCCACGAGCCGGGCCCGCCTATGGAAAGCATACTTATCATACGCCATACAAACTTCTACGAACATATCAAAGCAATCCGAGTCTTTCTGTGAAAGATATGGCGTTCAAAAAAATTTCGAAATTCCTTAAAGTGAAATCTTTTTATGCAAAGTTCGGAAAGCGATTATTTCAAAGACATAATGGTTCATATTTCATCAAATCATACATAAGAGTGCCAAGGGATACATAAGGGTCATAACATGCTCGGATTTCGAATCTTAGAATTTTCCTCAAGGCTTATAATCTAGCCTATTGAAAACTAAGGCATGCCAAAAGAAAGAAGGGTTGCGCTTTACATACCTCGTACGCACTCCAAGATAGCCAATCTAAAGTAAATCTCAATCTACGCCTCGGGCTCCCCAAGGTCTACAAATATGCCAACGAATATCCAATATTAAACATAGGCACTTAAGCCATTCATTCCAAACTAACATTAAATTCTACAGAAAATTCGGCAGCATTTCCCCTGTAAATAGGCCAACCCGAGAATTTAACTCGCTCAAAATCAACAACAACAACCACAATAACCAACCTAGCAACTCCAATAACCAATCCGAAAGACAATATTACATTAATACTCTCTTTTTCATCATTCGACAACTTTCCAAATATTCAATTCAACGGCTTACCTTCAAGCCAACATCAACGCCTATACATTCAAATACTAACCCAAACCCATACTAACAACATTCAAGAACATTCTAAGAAATTCACATAATATTTCCAACGATCCAACAATTTCTCCAAATTGGGCCGAAAACAGCCCCAAAAACCGAGAGCAGCCCCTTTACCACATTCCTCATTTTTAAGTCATGATTTGTATCAACAATCCACACTATAACGATATAATTCTCATAAATATAAAGATTGCATTAATTTCACAAAATTCTCCAAATCAGTCCGCAACATTCACCATATTAATTTGGGACATTAAACTCTCATTTCCAAACTAGAATTCATAATGACAACAACTAAAACACTAAGCGATATTGATTCATCCTTTGCCAAACATTGGGGCTATACACGGCCACACTACACACATACACATATATTGATGATTTTTATTCTCTTCTCCACTCTACAACAATCAAACATGCTACAAAAATTTTATTCATTAACCCAATCACACACCCATTTACACGGCTAGCTCCCCAAGCACACAACCCACTTCCAACATACAATATTTCACCAATTTCATCCATATTAACATACCACAATATGCATAAAACATTTATAGCCCATAAAACAATAGAAATTCTTACCTTTGTTCTTTACTCCACAAGAAAGTTAGGGTTTGCGATTTACAAAAATGGATGGTTTGATCGCTCCAATAATGCTTCCACGCTACTTAGGGACCTCCAAATATTGGGTTAACACCAAGGAATTATTTTTGGGAAGGCTAGAAATGGGGTTGGATTTTTCTCCTCTTGGCCGTGAACAGTGGTGCGTGAACAGTGGCGGCATGAACAGTGGCGGCATGAATAGTGCTCCGGGAACTTCTCTCTCTCTCTAAGCTTGAGAGCCCCTCTCTCTAACTCTAAGTTTTCTCAAGTTTGAAAGATGATAAATGAGTTCCTTAGTCATCAATTTGACTTAAATATCATGCCTACTAGTTGGACACATGTCCCACTCATGGCTTGAGCCCATCAAATTTGGCCACATGTCTTGGTGGGGCCCACACGACCACTAGTGCCTAATTAGTGAATAATTAATTTTTAATCCCCACTTAATAATCTAATCATGGTTAATTAATCCCTAATATCCATTAATATTTATACACTAAGTAAAATTTATAAGCAATTCATGTTCTAATAGAAACCGGAAATTAAAGATTTTTACTTCGTGCCCGAAAATGATCCCGTCTTTAACTTGAGTCGATTTGCTTGCGGGTAATTTGTCGTATAAATGTACGGGGTATAACATTATTGTTCATGTGATGTCCATTTTATTCTATTATAATTCATGCCCTACATACTCGGTACATTACTCGTACTGACGTCCCTTCTTGTGGACGCTGCGTTTTCATGCCGCGCAGGTAGACAGGTTGACGGGTTCGACTCTTAGGAGCTTCTCCAGCGAGATATTGAGAGTGCTCCAATTGTTCCGGAGCTCCAGTCTATTGGTACTACTTTTGTGTACATGTCCGGGCTCGGCAGTACCCGACCCTCTTTGTGATGATATGTATTATGTTTAGAGGCTCGTAGACAGATATGTACAGTCAGATGTTTTGTACTTTTGTGGTTCTCGTCGCGTTATAATGTGCTAGCAAAGTTTATTATTCCATGTTTATAATTATGCTATTAATGTTAATGTTAAGCAACAAAAAAAAATAAAAAAAAATAATAAGACATGATATAGTTCATATGGCCCACTCAGTAAGGGAGGTAAAACGATAGGTAAGGGGTGCTCGGTACAAGTATCGGGTACTCGTCGCGGCCCCTAGTTGGGTCGTGACAGATCATATCTCAGAGATTATCATCACACTAGGCAAAGAGTTTGCCATGAAGGATCTTGGTCCTCTCCATTTCTTCTTAGGCATTGAAGTCAAGCAGTTCTCAGGAGGAATTCACTTGAGTCAAAGCAAGTATGCTGCTGAACTTCTGCATAAGACTGACATGACACTGGCCAAAGCAGTGCATACACCTCTGGCTCAGAAGCTTGGATTACAAGAAGCAACATGCAGTCCTGTTGATGTCTCTTTGTATAGAAGCATTGTTGGGAGTCTTTAGTATTTAACACTCACCAGGCCTGATATCACTTATGCAGTCAACGTGGCTAGTCAGTTTATGCAGAGTCCAAATAGTGAGCATCTTCTAGGTGTCAAAAGAATCCTCAGATATGTCAAAGGAACTCTGCAGCATGGTCTCAGGATTATCTCACAGTCTTCTTGCAGGTTATATGGTTATTCAGATGCAGATTATGGAGGTTGTCCAACTACTAGGAGATCAACTACAGGTTACAACATCTATCTTGGAGCAAACTGCATTTCTTAGGCATCCAAGAAGCAATCTACAGTAGCAAGATCAAGTGCTGAAGCTGAATATAGAGCATTAGCATCTACTGCAGCTGAGATGACATGGATCACCTACATTCTTCATAATATTGGCGTGTACATCAAAAGAGTTCCTATATTGTACTGTGATAACTTAAGTGCTCTATATATGACTGTTAATCCTGTGATGCATGCAAGGACTAAACATGTTGAAATGGACCACCACTTTGTTAGGGAAAAGGTGGCTAGAGGACAATTGCTAACACAGTTTGTAAGGTCAAAGGATCAGCTAGCTGATATACACACTAAGGCCTTGACAAAGCAAGTGTTTACTGGTTTCAGAAGCAAGCTAGGAGTGGCAGTTCCTCCACCCACTAGCTTGAGGGGAAGTGTTGCAGATAAGGATCCTGATATACAGGATATACTGGATATACACAAAGATATACATTAGTGTTTGTTAACCGGCTACTTGAGTTGTAGTAGTACTCAAACTCTTGTATGTATCTAGTTGAGTCATGATAAGGCTTAGGTAGTATTGTTTGTATTAAAATAGAACTCATGTATTTCAAGTGTAGTAGGCTAAGGTCTCTATGTATCTTCACTCCTATAAATGGAGCACATGTACTCAACTATTCTTATCAATCAATAACAAAGTATTCCTTCTGAGTAGCTTGAGAATTCTACATACACATATGCACTTCAAATTTAATTCTCCAACACATTTATTTCCTCCTTGCACTTATACTTGTTGACTTTTGACTTTTCAAGTTCTTTAAGAATTAATAAATGAAATACTCCCTCCGTCCCATATTACTTGGCCACATTACTAAACTATTTTTTTTATCTCACGTGGACATATGTCATAGTACTGAATATTTATTCTCTTCTCATGTATACACGTATGCACTTCAATTTTAATTCTCCGACACATATTTATTTTCTCCGTGCACTTTTACTTGTTCATAAATGAAGTACTCAACATTACTAAAAATATATGTCCAAATTACTTGTTCATTTACAAAACCAAGATAAAATTAATTAAATTTTCCCCATCTTATCCTCACCGTCCCATATTACTTAGCCACATTACTAAAAATATATGTGTCCAAATTACTTGTTCATTTACAAAACCAAGTTAACATTAATTAAATTTTTCCCATCTTACCCTTAGTAATAAATGTTCTTGAAAATAGTCAATTTTGATTAGAATGTATTTATTGGAGAGAGATAGGGTTAAGATAGTAAAATATATCTTCTATTTATGATTTCTTAAGGGGCGTGCAAAAGGGAAAGTGACAAGTAATATGAGATAGAGGGAGTATATATTTTACCATAATATTCATATTTATTGGTGTAAGTCTCAATAGCCTTCGAAAATGATTTGAAAATGAGTAATTAATGTGAAGGGTAAAATTAATAATAAGAATAAAAAATTCTTTCTCTTGATATGTTAACGTGGACAAGTAAAAGTAAACGAAGGGAGTGACTTTTATCCCCGTTTTTCTTCTTTGTCAATACTTTAAACGTGAAGAGAGGACGAACAATAGCAATTGAAATTTATACCAAAAGTTATATAAATTATACACTTTAACCAACTACTTTTTATCTCACTTGAACATATGTCATAGTACTGAGTATTTATTCTCTTCTCATATATACACGTATGCACTTCAATTTTAATTCTCCTACACATAACTTGTCCACTTTTGACTTTTCACGTTCTTTAAGAATTAATAAATGAAGTATATATTTTATTATAATATCCATATTTATTGGTGTATAGCCTCAATAGCCTCAGAAAATGATTTGAAAATGAGTAATTAATGTGAAGGGTAAAATAAGAAGAAGAAAATTTTCTTTTTCTTGATATGTTAATGTGAACAAGTAAAAGTGAAGGGAGAGAGTGACTTTTATCCCCGTTTTCCTTCTTTGTCAATACTTTACTTATTTTACTCTCCTTTGGAGTCTCTGATTATTGTTTGTTTACATTTATAAAATGTATTACTTTATATTTTCATTTCGGAATTAAAATTTGGTGATTTACGATATAACATATATCTTTTGAATTTTGATTTCTTTGTAACAATTTTTTTTATCTATAGTTGTTAATATAAAAAATTATAATATATTTTTTAATTAATTTAATAAAAATATTTATATTTTATAAGTTTTGCTTTTAAAAAATCCATACAACAATGGTTCTTATGTTTGGATCTGAACTGTTAGTTAATTGAAATGAATATCAAGCTGTCGGTATACATATAAGATATTAAAGAATTTAAAAGAAAAAATCTACAATCAAAATATTAATTTTTCCTAATATTCTTACTAATTTTCTTTTTCACATCGATGAACAACTTTCATTGTCATGACAATGAGAAAAAAGTCCGACTCTTTCCATCTCAAAGACTTAATTTCATCATATGTTTTTAATTTTTAAACTCCATTTTTTAATTATAATTAAAGTGAGGGTACATAAAATACATTTTGTATATGTTGCTATATATAATAACAATTAGAATGTTTTTAAAAGTTATTTTCAAAATACAAACCTTAAAGACTGGCTAATTAAACTAAATAGACATGTTCATTGCACGGGCATATATTGCTAGTATAAGACTTAAAGAGTGCCACCGAGGTTGTGGTCGTAAAAATCCTTTTTGGGCGTTGAAGAATTAAAGGGTAAATATCTCAAAAGGTCATTGAACTTTTAGAAATTATGTAGTAAAGTCATTAAACTTTGTTACATATCAATAAAATCACTCAACTTTGGCCTATTATCTCATAAAATCACTCAACTACATATGTCATAAAAAATTGATATGACAATATTAATTAATTATTTTATGTCATGTGACGTGGGCCACACAATAAAATAAAATAAATCCATTTTTTCATTCTATTTTGAATTGAAGTATTCTATTTTCCTACATAGACCGTCTCAAAGCTAATCCAGATTTTGTTGCAATTTCTACCAATAACTTTTCAGTTATTGATTTTAGAATGATGTAAATCATTGACGACAAAAGACACACACCATGAGGAAATATTTCAAGTTAACAGGGAATTGGTTGATTTTTTCATTTTTGGTTGTATCATAGTACTGTTTCTTCGAAGTTAGATGATCAAGCAAAATAAACGTGAACTCGCATTTCTTAACTCCAATAACCGAATAAGAAATTCTCTCTCTAACTTTTTTCTCTCTGGCCTCTTTCTAACTCTATGATGCCTACCACTGACCCAAAGTATAGGCAACTGCCTGACCCACCAAACTTGACCAATGAGAGCATTACAAACCAAGCTAATCAACACCAACCCATACCATTAACGGTTATTTTGTCTGCTGCACCAGAAATCACCCCTCTTCTCTCACCCATTCTCGCCGGAAACAACCAAATTTCCAGCGAGCATTCAACCAACCAAACACCCAACAACACCAATCAACCAAATCCTCCTCCAAAAAAAGATAATTTCATCCCTCCTCCACCAAAAATCTCCTCAAATTTTGACAAACACCAAAAGAACAATGATGATAAACCCATTTCAAATCTCAACCCACCTACCCGCATGCAACTAACCCACAACCAAAATCAAACCAAAACACCATCTCAGGCAGCGGAAGGGAATCAAAAATTTGTGCAAAATGGAAAATTTATGGGGGAAGGTCAAAGAAATAATGACCCACTGAAGAACAAAAGGAATGAACAACAAATAGTATCGAAACCAACCTTCGCGGCGATGGTTCAAACGCAATTATCATCCAGCAAAAATGATGAACCGATGGTGGAAATACTACATGGTACACATTTAGGCAAACCAGTAGTTTTTTTCAATGCTCAGGATTACTTCGTCAACCTAGCTAAGGAGTGTAGATTCACCATTATAGGGAAATTTTACCGAGGGAAACCAACAATGGACGAAATCAGGAAGATTTTCGTCAGCAAATTTCAATTATCAAGTACTGTTACAATTTCATATTTCGATCCGAATCATGTTTATTTGGATTTTAAAAATGAGGTGGATTATATAATTCAGACAGGTTATGTATGTAGATAAAGGTAAAAGTGAGCATGCATGATTCCGCCTTAAGAGGCAGGCAGTTACGGACATATCTCTATTTGTATCTCTTCGGTTGTCTTATGATGTTATTTGTCACGACCCAACCCCGTGGGCCGTGACTAGTGCCCGAATTGGGCACCCGAACACAATCACAAATCCGAGTGGCAAACAGATAACTTATACCGACACAAATATCAAACACTGCCTCAGATTATATCAAACCCATCCAGGCATATAACAGAAGCCGACAAGGCGGTGTTTCATATTTATGAGATTTTCAAAGAAAATTTCGGCAGAGTTTCCTTTGTTTTTCGGACTATCCAAAATAACCCTGTACACAGCAAATACCAACAAAGGCCACACAGGGCCAGCAGAACAACATATACATGTGCGAGCCGACAAGGCTGCCATAACGAATAGAGTCATGCAAACACATCCGTACAGAAGTAGGCACACACACCCACAAATACGTCTACAGACCTCTAAACAGACAAACCGAATCATATGGAGGGACAGGGCCCCGCCGTGCCCCTGAACAAATACATATATACATAGCGAACGAATATATATACCAAAATGTGTGCTCTGAAATGAGAAGAGCACTCCAAACAGCAGAAGAGGGTGTCCTAAATGGGTAGATCACCAAACTGTGTGTCTGTACCTGCGGGCATGAAACGCGGCCCCCCGAAGAAAGGGGGTCAGTACGAAATATGTACTGAGTATGCAAAGCAGAAAATACAGAAACAAATCTGAGGCATAAATGAAATAGTAGTACAGAACATAAGTATAAATCCAACATATCAAAATTTGTTTACTTTCAAAAATATGTAAGTCATGCGTAGGGTACAGAAGAATATGGTCGCCCGCCCGTCGATGGAGCCATAACACAGCATAACACCAGAATGTTTCAAATCTCCGTATCCCCGTCACATATCACAACATAACGCCATACACAGCATAACACCAAATATAGGTGGAACCCGACCCTCTTTTGCGAGTAGCTCGGTGAACCATAAACACAACATAACTCCGGAGTATATCAAAGTGCGCACGATAACAGAACCGGCCCGGGAACCGGCGAAAGATATAACAGAACGCACGAGCAGAGTCATGAGTAACCATATGCATAAAATCATTATCATAGACTCAAATATAAGTAAATGACCATACTTGAAATTCGAAATGATAATCATACCAAATTCTTTCAAAAGTCGTCCGAATTACATAAAGGAAAGTCGCGGGACCCACGAGCCGGGCCCGCCTATGGAAAGCATACTTATCATACGCCATACAAACTTCTACGAACATATCAAAGCAATCCGAGTCTTTCTGTGAAAGATATGGCGTTCAAAAAAATTTCGAAATTCCTTAAAGTGAAATCTTTTTATGCAAAGTTCGGAAAGCGATTATTTCAAAGACATAATGGTTCATATTTCATCAAATCATACATAAGAGTGCCAAGGGATACATAAGGGTCATAACATGCTCGGATTTCGAATCTTAGAATTTTCCTCAAGGCTTATAATCTAGCCTATTGAAAACTAAGGCATGCCAAAAGAAAGAAGGGTTGCGCTTTACATACCTCGTACGCACTCCAAGATAGCCAATCTAAAGTAAATCTCAATCTACGCCTCGGGCTCCCCAAGGTCTACAAATATGCCAACGAATATCCAATATTAAACATAGGCACTTAAGCCATTCATTCCAAACTAACATTAAATTCTACAGAAAATTCGGCAGCATTTCCCCTGTAAATAGGCCAACCCGAGAATTTAACTCGCTCAAAATCAACAACAACAACCACAATAACCAACCTAGCAACTCCAATAACCAATCCGAAAGACAATATTACATTAATACTCTCTTTTTCATCATTCGACAACTTTCCAAATATTCAATTCAACGGCTTACCTTCAAGCCAACATCAACGCCTATACATTCAAATACTAACCCAAACCCATACTAACAACATTCAAGAACATTCTAAGAAATTCACATAATATTTCCAACGATCCAACAATTTCTCCAAATTGGGCCGAAAACAGCCCCAAAAACCGAGAGCAGCCCCTTTACCACATTCCTCATTTTTAAGTCATGATTTGTATCAACAATCCACACTATAACGATATAATTCTCATAAATATAAAGATTGCATTAATTTCACAAAATTCTCCAAATCAGTCCGCAACATTCACCATATTAATTTGGGACATTAAACTCTCATTTCCAAACTAGAATTCATAATGACAACAACTAAAACACTAAGCGATATTGATTCATCCTTTGCCAAACATTGGGGCTATACACGGCCACACTACACACATACACATATATTGATGATTTTTATTCTCTTCTCCACTCTACAACAATCAAACATGCTACAAAAATTTTATTCATTAACCCAATCACACACCCATTTACACGGCTAGCTCCCCAAGCACACAACCCACTTCCAACATACAATATTTCACCAATTTCATCCATATTAACATACCACAATATGCATAAAACATTTATAGCCCATAAAACAATAGAAATTCTTACCTTTGTTCTTTACTCCACAAGAAAGTTAGGGTTTGCGATTTACAAAAATGGATGGTTTGATCGCTCCAATAATGCTTCCACGCTACTTAGGGACCTCCAAATATTGGGTTAACACCAAGGAATTATTTTTGGGAAGGCTAGAAATGGGGTTGGATTTTTCTCCTCTTGGCCGTGAACAGTGGTGCGTGAACAGTGGCGGCATGAACAGTGGCGGCATGAATAGTGCTCCGGGAACTTCTCTCTCTCTCTAAGCTTGAGAGCCCCTCTCTCTAACTCTAAGTTTTCTCAAGTTTGAAAGATGATAAATGAGTTCCTTAGTCATCAATTTGACTTAAATATCATGCCTACTAGTTGGACACATGTCCCACTCATGGCTTGAGCCCATCAAATTTGGCCACATGTCTTGGTGGGGCCCACACGACCACTAGTGCCTAATTAGTGAATAATTAATTTTTAATCCCCACTTAATAATCTAATCATGGTTAATTAATCCCTAATATCCATTAATATTTATACACTAAGTAAAATTTATAAGCAATTCATGTTCTAATAGAAACCGGAAATTAAAGATTTTTACTTCGTGCCCGAAAATGATCCCGTCTTTAACTTGAGTCGATTTGCTTGCGGGTAATTTGTCGTATAAATGTACGGGGTATAACATTATTGTTCATGTGATGTCCATTTTATTCTATTATAATTCATGCCCTACATACTCGGTACATTACTCGTACTGACGTCCCTTCTTGTGGACGCTGCGTTTTCATGCCGCGCAGGTAGACAGGTTGACGGGTTCGACTCTTAGGAGCTTCTCCAGCGAGATATTGAGAGTGCTCCAATTGTTCCGGAGCTCCAGTCTATTGGTACTACTTTTGTGTACATGTCCGGGCTCGGCAGTACCCGACCCTCTTTGTGATGATATGTATTATGTTTAGAGGCTCGTAGACAGATATGTACAGTCAGATGTTTTGTACTTTTGTGGTTCTCGTCGCGTTATAATGTGCTAGCAAAGTTTATTATTCCATGTTTATAATTATGCTATTAATGTTAATGTTAAGCAACAAAAAAAAATAAAAAAAAATAATAAGACATGATATAGTTCATATGGCCCACTCAGTAAGGGAGGTAAAACGATAGGTAAGGGGTGCTCGGTACAAGTATCGGGTACTCGTCGCGGCCCCTAGTTGGGTCGTGACAGATCATATCTCAGAGATTATCATCACACTAGGCAAAGAGTTTGCCATGAAGGATCTTGGTCCTCTCCATTTCTTCTTAGGCATTGAAGTCAAGCAGTTCTCAGGAGGAATTCACTTGAGTCAAAGCAAGTATGCTGCTGAACTTCTGCATAAGACTGACATGACACTGGCCAAAGCAGTGCATACACCTCTGGCTCAGAAGCTTGGATTACAAGAAGCAACATGCAGTCCTGTTGATGTCTCTTTGTATAGAAGCATTGTTGGGAGTCTTTAGTATTTAACACTCACCAGGCCTGATATCACTTATGCAGTCAACGTGGCTAGTCAGTTTATGCAGAGTCCAAATAGTGAGCATCTTCTAGGTGTCAAAAGAATCCTCAGATATGTCAAAGGAACTCTGCAGCATGGTCTCAGGATTATCTCACAGTCTTCTTGCAGGTTATATGGTTATTCAGATGCAGATTATGGAGGTTGTCCAACTACTAGGAGATCAACTACAGGTTACAACATCTATCTTGGAGCAAACTGCATTTCTTAGGCATCCAAGAAGCAATCTACAGTAGCAAGATCAAGTGCTGAAGCTGAATATAGAGCATTAGCATCTACTGCAGCTGAGATGACATGGATCACCTACATTCTTCATAATATTGGCGTGTACATCAAAAGAGTTCCTATATTGTACTGTGATAACTTAAGTGCTCTATATATGACTGTTAATCCTGTGATGCATGCAAGGACTAAACATGTTGAAATGGACCACCACTTTGTTAGGGAAAAGGTGGCTAGAGGACAATTGCTAACACAGTTTGTAAGGTCAAAGGATCAGCTAGCTGATATACACACTAAGGCCTTGACAAAGCAAGTGTTTACTGGTTTCAGAAGCAAGCTAGGAGTGGCAGTTCCTCCACCCACTAGCTTGAGGGGAAGTGTTGCAGATAAGGATCCTGATATACAGGATATACTGGATATACACAAAGATATACATTAGTGTTTGTTAACCGGCTACTTGAGTTGTAGTAGTACTCAAACTCTTGTATGTATCTAGTTGAGTCATGATAAGGCTTAGGTAGTATTGTTTGTATTAAAATAGAACTCATGTATTTCAAGTGTAGTAGGCTAAGGTCTCTATGTATCTTCACTCCTATAAATGGAGCACATGTACTCAACTATTCTTATCAATCAATAACAAAGTATTCCTTCTGAGTAGCTTGAGAATTCTACATACACATATGCACTTCAAATTTAATTCTCCAACACATTTATTTCCTCCTTGCACTTATACTTGTTGACTTTTGACTTTTCAAGTTCTTTAAGAATTAATAAATGAAATACTCCCTCCGTCCCATATTACTTGGCCACATTACTAAACTATTTTTTTTATCTCACGTGGACATATGTCATAGTACTGAATATTTATTCTCTTCTCATGTATACACGTATGCACTTCAATTTTAATTCTCCGACACATATTTATTTTCTCCGTGCACTTTTACTTGTTCATAAATGAAGTACTCAACATTACTAAAAATATATGTCCAAATTACTTGTTCATTTACAAAACCAAGATAAAATTAATTAAATTTTCCCCATCTTATCCTCACCGTCCCATATTACTTAGCCACATTACTAAAAATATATGTGTCCAAATTACTTGTTCATTTACAAAACCAAGTTAACATTAATTAAATTTTTCCCATCTTACCCTTAGTAATAAATGTTCTTGAAAATAGTCAATTTTGATTAGAATGTATTTATTGGAGAGAGATAGGGTTAAGATAGTAAAATATATCTTCTATTTATGATTTCTTAAGGGGCGTGCAAAAGGGAAAGTGACAAGTAATATGAGATAGAGGGAGTATATATTTTACCATAATATTCATATTTATTGGTGTAAGTCTCAATAGCCTTCGAAAATGATTTGAAAATGAGTAATTAATGTGAAGGGTAAAATTAATAATAAGAATAAAAAATTCTTTCTCTTGATATGTTAACGTGGACAAGTAAAAGTAAACGAAGGGAGTGACTTTTATCCCCGTTTTTCTTCTTTGTCAATACTTTAAACGTGAAGAGAGGACGAACAATAGCAATTGAAATTTATACCAAAAGTTATATAAATTATACACTTTAACCAACTACTTTTTATCTCACTTGAACATATGTCATAGTACTGAGTATTTATTCTCTTCTCATATATACACGTATGCACTTCAATTTTAATTCTCCTACACATAACTTGTCCACTTTTGACTTTTCACGTTCTTTAAGAATTAATAAATGAAGTATATATTTTATTATAATATCCATATTTATTGGTGTATAGCCTCAATAGCCTCAGAAAATGATTTGAAAATGAGTAATTAATGTGAAGGGTAAAATAAGAAGAAGAAAATTTTCTTTTTCTTGATATGTTAATGTGAACAAGTAAAAGTGAAGGGAGAGAGTGACTTTTATCCCCGTTTTCCTTCTTTGTCAATACTTTACTTATTTTACTCTCCTTTGGAGTCTCTGATTATTGTTTGTTTACATTTATAAAATGTATTACTTTATATTTTCATTTCGGAATTAAAATTTGGTGATTTACGATATAACATATATCTTTTGAATTTTGATTTCTTTGTAACAATTTTTTTTATCTATAGTTGTTAATATAAAAAATTATAATATATTTTTTAATTAATTTAATAAAAATATTTATATTTTATAAGTTTTGCTTTTAAAAAATCCATACAACAATGGTTCTTATGTTTGGATCTGAACTGTTAGTTAATTGAAATGAATATCAAGCTGTCGGTATACATATAAGATATTAAAGAATTTAAAAGAAAAAATCTACAATCAAAATATTAATTTTTCCTAATATTCTTACTAATTTTCTTTTTCACATCGATGAACAACTTTCATTGTCATGACAATGAGAAAAAAGTCCGACTCTTTCCATCTCAAAGACTTAATTTCATCATATGTTTTTAATTTTTAAACTCCATTTTTTAATTATAATTAAAGTGAGGGTACATAAAATACATTTTGTATATGTTGCTATATATAATAACAATTAGAATGTTTTTAAAAGTTATTTTCAAAATACAAACCTTAAAGACTGGCTAATTAAACTAAATAGACATGTTCATTGCACGGGCATATATTGCTAGTATAAGACTTAAAGAGTGCCACCGAGGTTGTGGTCGTAAAAATCCTTTTTGGGCGTTGAAGAATTAAAGGGTAAATATCTCAAAAGGTCATTGAACTTTTAGAAATTATGTAGTAAAGTCATTAAACTTTGTTACATATCAATAAAATCACTCAACTTTGGCCTATTATCTCATAAAATCACTCAACTACATATGTCATAAAAAATTGATATGACAATATTAATTAATTATTTTATGTCATGTGACGTGGGCCACACAATAAAATAAAATAAATCCATTTTTTCATTCTATTTTGAATTGAAGTATTCTATTTTCCTACATAGACCGTCTCAAAGCTAATCCAGATTTTGTTGCAATTTCTACCAATAACTTTTCAGTTATTGATTTTAGAATGATGTAAATCATTGACGACAAAAGACACACACCATGAGGAAATATTTCAAGTTAACAGGGAATTGGTTGATTTTTTCATTTTTGGTTGTATCATAGTACTGTTTCTTCGAAGTTAGATGATCAAGCAAAATAAACGTGAACTCGCATTTCTTAACTCCAATAACCGAATAAGAAATTCTCTCTCTAACTTTTTTCTCTCTGGCCTCTTTCTAACTCTATGATGCCTACCACTGACCCAAAGTATAGGCAACTGCCTGACCCACCAAACTTGACCAATGAGAGCATTACAAACCAAGCTAATCAACACCAACCCATACCATTAACGGTTATTTTGTCTGCTGCACCAGAAATCACCCCTCTTCTCTCACCCATTCTCGCCGGAAACAACCAAATTTCCAGCGAGCATTCAACCAACCAAACACCCAACAACACCAATCAACCAAATCCTCCTCCAAAAAAAGATAATTTCATCCCTCCTCCACCAAAAATCTCCTCAAATTTTGACAAACACCAAAAGAACAATGATGATAAACCCATTTCAAATCTCAACCCACCTACCCGCATGCAACTAACCCACAACCAAAATCAAACCAAAACACCATCTCAGGCAGCGGAAGGGAATCAAAAATTTGTGCAAAATGGAAAATTTATGGGGGAAGGTCAAAGAAATAATGACCCACTGAAGAACAAAAGGAATGAACAACAAATAGTATCGAAACCAACCTTCGCGGCGATGGTTCAAACGCAATTATCATCCAGCAAAAATGATGAACCGATGGTGGAAATACTACATGGTACACATTTAGGCAAACCAGTAGTTTTTTTCAATGCTCAGGATTACTTCGTCAACCTAGCTAAGGAGTGTAGATTCACCATTATAGGGAAATTTTACCGAGGGAAACCAACAATGGACGAAATCAGGAAGATTTTCGTCAGCAAATTTCAATTATCAAGTACTGTTACAATTTCATATTTCGATCCGAATCATGTTTATTTGGATTTTAAAAATGAGGTGGATTATAATCATGTTTTTACTATAGAATACATTGATATTGGAGATGCACCTATGAAAATCCTTAAATGGACTGCAGAATTTAAACCACAGGAAGAAACGTCCATTGTTCCAGTTTGGATTTTAATACATCAATTACCTTGGCATCTTTTCAAATGGCAAATTGTGTCTAGGTTGGTTAGTGATATTGGGAATGTTGTAGCTCCTGATCAAGCCACCTTTTCTAAAACTAGAGGCAATGTTGCTAAGGTTAAAGTGGAAATTGACTTATTGAAACCTAGACTTGACCAAATCTGGTTGGGCTTCAAAAGGTTGGATGGTACTGACGATGGCAGATGGCTCGATATAGAATATGATAAGGTCCCTAGTTATTGCCTATATTGTAAAATGCAAGGACATTTTCAAAGTCAATGCAGAACTAAGGTAAGAGATGACAGAATCAAGTGTCAAAGGGAGGAACAAACTAAGAAGGATGCTGAAAAGAAAAGGGAGGAAGAATTTCAATCTATTCCTAGGAAAAAGAGTGCTAAAGTGAAGATGATCAATGACAAAGTTCAACAGGATAATGTCAATATTAATTATGGAGAAGAGAAGGTTAACAGTGAAGGGCTACAACAAGTAGAAGCTAATCAAGAATTGGCTGAGCTTAACAAAACAGTTGAGACAAGACAAGGAAACAGAATTAGTAAGGGATTCACTATCTATGAACCTGAGGAAAATACATATGCTGCTGAAAAGAATAAACTTCCGGAGGTTTATGGGAAAGGAAAAGGGAGAGCTGAAAAAATCAATCATGGTAATTATATGACTCAAAGTGATCATCAAATTACTAATCAAGTCAATGAAAAGAAAAAGAGGAAGAATAACAGAAGAAAACACACTGGTGCTACTGATGATCAAGGAAGCAAGCTATTCTACAAACAAAGTACTAATATAGAGAAAGGGCAAACCAGTGGCTTAAAGAAAGGTCCTACTATCAACAATAAGGCTCAAGACAAGAATATTTCCACCCAACAGCCCAATACCGACACCAAAACAACAAACCAGAAGGATACTAATCTCAATAGTAAAGCACAGGATAGGAACCAAATCACCACACAGTCCAAAACAAGTGTCAAAATTTTGAACAAACAAAGTGATAACCAATTAGATAACAACAAAAAAGAAGTTACCAAACAGGATGACAACTACACACAACAGGAGACTTACCCTATTGATCCTGGAGATGCTCAGCATAATTATCTCAAACTCATCAGTGCGACTAGTCTTGAAGAAGACCAAGAAAGTGATGAAATATTTATCAGTAAACAGGGACATCAATCTGAATCATCTTCTGAGGAAGAAGAAGGGGATGAAGAGGATAGTTCTGAAGATCAAGATTATGAAGAGGAAATGAGCACTGAAGTCAGTGATGACTATGTTAGTGTTGACAGTGAAAGTTTTAATGGTGAAGACCTTTCAGACAATCATGACAATATGAATCTTTCTAGTGATGAACATGTCGATATCTTAACCGGATCCTTTTGCTCTCAAGCATTGGTTGATGTAGATGTTACTTCAGAATTTGCCAAGATTATAGACAAAAATCATCTTTCTCCTAGGGGCAGAGGAAGAGGCAGAAACAACAATAGAGGTGGAAGACAAAATGCTAGAGGAAGAGGTGGCAGGATCACCACACAACAGCCTGTGTACAACACACAGGAGATGAATCTCTCCAGTTAGTTTATAATGTTTAAGTCCTTATTTTGGAATATCAGAAGCATCAACTCCAATGGTGCTTTTGACAGACTTAAACAAATCATCAGGCTTCAACATCCACCTTTCATAGCTATTAGTGAGCCTTTCCATAAGGCTGACCAAATAGACAAATTCAAGAGATTATTGGGATTCACTAATTCATATGCCAACTGTAATAGTCAAATATGGCTATTTTGGAATGATATATTAGATTGTAGTGTGGTAGAAGAAACTGACCAACAAGTTACTTGCAAAATCAATTGGATGGGCAACAATTTGATTATCACCTCAGTATATGCCAAATGTGAAGCTGTTCTTAGAGAAGATTTATGGGATAGCTTGAGAGATGTTGCTGTAAATTATAACTTACCTTGGTATATTGCTGGGGATTTTAATTGTATTACTGATCCTGCTGAGAAACAAGGTGGTACTCCTCATGGAATGTCCAAAAGTCTTTCTTTCCTGCAATGCATCATGGAATGTGATCTGGTGGATCCAGGATACTCTGGATCCAATTTCACCTGGTGTAATGGATGGTCTCCGGATAAAAGAGTTTGGCAGAGATTGGATAGAGTTCTAGTTAATCATGAATGGATGAACTTGTTTGATTCGACCTCGGTTGATCACCTAATAAGGACAGGGTCTGATCATTCTCCTCTCCTAACTATTGCCAACACAAATCAGAGAAATCATATTAAATATTTCAGATTCCTAGATTTATGGACCGAGGAGGAGAATTTCTATAAGACTGTGGAAAATGCTTGGAATATTGAAGTTCAGGGATCAGCTATGTGGAAATTCCACCTAAAGCTGAAAACTACTTGCAAGAAACTGTCTGAATGGTCTAGAAACTCCGTGGGGAATATTTTTGACCAGGTTACTGATTTGGAAAAGAATGTGGCTGACATTGAAAGCAGGATCCTCATTGACAATTCTGAGAGTAATAGAGCTACTCTGAATTATACTAATGTTCTTCTTGTCAAAGCTTACAAAAAACAGGAAGCCTACTGGAAACATAAATCAGGAATTCAATGGTTTGTGGAAGGCGAAGTCAACTCCAAATTCTTCCACTCTATTGTCAAAAGCAGGAAAAAGAGAATATCGCTAAATAAGATGAGGAAAGAGGATGGAAGATGGATTGAAGGCGATGAAGAAATTGCTAATGAAGCTGTATCCTTTTTTTCAAATCAATTCTCCAAAAAGAATTCTACTACTGACTTTTCTAGTCTTAATTGCATTCCTAAAGTACTAAATGACTATGATAATGAACGTCTCACTGCCAATCCAACTATGGATGAACTGAAAGATGTGGTTTATTCCATGAGTTCCCACAGTGCTCCTGGCCCTGATGGGATCTCAGGGAAATTCTATCATAGTTGTTGGGAAATCATAAAAGATGATTTGCTACTAATGGTTCTTGATTTTTTTGCAGGTAATCAGATTCCAAAGGCCCTCACTCATACTTGTCTAATACTTATTCCAAAAGTAGACAATCCTCAGACTTTTAATGAACTAAGACCTATTAGTCTTAGTAATTTCCCAGTCAAGATCCTTTCAAAATTAGTTAATCAAAGACTCAGTTGCCTCATGCACAAGCTGGTCTCACCTAATCAAATAGGCTTCATCAAAGGCAGATCAATCACTGACAATATCATGTTAACCCAAGAGATGGTTCATAACATCAACAAAACCTCTTCACATGGCAATGTGGTGCTTAAACTGGACATGACTAAAGCATATGACAGGGTTTCCTGGGATTATCTTTGTAGAATACTTAGACAATTTGGGTTCTCTGAGAGATGGATTGACAGTGTTTGGAGACTCATCGCTAATGTCTGGTATTCTGTCAATATTAATGGCACTAGACATGGTTTTTTCAACTCCACTAGAGGCATCAAACAGGGAGATCCTCTTTCCCCCTCTCTCTTTATTATAGGAGCTGAATTGTTTTCTAAAATGATGGACTCGTTAACTCAATCAAATTTTATTCCATTTTCCATGGATAAGAATGGCCCTAATATCTCTCATTTATGCTATGCAGATGATACTATTTTATTCTCATCATGTGATCCACAATCTCTAGAGTTGCTGATGAATAAATTGGGGAAATATGAAGAGGTTTCTGGACAACTTATCAACAAGATAAAATCTGAATTCTATGTCACTTTTAAAGAAGATGACCCCAGGATAAATATTATTAAAGGGATCACTGGTTTTAATCATTGCCAGTTCCCTATGATCTATCTCGGATGCCCCATTTATGTTGGGAGGAAAAAATTGTTTATTTCAATACTATGGTGACAAAAGTTGCTAAAAGGCTACAAGGATGGCAAGGAAAACTTCTTTCTTATGGAGGAAAGGCAGTCCTTATTAAATCAGTGCTCATGGCTCTTCCTCTACATTTATTATCTGCTGTATATCCTCCCAAAACTGATTTGGAACAGATAGAGATGATCATTGCCAATTTTTTTTGGGGAATGGATGGAGACAGAAAAAAAAACATTGGTGCTCTTGGAAGGACTTATGTTTCCCAATCAGTGAAGGAGGTGCAGGTTTCAGATCCCTTAGGGATATCTGTAATACTTTCTCAGCAAAATTGTGGTGGAGATTCAGGACTCAAGATACTATCTTAAAATCATTTCTTGAGGCCAAATACTGCAAAAGATATCACCATGTTGCTAAGAAATGGGCTTATGGACAATCTCACATATGGAAGAGGCTCATGGATAGCAAAAACGTGGTGGAACCCTCTATTCTATGAAAAATCGGCAAAGGAGAAACATCTTTTTGGTGGGACAATTGGACTGATCTAGGTCCTATTGCAAACCTAGTTCATAATCAAAGAACTCCTAAAAAAACCATGGTCAAGGATTTCCACAGGGGTAATACCTGGAATATTGTGAAACTCAGGAGGATTTTACCTCAAAGTGTAATCAACTCTATTATCACCATTGAGTTTAACACTGAGAGACAGGATTTGCCTATCTGGACTCCTGATCTTACAGGGAAATTCAGCAGCAAAACTGCTTGGCAGATTGTGAGAAGGAAAAGAGAATCAACACTTGTTAGCTCAAAGACTTGGCACAGAAGAGTTCCTTTTAGGATCTCATTCTTCTTAATGAGGGCTTTGCAAAATAAGATCCCCTCGTATGATGCAGTGAAAAGGTTTGGAATCTACCTTCCTTCTATTTGTAATTGTTGTCTAGTTCATAAAATAGAGACCACTGAACACCTCTTGAGTGAAGGGCAGATTGCCAAACAAGTATGGGAATTCTTTTGCAACACATGTGGTATTGGTTTGGTTCAGGGACAAATAAGATTGTCAACTATGAAATGGTGGATAGCTAAAGGCAGGAATGAAGTTCACTCATGCATTCTTCAGTGTATACCAATTGCTATATGCTGGGAAGTCTGGAAAAACATGTGTAGGGCCAGGTTTGAAGAAAAGAAGATGTCATCTTGGTACATTATTCAACAAGTCAACCATCTTATTTCTTTAATTCTCAAAGCACAGTTCCCTGATCTACAACTTCCTAGTTCTTGGTTGGAGAAATGTAATTTGGTGGAAAAGCTCAGACCTGTAACTCACTCTCATGCAGTGTACTGGTATAAACCCAATTTTAATTGGGTCAAGCTCAATGTGGATGGTTGTAGTAAAGGAAATCCAGGTTCAGCTGGAGGAGGAGGCATCATAAGAGATCACAGATGTATAATGAGTCATGCCTTTGCTGAATTTTATAGGCAATGCAGCAACAATATGGCAGAGGCGTTGGCCATTTGGAAAGGGATTAACATATGTAAGGATAATGGTTTTCGGAATGTTATGGTGGAATCTGATTCTCTTATGGTCGTCAACATGATCAAAGAAAAGCTAAAACCACCCTGGCAACTAACTGAGATCATTGTTAAGATTCAGAGATTAACTAGATACGGTGATTTTGAGTTCAAACATATATACAGAGAGGGAAATTCTACAGTGGACCTACTTGCTAACTTGGGAGAAGACTCAAAAACTTCTACTATCTTCACTGAAGCTTCCGTCCTTCCTGCTAAGGTTAGAGCTTCAATGAAGCTAGAACTTGATGGGCTCCCAAATTTCAGATTTAGAAGCAAAAGAAATAAATTCCTATCGAATGGTAGCTGACTTTTTTGAATTTTTGTGGCACCTCTTGATGTACTTAGTATCCTTTTACTGTTGGTTTCAACCAAACAGTAGAGGCAATACTAATCACCACTTCCAGCTTAATATTAGTATACAAATGGGAAATAGGATGGATTTATCCAACCTCCACTATGTAAATGAGGCTAAGGTCTATGTCCTCCTCCGTGCAATTATGATTTTTGGTCAATATACAGGTCGGAGTCATGCCTAACTCCTCCATCATAAGGATGGAACTCTTGGGAAAAAAAAATAACTGAATAAGAATATTTGTCTTTTAATCAATTTATAAAATTATTTTTGTATATATATATATAGACACACACACACACATTAAATACTTTATTTCTTATCTAAAAGAAAACTACAAAAAGTATTTCATAAATTCTTACAACCGCACGAAGTGCGGGTAAATTCACTTGTTGTACAAGTATTTGAGAACTGAGATGATTATAATTTCCTTAATCAGTATATTTAGAAAAATGTTATTAATTTTGATACTTTAACATTGGAACATTTATTTTCTCTTTCTGGAGTTGAAAACTTTTTAACTTCTTTAATTGTACAACTAGCGAACATTTATTCTAAGTAATTATTTTGATCCAACCTAATTTTAAGGAAACAGTGAGAAGAAGGTATAGATAAGGGAAAAATGGGTTTTGGATGAAGGGTTGGTGAGTGGTGTGGGTATAAAGATATGAATTTATTTTATTTTATTATGGGGCCCACGTCTACATGGCATAAAATATTTAATTAATATCGCCATGTCATATTTTTTTGATGACATATGTAGGTGAGTGATTTTATGAGATAATAAGCTAAAGTTGAGTGATTTTATTGATATATAATAAAGTTTAATGACTTTACTACATAATTTCTCAAAGTTCAATGACTTTTTATAAAAGTTCGGTATTATGAGCGGTGATGAAGGCTTTGCCCAATATACTGTGGGCAAGTTATCACTGTCCGATTAAGTTTCTTTTTTCTTTTCCCATTTTTTTCCTTAACAGAATTAGAATTCCCTCTCTAGTTTAGTCCTTTTCATGGAACATAACAAATTTGATCCCTGAATTATTTGTTTAGTTCTAATATTAGCACCTCGTTATTTAAATTGTACACTTTTTACTTTCAATTAAAGTAAATGTGTGACTCTGAAATGAGGAAGGGCTAGTCTAGTTAGGCTGCTCTTGGTTTTGTAACGTTGTAATTAATAAAATGTCATTTTAATTGCCAAAAAAAACAATGTGCGACTCTCCAAAATTAACAACCGTTATTTTAACTATTCTCGATCGGAAATAGCCATGTGAAGACCCAAAAAAAAAAAGAAGATAAAAACAAGGTCAAAATTGTAGAGCCATCAATGATGTTTCATTCACCTCGGCTTTTTCTTGTTGAGGTCTCGCGTTATATGGTGCGCCTTCGCCCCACATCTTTAATTCATCGCATGCACCTCAATTATTTATGTCATAGTTAATTAGCTATGATGACCATTAAAATCTGAAAAAATCGAGTCAATTGTATTCCTAAGGAAAATTTAGTAGAAACTAGCAAATTATGCTCGTGCGGTGCACGGGGCCCAACATGATTAATTTGGTTACTCGATTTAGTTAGTTTTTATGATTTGTATATTTTGCAAAGGATACCGCGATTCTCTTTACTGAGTCTCCATATTTTTTTTCTTTTCGTCTTATTTTCCCCTTAATTTCTCAATTGTTGTTAAAATTTGTCTTATTTTGGTTTTGTCCGCCTCATTTTATTTTTAGTAAGTTGACAATTCAAATATCCTACATATCAAGTTTATAATCACAAGATTCAAAGGATATTTTATTATATTATACACATTTTTAATTTAAAACCACAAGAATTGAAAGTCTATCTTTATTTCTTAAACTCCACGTCTAGTCAAACGTAGACACTTAAATTGAGACAGAGGGAGTATATGCCAAATGAAGGAAATGAAAGGGCAATTAAGACACTGCGGACCTGTGGGGACTTAAAAAGTAAACACACAAGAGGTAGAATTAATGTTTAACTTCTGAAATGTACACATGTTAATACAATTTCAGTTGCTTTTTGTACAACTTATTGTTGTTGTGTTCGTCCACCTTAGGCGTTTATATATAAGAAGAAGAAAAATATAGAATAGAAAAATAGACATATATTTTTAGTAATGTGGTCAAGTAATATGGGGCGAAGGGAGTACTTCATTTATTAGTTTTTAAAGAATGTGAAAAGTCAAGTATAGTAATGTGGCTAAGTAATATGGGACGAAGGGAGTACTTTATTTCTTAATTCTTAAAGAACGTAAAAAGTCAAGTAATGTAGCCAAGTAATATGGGACGGAGGGAGTACTTCATTTATTAATTCTTAAATAACGTGAAAAGTTAAAAGTGAACAAGTAAAAGTGTACGGAGGAAATAAATATGTGTCGGAGAATTAAAATTGAAGTGCATACATGTATACACGAGAAGAGAATAAATATTCAACAAGAACGTGAAAAGTCAAAAGTGAACAAGTAAAAGTGCACGGAGGGAATAAATATGTGTCGGAGAATTAAAATTAAAGTGCATACGTGTATACATGAGAAGAAAATAAATATTCAGTACTATGACATATATCCACGTGGGATTTATTAATTCTTAAAGAACGTGAAAAGTCAAAAGTGAACAAGTAAAAGTGCACGAAGGAAATAAATTTATGCAGGAGAATTAAATTTGAACTGCATACGTCTATACATGAGAAGAGAATAAATATTCAGCAAGAACGTGAAAAGTCAAAAGTGAACAAGTAAAACTGTACGGAGGAAATAAATGTGTCGGAGAATTAAAATTAAAATGCATACGTCTATACATGAGAAGAGAATAAATATTAAGTATTATGACATATGTCCACGTGGGATAAAAAAATAGTTGGGTAAAGTGTACAGGTTATATAGCTTATGGTACAAGCATTCAATGCGGGTACAATTTGTAAAGCTTTTGGTATAAGTATTTGATGCTGTGTTGGTCCTCCTTGGAGGCTTATAGTATATAAAAATAGAAAAGAAAAGTGATATTAATTGATGAAACTAGTGTGTGTTCAGTAGATCAACTGAACTTCTTGCTTTTAGCTTGATTAACTTATAATGACATACATAAGAAATTTAAGTGGGTGCATTAGACTCATTCTAAACCCACGAGTTATAAATACTAGATCGCATAACTAAAACACCAGCTAAATTACATGCCTATGCTCACACGGAAGTCAGTGTTTATGTTCCTCAGACCCAATCCATTTCTGCAGTTGCAATATTTTCAGGCTTCGCGGGTTGTTTTTCTTTGCAGGTTTCGACAATGATTCATCTACAGGTTCACCTACGGAAACCTTGTTACGACTTCTCCTTCCTCTAAATGATAAGGTTCAATGGACTTCTAGTGATGTCGTGGGCAGCGAACCGCCCGCCGCGATCCGAACAATTAAATTTTGTAAACTTATGCAAGAACAATAAATAAACTTTTTATTTATAATTCTAATTTATCTTTTAATAATTATATTTTAACTTACTTAGTAGGCATTTGGGCATGCGATTTGAAATCATGGTTTGAAACCATGAGATGAAATCAGCGTTTGGACATGCATTTCATCTCATGGTTTCAAACCCTGGTTTCAAATCCCAAATCATCCAAAAGGCATGATTTGGGGTTTCAAACCATGATTTCAAAATTTTTAAATATAAAACTTGACCCATAAGTTTATATTTTGTAAAAAAAAAAAAAAACCATCAGTTGGTAAATATTTTTAACAATTGCTCCCACCAACCATTTACCAACCTTTATTTATGTCTACCATGTGGGAGGATTATATTAAAGAGTAGTTAAATTACTATTCATGTTAAATTTTCTTTTTTATTAAACTAAAGTTTGATCAATTGATGTTGTATTTTTTAGAAAGGCCTACTAGTGCATATTAATTTTGTTATGAATTATGACTTGCTCATTTGGTAAGATTGTATAAGAATTGAGAATATTTTGATAGTTTTCACAACTTGTGGGGTTTTTATGTCTGTAAGAAAAAATGCAACTTAAGAAATACAAATTGCATGTCCAAACATGATTTCAACTCATGGTTTCAAACGGCTCCTTAGTAGGCGTTTGGACATGCGATTTGAAACCATGAAATCGGCATTTGGACATGCATTTCATCTCATGGTTTGAAATCCCAAATCATCCAAAAAGGCATAATTTGGGGTTTCAAACCATGGTTTCAAAAATTTTAAATATAAAACTTGACCCATAAGTTTATATTTTGTAAAAAAAAGATCCATAAGTTGGTAGATATTTTTAACAATTACTCCCATCAACCATTTACCAACCTTTATTTATGTCTACCATGTGGGAGGATTATATTAAAGAGTAGTTACATTACTATTTATGTTAAAAAAAAAATTATTGAATTAAAGTTTGATCAATTGATGTTGTATTTTTTAGAAAGGCTTTTTAGTAGTGTATTAATTTTGTTATGAACTATGAATTGCTCATTTGGTAAGATTATATAAGAATTGAGAATATTTTGATAGTTTACACAACTTGTGAAATTTTTATGTCTATAAGAAAAAATACAACTTAAGAAATCTAAATTGCATATCCAAACATGACTTCAAAATCTCATGATTTCAAACCATGTCGGGCTTCTTAGTTTCAGAGTTAGGCCTGCAACTGCCTAATGCAGTATCGGCCCACCAAGTGCTGTCCAACAATTAAATTTGGGTTGTTTGTGAGCCTCGGCCTTTCTTGAATGCGGTTGGGCTAATGTGTCCATGTTATTCTTTTCATTGTTTTTTTGGGCAAACTACATAAATGACAAAGATTTGAGCTTAACTCAAGCCACATAGCATATGTTTCACTAATTACATTTTATAGCAACAATCAGGATTCATGCGCGTATATACAAATTTTGATTTGTATACAATAATTTTTTTTTTCTGTTTTTTCACTGTATTCATGAAAATGACTATATGTATTCATAAATTGACTTGTTGTATTAATAAATACAGCGAGTAACAAATGAATACATAAAAACATATATACACAAAAAATTAACAAAATCATATTTTTCGGCACTAAAAAGTTAACAAATACGCCATATTTTCTGGTATGTATACAACAAATACAAGCGAAAAACACTGTATACACAATAAATATACAACAAATACAGCGAAAATCTGGACTTTTTCCAGATCTGATCGGACAAAAATTCCGGCGAATACAACGACGACATTTTTTTTTCCGACGTAGATTTGAGTTTTTTTTCTTTTTCGGCGTGCCCTCGTCGGCATTTTGAATTCTTCGTGGTGGCGACGGCGGAGATTGGAGGGTTTAGATCTGAGTTTTTTTTCTTTTCCGACGTGCCCTCGTCTGCATTTTGAATTCTTCATGGTGGCAACGGTGAAGATTGGAGGAACTTTGTTGGAGCTTCGCCGACTAGCGGAACCAGCTATAAAAAAAATTGTTTGGTTCGCCGGAGCTTCGTCGGAGAAGAAAGGGAAAACGGGAAGGGGCTGACAGTGACAGTGGTGAAGGGGCACGACATTTCGCCGGAGCTTCGGCAGTCGGTGGTGGTCGGCGGCGGAACAATGGGGAGAAGAGGGGGGGAGAGATATGAGAGGGTTGGGTTGGAAGTGAATAGTGTGATCGGTATTCTATTTGGTGTGTATATATATATAGTTACTAAATGTCATTAATACACAAATGTTTGTAAACTATAGCTACTAAATGTCAATACCCACTATATGTTTGTTATGTCATGTAGTTATCCCTTTTTTTTTTTTTTTTTTTGCACGGATTGTCCTTCTTTTGGGGTGGTCTTTAATTTTTTGCTCTCAAATTACTGGTCTTTAATTTTTGTCTTTCGCTTAAAAAGGTGGCCGAAAATACCCCGAGGTTCTGGGTTCGAACCCCCGCTCAGTAAAAAAAAATAAAAAATCACAAGGCAAGGTTTTGCAAGAAGTCTGTCTTATGCGGCAGATTTTGGTTAAGGCATAACTAAAAGTCTGTCAGAGACTGCAGACTTTGTCTTATAAGGCAAAATTAAAAGTCTGTCGGAGACTGCAGACTTTGTCTTATAAGGCAAAACTAAAAGTCTGTCGGGGAATCAAAGTCTATCGCATAAGGTATTCCTTAAAGCATAATTAAAAGTTTGCCTTATAAGGCAAAGTCTGTTGTATCCGGTAGATTTTTAGTTATGCCTTAAGGCAGAGTCTGCCGCATGAGGCAAACTTTTTGCAAAGCCTTGTCTTGCGATTTTTTTTATTTTTATAACTAAATCGGGATTGAACCCAGAACCTCAAGATATTTTAGGCGAAGGACAAAAATTAAATACCAGCAATTTGAGGGGCAAAATTAAAGACCAGGCCCAACGAAGGGCAATCGTGCAAATTGCCCTTGTTTTTTTCTCTAACGGGTGGAAAATAGGAGAAAGGGAAGGATTATGAGAAGGTTCCATTGTTGGGTTTATTTTCATGTCTTTTGTGAGAGTTGAATACTGCTTTATGTAAGTTTTTAAAAATATAATTTACATATTTGAAAATCACATAAAAAATACTATAAGTCACAATAATTAAAAAATCAAAATATTCAAAAGGCATATGGAAAAATTATGATTAGAGAAAAACTCGTTTGACTTTCAGAATCCAAAAGGTGCCATATAAATTGGGACAAAGGAAGTATATCTTTTTCTTCCAAAATCCTTCAAGAAAATCAAAATAAAATTATATCTAGAAAAAACGCTACATGTTTTATGCCGTATTATGTATATCCTATTTTTAGTCCAATAAACTAAAATTATCATTAAAAGCATGTTGGTAATATGTAATCTCCGTAATATAATTCCCATATTATAGTTTTGTATAACTTGTTCAGACCAAACAATATATATAGTTATTATAAGAGATAAGGGTCAAAAACACACCCCAACTATCACTTTTTTTTTTTAGTTTCATACCTATAATATCAGAAGGTTGAGAAAACTACCTAAACTATCATTATCCAGTTTGCAAAACACACCTGAACTAAATGTGTGAACTCACTCTCCAAAAAGCAAGTGAAGCTGAAATTTTCTCAAAAAAATTGTTCACATGGCATAAGTAATGCTATGGTGGCACCTAGGCCTGTGCACGAATCGGTTCGGTTCGGTTTTGGCCATCATCGAGTTAAAATTTCAAATTTTGACTTTCTAAATTTCTCAACCAAACTCGATTCATTCTAGGTTCAATTCGAATCGTTTTTTATTATTTCGGTTCGGTTACACAAATCGATTTGTTCGGTTTATTCGAAATTTAAACAAGTAGCTATTTCATTTTAGTTTTAGAGTAAACATAACAAAAAATAATGAGATCCTAAATTTGCAGCCTTATAACCAAGACATTAACCAAGAAAAAACCATAAACTTGCAAGCCTAATAGTATATAAATAGCAAAACAAGAGCTTGACAACTTGTGCAAGCATACAAATCTGCCGACACCACATCACATACACCAAATTAAAAATCCAGCATCTTGCAACTTGCAAGCAGACAAGCATAACAACTCAGTTTGCATCCTTAAAAAAAAAAAACTCTAATTTGTACAGGCTAAGATCAAAGAACAAACAAAGCCATGGGTGGAGGCAATGGCCAAAAGGCAAAGATGACTCGTGAGAAGAACACTGAAAAGATGGAAGACCAAAAGGGAAGTCAACTTGAGGCCAACAAGAAGGCCGTGAATATCCAGTGCAAGGTGTGCATGTAGACATTCATTTGCACCACTTCTGAAGTTAAATACACTATTAAGTATTAAGCGTATGTATAGTTAGACTATTAAAGTACTAGTTATATTAGTCACTAGTGACATATAAATTCGGTTTGTTCGGGTCGGTTCGGTTGATAATTGAAGCCAACCGTATCCGAACCGTTAAAGCGTAATATTTTATAATTGCATTTGTAAATCGAAATCGAATTGTATTGTCCAAATTGAATTATCCGAATTGTTTCGAATTGATTCGGAAATTCGGATTGAACCAATTTGTGCACAGGCCTAGTGGCACCTACATGGAAATTAAAAGTAAAATTCTTTAATAAAAAAAATTGTATATATATTTTTTTTAAATCTCGTTTTAAAAAAAATATGAAAAAAAAAGATATAAAAAATGGAAAAGTTGATTTTTTTTTTAAAATGTGAAAACTAAATAATCAGTTTTCTTATTCTTTTTTAAAAATAACTTTTCCATTTTTTAAACTATTTTTTTCTATAATTTTTGATTTTTTTTTACAAAAATTATTATTTTTCAGTTTATTTTTTAAAATAAATAGTTTTTTTTTAATTTCCATGTAGGTGTCATTGTGACATTATTTATCCACGTGGACAACACTTGGCAATATTTTTATATAAAATGGAGAGTGTAGATCACATGTCATTCAAAAATAATTTGAGGTGTGTTTTGCAAACTAGATAGTTATTGTTTTGGTAGTTTTCTCAACTTTTTGATAGTTTAAGTATGAAATTAAAAAAAAAAAAAAAAAGATAGTTGAGGTGTATTTTTGATCCTTATCTCTTATTATAATGTATAGTTAATGGCGCTGAAATAAGTTAAGCAGTGGGACCAGAAATTAGTTCAGATAAATTAGTTCAATGATTACGCCCATTTCCTGTAACTCGCAAACCATCACTGTGCATGAATCTCTAATCTTGGTTCAAATCTCCTGTTTCACGTTCGCCCTTCAACTTTGTATTCAATTCATGTAAAATTTTACTTACTAATAAGTACTCAGTATTTCTCAAACTTTCTTTCTAAAATATTATACTAGTACTATTTGTCAAACTTGTTTCTTTCTTACTCTAAATCCGAATAAGATTCATGCATCCATTACTTACTAATTAGGAGTACTTAGTATTTCTCAAACTTCGATCCTTTCTAAAATATTACACTATTACTATTTGTCAAACTTGTTTCTTTCTTACTCTAAATCCGAATAAGATTCATGCGTCCATTACTTACTAATTAGTACTTAGTATTTCTCAAACTTCCTTTCTAAAATATTATACTAGTACTATTTGTCAAACTTGTTTCTTTCTTACTCAAATCCGAATAAGATTCATGCGTCCATTTAATGATTCTCAAAATCTTAACCAAAATCCGTAATGATGAAATGAGATGGAGTGGAAGATACATATAGGTCGTCCATATATAGCTGCATAAATTATTATTGTTGCATGAGAGAAGCATTATTGCATATATAATATATAGTATATAGATACTAAACATAGCTTTTCATATAAGTATATTTATCTATAAATCATATCCTTTACTATATTTCTATTTCAGAACTAATTATATGACAATTCATCAGATTTGTGACAGGAATTACAAGAAGTTTCCCCAATATATCCAACTACATATTCATTTCAAAGAGCAGCCTAGATTTCTTCTTTTCAGGGTTCATCTTCAATTGAGACCTGTTAATGATATAGTAATTAAATAATTAGAAATGTGCTCCCTTCAACCATCTAACCATTTAAATTTTTAAATGAGATGATCACCCATTATAACATGGTATCAAGGTAAGTAGAGATCCTGAATTTGAGTCTCACCGCCACATCTGCTATAAAAAGGAATTTTCACGTGTTTAACCCATAAAAAGAATCAAGTCCGCACATGATAAAGCGTCTTATATTTAATAATTAAAATATATTTTCTCTAACAGTTTAAATCTTTAAATGAAATGGTTACGTAGATTATGACCGGACAGACCCTTGAAGCTACCAAAACATTATTTTATCTCGGAGCATCCAAGAATTTCCCTAAGAACTCTAACTCGTTTATTCTGGTCCTACATTCCTAGTCCATATCATAAAGTATAACTGTCTGTTTAATTTGTGTGTGCATATATGCAATATTCTTTTCTCTTTAAACATTAAAAAGCTTTGTGGTTGGTATAGTCGGAGCAACCGCAATGTTCAATGAACACAAACCTAGCAAACCGTGTGAAATGATCATGCACCGATCATCTATTTTACTCCAAACATATTAATTGGACAAATTAGTTACTCCTAATTTCATTTCAAAGACATTAGAAAACGTTTTGGGACATGCGGAGTCAACCTTTAAGACGCGAAGAACATGTTGTACATGC